>NW_026067907.1:9912240-10373802 GCF_014885135.2 Alexandromys fortis | reverse complement strand
TGTGTCCAGTTTATGAAGTAGTCCAGGCAAGAGCAGTTTCTTGCCCAAATGGCTATCAAACTCCATAAGGATCCTCTTCGATGCCCATCTTCCTCTTGAAGTAGATTGGTGCTGCCAGGAGCAGAGTGTCTCATTGTCATGAAAAGTCCTATATCAGGTTTAGAGCTTCCCCACCTGCACTGTATGGTCCAAAACTTGCCTGGACACCTGGATACTGTGCCTTTCTGCTGTGTCTTAGCCTCTTGTTACCCCCATCATGCCTCCTCCTTTATAAGCACATGCCAATCAAATCGGCCTTAATTCAGCTACCTTCTGCCTGAGGCTCTCACAGGCGGCTCTATCACCAACAGCTAATCACCTCAGAGCCAGTAAACTATTTGAGCCAGAACTCATCTCAAATAATATAGACAATTCTCAGCCCAGCTGACACCCCTCCTCCATTATTACCTCGAAAAATGACACAGGAGCATCTTTGTCCTTGAAGTCACCATGTTTCCCTCTAGTTTTGCTTGAATTGCACCATGTGATTTGACCATGAACCTCTTAGCAGGTCTAAACAGAACTTGCTTCTCACTCCACTTTCTGGAGATATACGGCCAACAAAAACCCAAAAGTGGAGCTAACTGACCCTTCTGAGTCATTTTAGTTCTTGAATCCCTAGACTTAGTGAAAATCCGCTGACATCCTTATTCTTGGGGATGAACTAATTCTGTTTGCTTTGCAATTTCTTCCCCCTTCTCTTTCTCCATTTGTTTGATTTTTATGTAAATTCTACTGAAAGAAATAAGATGTAATTGCTGTGTCTCATCAAAGGAAAGGGAACTGCAAGTATCACGGGGGAAAATGAAATCGTTTTACATATTCGTATTTATTAAAATGAATCTGTGAGTTTTGGTATATTCTACCAAGGTAGATTTGAATACCTTTGGTGATGTTGAGGGGAATTTAACTCTTCAAGTCTAGGTGCCATAGGAAATGAAATCAACCAGCTTCTCAGCCTTGATCCCTTTGGTAGCCATGGTGCTGAATGCCCTCGGATATCTGAGGCTGGTCATGCATTTAGTCTGCAAGGGAGAATCGAGAGCATCCTCTCCCGCACACGGTTCTGGAGTGTGCTATCTGCGTCATCTGTTCTGCTTTCTAGGATATTTGGGCTTTCTTTATTTGGCCCTCATGTTTATTTATGAGAAAAGGCATACATGCATGCATAATAATCCCCCCAGGTAGGGAGACCAAGCGCACATAAATGTAAATGCTGACAATTACAAATGACTGTTGCAAAGATTATCTTAAACCTCGTGTTTTTACAAGCGCCTCTCACTATCCTTGCTTTATTTTAACAGATACACAAAAACACCATTGTCCATACTAATGGGGAGCAAGCTCTTCAGCATGAACATGTGTGAACACTGTTGAAGTTCAGCGCAGGGAACACTTACCCCTTAGGCTTCAGCCGACGCTTCAGAAGAAGGACCTTCCTGCTGCTGAGATTTAGTGTACAGCATGTGACTATTACCTGAAGCCTACTGCTGAGGCAGCATACTAGCTCCTCTATCTCTACCCAGTCCTAACTGTAACCTACTGAGCATTCTTTCCCCATCAATCTTTCCCTCCCCTCCCCCATACTCACCCTGTCTCCCACATTGAGGGCACACAAATGCCTGTACCTGCAGTTTTCATTAACACCCCTCCCCAAACCACCCTGCAGACACACATAAATAAATTATTTTAAAAAGAAAAAATGTTGTTTTTTTTTAAGGGAACAGGAAAGAAACATTATGGAAAATTCAAGAGCTTTTGTTAAAGTTTCAAAAATTTTGCAGGTTCTTTTTTTTTCTTTTAAACAGAGGCTTCCTAATGATCAAATTCTATAAACTTTTAATTAACCACATTTATACAAAGGAAGCAAATGCATGCATGAAATTAATCTCCCAGTTGCTCTACTCTATTGAACTATTATTATATCTAAGTTGGAGTTCTGGAGGGACTTACACAAAGTTCTGCACAACCTATGAGTGTTGTAACGCTACCTGCAACAGGCCGGCAGGCAGCCTAAAGTGATCCACCATGAGGACACTTGTACTACGCAAATCAATGGATTGGAAACTACTTTAATTTTTAAAATATTTATTTATTCTATGTACACAAGTGCTTGGCTAATATGTATGTCTGTGCATCACAGAATTCTGGTGCCCATAGAAGTCAGAAGAGAGTGCTGGAGCCCTTAGGACTGGAGTTTCAGAAAGCTGCGAACTGCCCTGTAAGTGCTGGGAATCAAGACCAGGTCCTCTGGAAGAAAAGTGCCCTTATCTGCTGAGACATCTCTTCAGCACCCAAAAGCTAATCTTATTTGTTCATTGTCAAAAAAGGTCTAGACAAGAGCTTTAAAAACCAATAACATAAACAGAAGCTAATAACGGCAGGTTTGTTTGTGCCTTCACATTATAAATGGAACAAAGTCCTAGGTGAACACGATTTTACTATACAACACCATTTTTTCTAGTCGATAACAGAAGCCACTAATGACTTTCCTCGCCTGTCTTCATGCTTCTCTTCAACCTTCCTCGTGTGTGTGAACATTTGACCCAGCACCACAGAGAGATGCATTTGTCGCTAAAATGCATATTTCAGGTGAATGATACTCTAATACCATGGCCACCCACGGCAGGTGGACCTGGGAAGGAAGCCCTGGCAACCCAAAGAACAAAGAACATCCTTGACTTTTCCAGACTTTGGGAGGGAGGGCTGTCTGCCAATGGTGGTGTAGAGAAGGTAGGAAGTGGACTCCAAGGTCCTAACTCAGGTTGCTTTGCTTGAGCCTGGGTGGTAGGAAGCAAATTCTACTGCTTGTGTTGGGCAATTATATGTTGGGGGTTCAGCAAAAACTTGGGGTGTTTTGGGGCTGAGATGGGAGAGAAGCTGCTGATTGCCATGGCTAATCCTGCCCAAGTGGGCTGCATCTGTGATCTAATATTAAGGAGATTGTTTGCAAATCCATTGGAAGAAGTATGTGAACTTCAATTTAGTATATGAAAATAACAAAGAACATTTCTTATTTTATTCATAAATTGTTACACATCTTAACAGTAAAATATATAAAATTATATAATTAACCTGCATTCCTTGCATTTACTGATAGATAGGTGTGCTAGCCTGACACCAGTGACCTGTGTCTCTGGAGCCTGGACATTCTCGTGAGGCTGCACTGTGCCCTCTGCTCTGCCATCACACGTTGCTTTCACCGCCATTTTGTAAGGAATCCTGGAATGGTTCCAGACCAGACTGTCCTAGGGAAAGGGGGGCAGCAGGGGAGGTGGAATCAATGCTGGCGCTCTTTTGAGAGCCCTCCATCTCCACCCTGCTGCCTCAGGCCCAGGATCACCTGGTCTCCAGGGCAGGACAGCCAGGTTACCACCCCTGCAGTCACAGCGTGCAGAGGGCATCAGGAGGTCGATGGGCTCACACTGTGTTTGCTTCTCACTCCTGCACTTCCCTTCCCTCAGCATTGTGCCTCTCCTGGTGATGGCAGCCCCTGACTGTGTGCACTCCAGTCAGCTCAATCTCTGCTTTTCTATGTAGACAAATCAGTGAAGCAGAAGGAGGCTGGCTTCAGTTCTGCCACACTGATTATGTTGACGGTCTGTATTTAGAGAGCAGAAAGATGTCCAGAGGAGCTGGGAGACAAGGTGAAGTGAAGGGTGAGAAATACAGCAAGGGCCTCAGTGTGGCACCACTGCCCACAGACAGGAGAGGATAGAGTATCAGTGTATTCTACATGCTGGTGAGCATCTACTCCAAACACGTGCTGCACACACACACTCACGTGTACACATGCACACACAGATAAACATGTACATACACACACATACGTGCATACACACAACATTCATATACACACCAACACACTCCTCACACTCATGCCAACATGCACTCACACTCATTCACACTCCCACATTCATTCATGCTCTCACACGCACACAGACTCATAACACACACTCTCAAACTTGCACACTCACACTTCCACTCACATGCACTCATCCAAACACACATCCACATACTTTCACACACCCACACAAACTTACACTCACTCATATTCACGCATTTGCACACTCACATTTTCACACATACATGTTGCTGCTTGTTTCAATGATCATTTCTCAGAGAATTTTCAATGAATATGTATTATTCATAAGAAATAGAGCTAAAAATATCTTGTTTAGTAGCACTTATTAGGTACAAATCACTAACAAAGTAAATATGTGGATGAGAAAAGGAAATAATTAACAAAGAATGTTCATTTTAAAACTTTAGAAAGATCTATTTTATTTTAAAATTTAAATTAATTGTTTTAAAAACAAATATGGGACAGGCAGTGAAGAATGGGATCGGGAGAGGATGTTGAAGGAGACAGCTAAAACTACCAACCATTTGAGGGGAAGTATACAAACCTAGTGGAGTAGAAGCTTCCTAATATGAAATCACCAAATAACAGGGGAGACAGAGCCCCAAATGGACATCTCTTGTCACCAAATGAAGCCTCGGTATTAGGAATGAGTTACATCTAATTGAATTGTTAGCCAAAAGGGTCCTCTGGGAACCCCTGAAAGCCCCAGGCTGTTGCCGAGGCAATAGGTTGTTCTCCACAAACTGACAGCAAGGTCTCTGTTGTTGGAGAAAACACCTACAGAGCACACTGAACACAGAGAAACTGAGCCAGTGTTAGATAGTGTTCTTGGTACTCATCTGTCTGCATGCAGCCAGACATCAACTCCATTACAAATCCTTTGATCTGCAATAGTGTCCTATGCTGGTGCAATAGTGTTCTACACTGGTGCAATGGGGGCCCAATAGCTTATGGGAGTAACTAACCAGTATCTGATTTGACTTAAGTTCCATTATAGTGGCATATTATTTGTATTTCAATAAATAAATCTTGCGTGAAGACCAGAGGCAAAGCTACTACTACTACTAGGGGTCAGGTAATAGTGATACACACCTGTAATCCAAGGATTTGGAAGACAGAGAGAGATAGGTTCCTGTGAGTTCAAGGCTACCCTGGGCTACACAAGATCAATACAGGAACAAATCCAGGTGGTGGTGGCCTTCACCTTTAATCCCAGTCCTAGGGAGTCATGCTTTTAATCCCAGCACTAGAGGGGATATAAAATGGGAGGAGAGAGAGGCTTAGTCTGCTTAGTTTATGGTCACCCAACATTGGTAGAGGTAAGACTTCTCTAGTGGCTTGGCTGCTTTGCTGGTTTTCTGGTTGAACCCCAATTTCTGTCTCTGGGTTTTTATTACTCATGCTATACCATTCCATGAGCTGGGTCCATACCCAACACTGCTTAGATGGCTAAGAACCTGAGACTAGACAGCCCGTAACCTATGGGAAAACTGGATACTAATAATAGTTTTACTAAAGGATATAGCAAGAACATGACTCCTAATGACACAATGAGCAAGGCTTTGAAAACGCATTAATTCAGAGACTGAGGCAGTATGCACGAGGCCTCTACCTGATATGGTGCCAGAGCTGAGAGAAGTGGACACATGTCCCCAGCCCCAGGCCAGAAGTTATCTCTAATTGATAACTACTTGCAAAAGAAAATTTGGTTTTCTCCAAGGGAGTCTTTCTGGGGAAACGAATTACTCTTTAGGGTAGGCTGCATGCCCAGCAGTAGACAGCCAACCAGAAACAAACTTAATAGCGTCTTTGAAGTTTCCTTGTTTCATACTGTCATGTCATTATAATCTCTCGATATAATCTTTTCTAACAAGAGACAGAAAGTGGATAGATCTGGGGAGAGGGGAGTTGGAGAAGAACTGGGAGGAGTAGAAGAAGGGGAAACCACAATCAGCATATATTATAGAGGAAAAATAGGTTTTCAGCAAAAGAAAGAAAATTACTTAAACAAATGCCATGTTCCTAATTGTGGGATCTTACAGATAAGACCACAATCCATTGGCACGGCAGGGAAAATTAGCATGCCACACAGGAGGCAGAACACTGTGGTTTTCATGCTCCTCCTAGCTCCAAGTTTCTGGGATCAACTGGGTCTTATGTTACCTTCCTACTTGGCCCAGAGTATATATATATGCAAGCTCTGATTTTTGCAGATGTCAGTGGGATGCTGTTGGTCCTGGTTAACAGGATTAGGCTCCCTGAATATGAGGAGCCATCAGAGGTTAACTGTAAAAGGCCCAGCACTCGGGATGTAGAACGGGATGTGTCTGCAAGCAGGGTAGAGCAAGGGAGCTTTCAGAAGGGACTCGGGTTTAGCCTCCAAGTCCAGCGCCTGCTCACACTGCAGGGCAGATCACACACAAGAGCCTGTTCACACTGCAGGGCAGATCTCATGCCAGTCTCTGTTCACATTGCAGGGCAGATCTTATGCCAGAGCCTGCTCACACTGCAGGGCAGATCTTATGCCAGAGCCTGCTCACACTGCAGGGCAGATCTTATGCCAGAGCCTGCTCACACTGCAGGGCAGATCTTATGCCAGAGCCTGTTCACACTGCAGGGCAGATCTTATGCCAGAAAAAGTAATCAGTTGTTCCTCTCCAGGCAAGAACTTCCCCTGTTACCAGAGCATGGCAACAAAGACTCTCTGGCCTCTGTTTCTGGAGTCCAGATTATTTCGTGCTCTGTCTTGATTTGGGAAGTGTAATGAAGCCGAGTGCTCCTTTCTGATACCCTGATACATAGTCCCTAATGGAATGGAATGAAACCAGACTCCCAGGTTAGTGAGCTTGTTACAATGTCCCCAGATCAGAGAGAAACAAGGGCTTGCTTTGTCACTACTGTCCAGATGTTTTACTATTCTGAAATGTGTAAAGCCCAAAAGAAAGGATTGTCCATCTGGCCTAGCAGCTGCTTCCTGCCTCTTTCAATCCACAGCTGGACCACAGCTTTGATAATAATTGCAGAATATTGTGGACAGGCAGGAGACCTTCCCAGGATGCGGAGCATGCTGAAATGAGGATGGGAGTGAGTTCTTCAGCACAGCAGTGGGCAGCCAAAGCTTCTTTGAGGACCAATCTCCAAGGGGCAGGGATTCTGTGTGTGTGTGTATACATGTTCATGCATGTGTGTTCAAGAGAGAGGGGGGAGAGGGATACAAGGCGCATGCACATAAATGTGTGTACCTGTGGGTGAGTATCTGCATGTATGAGTTTGTATCTTTGAAGTAAATGTGTGTATTGTGGTTACAAGTGTTTGAAAGAGTGGGTGTGAATGTATATGTGTGAGGGAGTGTGAGTGTGTGTGTATCTGTGTATGTGTTGGAGTGTGTATAGAATCTACAACTAGGAATTATACTCTGATTTAGAAAATCTAACTTGGAATCGAGCTTTACCCATAGTAACACAATGACTATAACATCTACATAATGTCAATAAGCATGGTATCATTCCCAGGTACCTATTGCATGGGAATTGACAGGAGAATATCAGGGAAAAACAACCTTGAGCTAATTTGTCCAGATTAACTTTATAAACTTCAGCAGGAGTGAATTAACTCTCCTATACTTATCACACATGTTGGTCTATGTTTTCCTTGTCTAAGCATTGGAGTCACTTGGTTTAGAGCATATGAAATGTGAAATGTATTAAAATCTCCAAGGGAAAACAGAGACCAGCCTGCTTACCTGAGGCCTTGGGGACATGTCTACACTGAGGGACTTCTGGTCAATGCTGATAATTATAATTTTTACTCTGACCTTTAGAAATTTATTGAGACTCTCTGGCAAAGTACTTTTTAAAATGTAGATACAACCTTACACAAGATAAATACAAACATTGACAGCTTCATAGCCAGATATACTACTAACAATCACACTTAAAAGAAAGAAAAAGAAAGAAAAAAATTCAGTGCAGCTGAATTGTCTCGTTGACATCCCATTTCATCCTTAAAACATGACATAGATTTCTTGCCATTTCTTATGAAAAACACAAATTGTAAGAAGCGAGGTCAGTTGTACTGATCTTAAAACCCAGATGCTCACTGTAGACCTGGTCTTCTGCCCCTAAGCTCCTCCAACAGTGTGTTCTTTGGATTAAGATCTCAGCTAAAATCTCCCCGGGACATTGTTTGTAGCATGCTGAGTACAGCAATGTGCTGGCTCTGGACATCTGACAAAGAAGAGAAACTTAACATCTCAACACAGCGAAATCCATCGATGAGAAAGATGGATCCAACTGTTTTCTGTGGAAGTTCGATACAGCAGAAATGAAACACACTTATTAGGGTGTCAGTCCAAAGATGTACCCCAGAGACTCTATCTGACTCCTGAGATGTGGGAAGGAGCAATGGCGGGCTGAGAATGAATTATCTGGAAGAACGTTGAGATAGGGACATATCATGTTGGCCCCTCCCCATAGGTCTCTGTTGTTGGGAATAGACCCACATTCCAAGGAATCACCAGAGTGAATTTTAATTTATGTTCTTAAAAGGAGAACAACTACTCTATTCAAAATCACTAAGGGAAGCTAATGTCCAGCTGACTTTTCCCAACCCTCAAGAACTTAGGTGTGATCAACATGGCATCCTGTCCTGGCTGTGCAGAAGTCAAGTCTTGTCCCCAAGGTTCTCCAGTGGGTTCTTCTCAGGCATCCTTCACAGAAGGGAATTGATCCAAGATGCTTGTGTTTACCAGGATGATCCTCCTCTGTAAATTAAAATGTCACTACCCCTTCCTTTCAAAGCCCCCATCACCGTGGTTAACATGGAGAAGATGAAGGCATCCAGCTCCTTAGCTCCCTCCCTGCATGACCACTGAATCATGTTCCTGAACCAAGCTGGCTCTGAGCAATCCTTTCTCCACTCTTGCTGGTGGCTTATGATGTCCGACCATCTCCCCATGTCCACTTATGAGTCTTGGCCAATGTCTGTGTCTCAGCTTTACTGCCCCGCCCAGGCTGGGTCCTGCTCTTATGGAAGAGGGCTCCAGTGGTAGAGAAGTGGCCTTGGAATCTGTCACCACTTGAAAACTGGCTACCCATTCCACCTCCACCCCTTCTCCTTGTGTATGACCATACTTGAGCTGCTAACTGCTATGCAAGACTCCTTTGATTGCTGTGCCAAGTTAAAAGGTACAAATTTGGGTACTTTTTGCCTATAAAATGAGCATTTCTCATAAAATCCCCCCAGTTACACCATGGAAGTAGCCTCTCTAGTCCTCCCAGGCTCTGCAGTAGAGAGCTTGCCTGCTGAGGAATTATTTTTTCTTGATTCTCATCATGGTTTCTTGTTAGTCCCGAGGAGGAGTTTTTCTAGGCGAAGCATTTAGTTTCGTTCTTTGGGAACATGTCTGCAAGAGCTATTCTTAGACACCTCGGTAGGAGGCGGAGATCCACCTCTGTGGAGAGTGACTCACCATGGCTCCACTAATTATGCGTCATTTCTACTGGAGATTGCAGGGCTAAATATCTGCAAAACGAAATCTGAGGGAACCTGGAGGCTAATTGGGCTGCAAACATCCCTTTGCTAAAGCCCAGAGGCAGAAGATGCACGGGCAATTAAGTTCTAATGGGCCAACACAGGCAACTGCTGTTCTTCTCACTGTCCACGATGGCCAGGCTCAACAGGCCAGCTGCAGCAGAAGACCCAGGGCACGCCCACTTAATTCCCATAAGCCTTTTTCTGGTGAGTTCTGATACCTTTTGTTGGGCTTCGTTCTTACAAAATATGATTGATTGGCATTTCTGTCAAAAATACTGTCAGAGGTTACCATGCTGACTTCAGGCATTTCTATCATGGAAATTTGCAATAGGGGAGAAACAGACCCAGGAACAACACTATTCCAAGGGAAACTCCCAGTGGGTGGGTAGCTCCTGCTCTAACAAGAGAGACTCCCACTATGCATTGACTCCAGATTGGAGTTCGTGGGGGACAGCCAGTGTTCTTTCAGGACTCTTCAGGGAGAATGGGCAATAGACAAATTCAGGGGAGCATTCTTTCCCATCCCTTATTTTCAGGATTCTTGTGAAATCCAATGAGGGGGATTCTCTTCAGACTAGAGTACTCAGTATAGCCTTGCCCACACCAACAGGCCACAGGATGAAGGACTTACACAGAAATGAACTTCACCTGACGGAAACCTGAGCCAGCATCAAACAGAGGCCAACGGAGATGAGTTTCAACATGCATTTTCCAAGTAACCACTATGTGCTAGGCCTGTATTCAGGACTGGGGTACAGCTGTTTACAAACAACACATAGTTTGTTTTCATGAACTATTCTTGGTAACAGAGGAATTGAGAAGTGGAGGATATATATTAGACTCATAAATAAGGAAGTCTTATATATATATACCCGGAAGCTAATAAATAGGAGATAGTCTGATAGCAATCACTGATTTGGATGCTCCTTTAAGGACGGGCACTCAATAGCCACCTATTTTCAGCATTTAAATCAGTTAGGAGTCTGCAGCAGCCACTTCCAACTGTGAAAAGAAGCCTCTTGACCATGACTGGAAGTAACATTAACCTACAGGGAGAAGCATAGCTAATCAGAAGATAATGGCCATTGGTAGGCTGCCCATGCACCTGTCAATTACTTCTCATCCATCCTCATTTTAGCAACCATAATTAAATGTGTGGGTAACAAAAAATGATGTCAAGGCAGAAGTGGGATTAACTAGTAAGAGAAACGGACCAACAGGAGGGAGACAGGGATAGCAAAGGGCAAAGGGATGAATGAGAATAGATTATATACATGAATAAAAATATCACAATGAAACCCATTATTGTATTTAACTAATATGACTAAAAGCAATTGCAAAGATGGGCTGAGGATGTGGCTAAGTGGCTAGAGCACTCTGGACCTGAGTAGCATAAACATAGGTGTGGTGGTGCCTGTAATCCCAGCATCGGGAGGTAGAGGCAGAGACAGAGGGATGAGAAGTGGGAGACATTGCCGAGAAGGGGACAGCTCCAAGGTGATGAAGATATCAGAAGAGATGAGGAACGTCTGGAGCCGGAGGGGTTTTGAAAGTCAAACCAAAGGGTTGGGTCTGTCTTCGTCACTTTTTGTTGCTTTGGCAAAATACTTGAGAAAAATAACTCTGGGGAGGAAGGGTTTATTTTGGTTCACAGAGTTATAAGATTCAGTCCATTGCTGCCTGTTGCTCGTAGTTTTCAGGTCGGAGAAAGGGGAAACAACCAGGAGGGACAGCACTATGCAACACAGTTTACGGTGGCCAGAGCGATTTTGGGAATGGACCGGAAGGAAGATACACCCTCTAAAGGAACACCCCCAGGTTATCTACTTAGTCCCACTGCTTTCTTTTTAACCCGCTGCCAGTTAGCAGACACACTGTTCCATACCCCAGGTCTGACAGCCCTTCTTTTGTTGTTGTTGTTGTTTTATCTTTTTTTTATTGAGCTATACATTTTTCTCCACCCTTCTCCCTTCATCAACCTCCCTTCTACCCTGTCCCATGACCCCATGCTCCCAATTTACTCGGGAGATCTTGTCTTTTTCTCCTTCCTGTGTAGATTCATGTATGTCTCTCTTGGGTTCTTCTTTGTTATCTAGATTGTCTGGAGTTGTGGGCTGTCTTTGGTTTTTCTTTGCTTTATGTTTAGAAGTCACTTATGAGTGAGTACATATTATATTTGTCTTTCTGGGTCTGGGTTACCTCAATATGTTTTTGTCTAGATCCATCCACTTGCCTGCAAACTTCAAGACATCATTTTTCTTTTGGCTACTGTGTAGTACTCTATTGTGTAAATGTACCACATTTTCTTTTTCCATTCTTTGGATGAAGGGCATCTAGACTGTTTCCAGGTGCTGTGAGCCCTGCTTCTTGACAATCCTTTTATCTAGGAATTTATAAATCCATCAGTTAGTTAACTCATGGAAACAGTTGGAGCCCTTGTGATTTCATCACCTCTTCAGTGCTCATTGATTAGAGACCAAACCTTTACATATGAGCTCTCAGGAGATACTATTAGATTCAAACCACGAATGGGGTATTTTTCAGGAATTTAGTGGGATGACCCATGAGTCATTTAGTTCACTGGGAACTGAAGGGCTCACTGAGAAATGGGACTTTCAGTGTTAAACCTTGTTGTTCTGGTCAAGGTCGAACAGTCCACCTAAATCATCTCAGCTGGGGGAGGCATGGGGCTGTCAAAAGTGACTCAGATTTGGTCTAGGAAAAAGTAAGCCGTGGAGCTGAGAAGGCTGGAGGGGAAATCAAACATACACGTATCAGTTGACAATAAATTCAAGACACTTAGTGAACACCGAAGGGGTATATTGAATCATGCAGAGAAAATACCAGAGGACTAGAAGCCACTATCTCTAAAGGCTGATGGAGGTAGGGTGGCCATATGTCTGAGCAAGCCATGGAAAGGTACATAGTGGCATGGGCAGTCTACAGGGTAGAACTGGTGCTGGGGCAGGTCTTCCTCTCTGCCAGGCATGGGAAGGAGATGTGCGGTAGGAAAGCAGCCTGCGCACCGAGCTGTGAGGGAAGCCTTGCTTTGTGCCAGAGCCACTGTCGTCCAGGCCTTGCAAAATGCACAAGCATCTTTGTTCCCAACAAACACCTTGAGTGACTGACAACTGCCTGTAACAATGTCTCCAGGGTCCACCCTCTTCCGACCTTCAGGAACATGCCTTCCCATAAATAGTGCACCCTGAGCAGAAGTAATATTTCATTTTCATTAAAGAAAACATCACGATTCCAGACTCCTCAGTTTGCAGAAGATATAAACCAGTAGCTGAGTGATATTCTAAGTTGATCCCTACGTAAACCCGTGGCCCTAATATTCTGTCTGAGTCTTCAGAACCCAGGAGCATCTGAAGTACAGAATGTGAGTCAATGGATTTAGCAGAGGTGGCTCCCTCAACCCATGTGAGTCCTACTGTATTCATCTCTCAATACAACCACCACAGCTTAAACTCAACAAGTGATTTATTTCCTAACATTTCTAGACTGCTGAAATCCAAATTCAAGACAATGTCAGAAGCGTATGCCTCCAAAATCTATGTGGACATCTGTCTTCTCCTCTTCTGGATCCTACTGTCTGTGGACGGTCCTCTGCTTGCAACTGTCCCCTCTAATCTCTTCCTGCATCTTACCCCAGTGATGGGACTAATGAGTCCTGGCCTTCAACTGTTCTACCCTGCTAGAACCTTCTAATTGGAGTTACTAGAAGCTGTGCCTAGCCTAGAGGATCAGAGGATGAGATTTTCACCTGTTGGCCATTGACTGCAGTGTATTTAAGCCTCCATGGTGCTATTAAAGAGGGGCTTTTGGTACCAGTGTTTGAAGGTCTGTGTGTCGGTCTGTCTCTGCGTGTGTGTATTCTCAACCTCCAGCCTCTTGCCCGAAGCTCACGAACTGGGTTCTAGAGCATAGAGCACAGACGGGGGCCAGGGTGTGCGGTACCCCAGGCCTTCTCCTCTGTTTTTTCTTAGCCTGATCCATTTCTTAGTCTCCTATAACAGCATCTGTCATAGTACACTCAAGGTCCACCCTAATCCAAGATATACTGTTTTAGGTAGAAGGGAAAGTAGACGGTACCTACTATGGCAGAAGGGTACTCAGTAGGAACTGAAGTCTGCCCATCTGGGTTCTAGAGAGCAACGGGGCTTGGTGTTTAAAGCTTCCCAGAGGAGAATAATTCCCACTTCAGTCCATGGAGTAGTTGTTGGGAGGTAAAGGGGTAGTGCTGACAGATGCAGGCTAATTTTCAGAGAATTGACCAGAATAAGATAGAATAGTGTGTGTGTGTGTGTGTGTGTGTGTGTGAGAGAGAGAGAGAGAGAGAGAGAGAGAGAGAGAGAGAGAGAGAGAGAGAAATTTCACTTAATATTGAGAGACTTCAGCATAGGACATTTATTGACTGGAGAGAAACAGAAAGATTGTGGAGCACAGAAAGTTGGGAGAGCATTCCCCACAAGATACATGTCTTTGAATGCGCTGAGCAAGGGCTTTTCTTCTCCACCTGGACGTGCTTCATACCAAATATATCCAGAGCTGAACGACTTTTTCTCCTCTCTCTTCAGGTACCTTTATTAATGAGCACAGACCCGGCACTGCCATCCATCTGGAAGTGTAAACTAGAGAACTCAGAGCTCATCTTAGTTCTGCTGCCGTCTGTCTTACCTGGCTCTGGCTTTCTAAGCCCCTCCCAGCCGCTATTGCTGAGGAAGATATCCGTGCTTTAGGTTAGGAATAAAATTCTGTTTGCCACCAACTTTGTCTTTTCAAACAATGCACCGTGCAATGGTATGACCTTGACTAAGCCATTCACGTGTTTAAATTTAGCTCCAAAGTGCTCTTATCCTGTGCCATTGGGATATAGTTTGTCTCAGGCTGTTATCTGAATTTTGCTATATTTTGGATTTATAATTTCTAAATTAATCATGATTATCCAGCATTCTGTTTCTCTATCAGGAAGCGCAAGTGCCAGAGAAAGAAAACAGGATGGGAGAAGGAGCGAGAAAGAGAGACACAGAGACATGTTCACTGTACATCAGACCCAAAAGTCTCCAGACACTGCTGGGCTCTCCCAGCTCTCTGCAGCAACTTCACTCTTCTTCCCCTGAGATGGACACCAGCACCTTCAACATCGAGCCATGCCTTCCCATCAGCTCCTCTGCAAATCCCAGGACGGCCTTAATGAGAGGATGTGCACCTTGTGGCAGATGCTGTCCTGTCGGCTGCTGTTTCCCTCACCAAGTCTAGGAAGAGTGTGGATGTAGGAGCATCAGCTGGGCACTGTGAGCACTGCCCTGAAGACAGCTAAGAAGCACTGCTTCGCAGCTCTTAGGAGATAACCCTCGATATAGCTGATCACAAGCTCCTTTCTCTCTTCCCAGGGAAGCTTACCGCTTTACACCAGTGCCTAAAACAGCTACATCTTCTGTGTCTTTTCCAGATCCTCCTTAAATGAAAGAATAAATGAACACATGGACAAACGTGATAATGATTGAAAGAGAAGAGATGATATAGAAGCTGGATAACAATCTTGGAGTTGGTTTTAAATGGGATTTCCTACCTCCTTATTGATAATACAACGGAGAAAGAGGTCATGGCTGCAGGAGGCATGACATGTAAAGTGAGGCTGACATTAAGCAATTTTCTTCCAGAGAGCCCCAATTTTCTTTGTGAAGTAAAAGGTGAGGTTATATATTAAGAGTCAGTAGTAAATAGAAACACAGCCAGATGAATGCAGGACTGGAGACGACAGAAACTTGGAGAGGGGTTTGGGAGTGATGGTTTTCTCCAGCAGTATCCCAAATGTAGGGCTGCTGAGTGTGCTGCGAAAGAGTGGACCTGCTGATCAATCTCAGGAGGTGAGCATGGGAGTTGAAGACAAAAGCAAGACAATGGTGGGAGCAAAGCGGGAAGGCAACTGTCTGTGTGGAAAGGGGGATAAGCAGGGGAAAAAGCAGTGAAGGTGGGGGTTGGGAGCACTTCTGTGCTTGGCACAGGACTCTGCATATAGTAGCAAGCTAGATTATAGCAGTGGGGAAGGGAAGAGAACGCCTCCTACGTTCATGTGGGAAGGCTGCAGCAAGCACTCAGGGGCCTGTATTGGCTTTCTTCGACTGCCATAAGTGGTTTAAACACTGTGATTTTTTTTACCCTCATAGTTCCAGAGGCTGAGCTGTCTTGGAGTATACTACCTCAGTTTGCAGAGGGCTGATTTCTCTTTCCTTAGGCACTCATACAAGGATGCTAGCCTACTGGACTGGCACTCAATCCTTCTACATGGATGCTAGCCTACTGGAAAGGCACTCAGTCCTTGCACGAGGATGCTAGTCTACTGGACTGGTACTCAATCCTTCTACATGGACGCTTGCCTACCAGACTCACCATCAATCCTTACAGCTCTATTTAGTTTTAATTGTCACTTTCTCTATCATCTCAAAATATGGCCATTGCGTAGGAAAAACACAGCATCAATGTATGACAGCTAGAGGACAGAACTCAGCTTGTGACACATTTCCCCCAGATCCTAAAACCAGTATCTTTCTCACAAGCAAAGTGCAAACACCAACAGCCCAATGGCCCATAGGAAGCCTCAGCCCATCTCCTAACAACTGCAGCTCGGAGGCTTCATCTAACATCATCTGCACCAATTAGTGGGGCAGCTGGGCTGGAGTTATGATTTATCCTGAGGCCCACTTCTTCTGCTCATTTAACCTATGAACCAGGCATGCTCTACACTTACAACCAAAATACAAGGACAGGAGAGGCATACAGTCGACTTACTGTTCCAAAAAGGAAGAAATTTGAAATAGAAAAAAATGGAATAATGCCCTAAGCACTTTATGATTCTCAGGAATAATCATTAACATTTGGTACCCTAAACCCATCAGTGAGGTGGCTCTATGTCCTGGGACCCCTATGGCTTAGTGAGACCTCTTGGGCTTGGGTGATGGTCTCATTCCTGTGTGTCTGTGAAACTGCCTTCTCCCCTTAGGTCTCAGGTGGTGACTGTCTGACTTATTGAGGTGAAGAAACAGCCCAGAGCCCTTGGCCTTTGGAGAAATTAATGTGTCTGAACGCTTCTGAGCTACTGTAAGAGATATTCCCTAGCATGTAAATACTTCATGCTTACAACCAGATAGAGCCACTGTTTCATCTGGGGGAGTTATGAGACTCTGATTGTCTTCTCTTATTTTGTCCAATCTCTGTCTTTGCTAGTGAAGTGGGTAAAGTTTCTCTTGAGACCACCTGTCTCCATCCATGGTCGCTGATAAGGTCAAGCCTTGACTTTAAGGGTTATAACTATAATCTACTAATCAAATGATTCTCCATGACCTTGGTGATGTTTGGATCAGAAGTTCTTCCACTGACCACCCTCCTCCCCAATGGGGAGACTGAAAATTTTCAAGCTATGTTCATATTTCTTCAGAATTCCCATTTTACTCCCATCCTCTCCTATGCCATTTTGTTAAAGGAATAAGGAGAAGCTGAGCCATACTTCAAAATTTTGCTTAAAAATGTGCTCAGCTAAAGACCTAATTCTATCACAATTGATAGTTTTCACTGAACTGAACTATACAACATAGTTCGTCTAAGTTATTTTCTGTTTTACAGAAAGGATTATCTTTCCTGTGATTTTTAATGTGTTCCCCATTTCCCATGGCTCCTCTCAGAATCACTTTTAATTACTTTCCTTCCAAACTCTAAGACTTTTCAAATGTGTTCCTTAAAGCCCTTTCCACCCTCTAGCCTGTGGCTTGAAAGCCTCTTCTGTATTAAATACCTGTCTCACAGTGTTTTACTCGACATTGACTGTATTTACCATCACAAAACACCACAGGCTGGGGTACTCAATTAATAGAAATTCATTCACAGATTTTTAAGACAGGAGCCCAAATCAAGGTGTTGGCACTTTACTTTCTTCTGTCGGTAGTGGCCAACCTCTCTGTCTGTCTTCACATAGTTTGGCAGAGCCACAAGGCCTCTTCAACTTCCAGAAGAACTCTGGCTCTATTGAGTAAGACATCCTTTAATCTCCGCTGTGCTCCAAGGCTCTGTG
Source organism: Alexandromys fortis (assembly GCF_014885135.2). Lineage (NCBI taxonomy): Eukaryota > Metazoa > Chordata > Mammalia > Rodentia > Cricetidae > Alexandromys > Alexandromys fortis. The sequence continues at coordinate 10,356,292 of NW_026067907.1, read as the reverse complement.
TCTTAGGATAGTACTGTCGAGGGTCTAGGGCATCAATATATGAATTCGCAAAGGATTATACGGCCACCCATAACAGCTTCTCTATGACTGGGACGGACATTTTGAAGAGATCAATGTTTAGTCTTCTAACTGAGCATATTCCAACCTGACCAGGGATATATGGAAAACAGGGTACTTTTCTGGAGACAGTAAACTATGAACTAATTATTATGAGAGTCTAGGGACTATGGTAGCATTTCCTGAAGGTGCCACAGAATTACAAATGAGTTTAAAATTCTCCAGTCATGGAATATTACAGATGTGGTATGAGGTGAGTATAAATCCATTTGTGAAAATATCCTTCAAAACTAGGTATCAAATAAAATTTCAAGGAACTCAAATTCAAATTCATAAGCAATCATCCTGAGGAAAGAGATTCTATGGCTGATCTTTATGCCAAATCACAATTTACTAAATTATTCTAATTAATTTGAAATTATTTAATGTTGGCAAAATATATTTAACACATTTAACAAATAAAAGTAAGAATTGGTGATGGTAAAAAATGATGTAAATTTAGAAAAGAAATTTGAAAAATAAATTCTAGAAGTTAAAAGACAAAACAACTGAACACAAAATGTTGGATGTTGAGAGAGACCAGATGGCTCACAACAGTAACTCATCATGTCATGATGTCATGCCAGTACTGTTTTACACAAACTCTGAGTTTGACATTTGATGTAATGGTAAGCAGTATTTAGCAGAGATGCTTCTAGAAGCCCTGTGCTCATGGTTTGAGAAATCCCAGGCTAACCTTTCTGAGAATGAGAGAAACATGGTCATGTGATCCTAAATACTGCAGTTTAAAACAGGCGTGAGAGTGAGAAGTTTTCAGGCTTCTGTGACCCACAGAACTGCAGGCAACTGGAGAAATCAGACAAAATACTCCAGACCAGAAAGAGGATCTAGTTAATCTGGAAAGTTCTGAGAGATGTGGGGACATTTGTATTTATATTGCTAATATATTCTCTGAACTCCAACCACACAACCACAATTCTCAGCAACAAAAGAAGAGAGACGGTTAAAGAAAAGATCAATGATGTAGAGGATCTACATAATTCTTTACAAAATACCTCATATATGAAGAGATAAAAAAGATGGGAGACTAGTGTATATAGGACAGAAATGGTCCAACACACCTCTAACTTGAAAACAGTAGAGTGTAGTGATGAGGCAAGCAGGCCTGCTTTTCTTCCCGCCTGGCTCCCGCATGGCTTTACCCGAAATTATTACACAGAAACTGTATTCATTTAAACATTGCCTGGCCCTTTAGTTCTAGCCTCTTATTGGCTAACTCTCACATCTTCACTAACCCATATATAATAATCTGTATGCCACCACAAGGTTGTGGCTTACAGGCATGAGTCTAGCCAGTGTCTGTCTTGGGAAGCGGAATCATGGCATCTGCCTGACTCTGCTTTCTTCCTCCCAGAATTCTGTTCTGTCTATTCCACACACCTAAGGGCTGGCCTATCAAAAGGCCAAGGCAGTTGCTTTATTAACCAATGAAAGTAATATATAAACAGATGACCATCCTACAACAGTAGAGAAGATAACATCTGCAGAGATGATGGTTGATGATCTCCCGGAAAGATGGCAGAATACCAATCCTCAATGAGACGTCAACTTAAGCTGTTTGAACTTAACAAGGAAAAGAATGACATCAACACCTACATACCTAATGGTTAAAATGATAAACACCAAGGAGAAAGAAAAGGTCCTAGACAGCTTGACAAGATGACCATCTGTGAAATAATTGGGTCACTCCTCAAAAGTGTGAAGGACACAAAAGAAAGGATTGAGAAGTTCTTTTTAACAAAGGAGACCAACGGGCATAATTAAATATTAAAAGTCATTAGGACTGGATGTTTAAAACAACACTAATTAATAGCTATGGGATTTAGCTAAGGAGATACCGGGAGCTTTGAAGTGTCTTTAAATAAGTTTATTAACCAAGAAGGTATGATGAAGATAACTAATCCCCAACTTAACATACTGTGTAAAGTAACTCAAGGAAAATAGAAAAGGGCTGTTGTCAAAGCAGAAAACAAATATGTACATATAAAATCAACAGAAGTCAAAACAAATAACATGCAACAACACAGCCATAAACAGGAAGAGAGAAGGTGGAAAAGAAGGAGAGGATTGTCATTCCAGAGGCAGCTAAAATTACAGCAGCTACAAAGAAATCCAAGGACAGTATCACCTTTGAAACGTATTGATCCGTTTTTCATTACTAGACAAAAATATCTGAAAAGGTTAATATTATTTTTTAAAAGAGAGGTTTATTTCAGGTCCTCATTCTGGAGGCTCCAGTTCCAAAGGATCTGGTGGTGCCGAATTGGGAGCAGAATTGTAAGACAGAGCAGAGAAACACAAAGAAGTGTGTGTGTGTGTGTGTGTGTGTGTTTGTATCTGTATTTGTCTTTATGTGTTTGTATCTGTATTTGTTTGGGGGTTTTATGGGCATGCACACATGGTGTGTGTGTGTGTGTGTGTGTGTGTGTGTACCAGAAGGAGTCAGTCATAGGCACTTGAGCAACAAAACATATCTAATCCTAATACTTTCCCAAGGACCTGCATCTGTATGCCAAAATTCCTTCAATTTCTTTCTTTTTAACACTTAACAATGAGAATCAAATTTAAACACATCAAGCTTTGGAAGAAACCCTCAGCCTGTGACCAAACCACAGCCTTAGATTCAGTGAAATGTGTTGTAAATGAGAGAATTTGGAGCACTCAGCCCTACACAGGATGTGGGGACTCAGGGATCTCTGTTAAAAAGGGTGCTGAGTGTCAGAGCCTTTTTCATGACTGCAGGGAACTCTCATTCAGACACAAAAGTAGTGCTGTATGTAGGAACTCACAGAGACTGTGGCAGTACACTCAAGGCCTGCATGTTTTCCAACCAGACATTCCCAACACTGGGAAGGAGAGGAAGGCCCACTCCTAACCAAAAAGCTCTTTGTAGTTCATAACTGCTGCTGAGAGAGCAGAAATTGGTTTTCTCTACTGGAGTATCTACTGGAGTCTACACAGTCCAGTGTAGACTCCATTCCCAGAAGTAGCTGGCCAACACAAAACAGATTCCATTCTTCGAGCATTTTTTGTTTTTTAATTATAGTCTTGCTGCTGTTTTTTATTCGTTTTTTGCTTTTATTATTTTTTTGTTATTGCTTTTATTTTGTTTTTAAAGAGAGAGAGAATGTGAAGTTGGGTGGGTAGGGATGGTCTGGGAGGAGTATGGGGAAGGGAAAGAACATGATCACAATACATTGTAAGAAAAAATAATAAAATCTAATTTAGAGAGAAGTTTTAGAAAATTATCAAATTACTGAGACTGATTCAAGAGAGAAAATTGAACCCACATTGCAAACATTTCCCTCTGAAAACCAAAGGGGCTAGAGAGATGACTTAGTGGTTAAGAGCATTGGATTCCCCTTGTGAGGGCTTAGGTTCAATGCCCAGCACCCACATTGCAGCTTATTAACTATTTGTAACTCCTGTTCCAGGGGAACTGACACCATCTTCTGGCCTTTTCAGACACCTGACATGCATGAGATCCACATACATTTATGCAGGCAAACCACCCATATAACAAAAGTAAAATATAAATGTAAAAAGAACCAACAAAAATCACAAAGACCAATAGATAGATAGATAGATAGATAGATAGATAGATAGATAGATAGATAGATGGATAGATGATAGATAGATTAGATAGATAAAAGAAGTTCTGAAAAATGTAACACCCAATGAATAATTATTTCCAAGATTATGTAAGTTCATTTTAAAAAAGTAGAAAAGTAGGAGGCAGCAAACTCCACAGGAGTAGGATTGAGCAAGCAGCCTGGGCTGGCGAGGGCCTGGGACAGTGAACTCCATGGGAGCAGGAGCAGATCTGTACCAGGAACATTTGTCAAAGCAGGATTGGGCCAGCGACCTAGCCCAGAGCAGACCTGAGGCAGTGAGTTCCACAGGAGTGGGACTGAGCTGGCGACCTAGGCCAGAGCAGGTCTGCGGTGAGCCCTGTGGGAGCAGGAGTATATTCAGATCAGGGACATTTACAAAAACAGGACTGATCCTGCGACCTAGGCTGGAGCAGACCTGAGACAGTGAACTCCACAGGAGCAGGTACAAAGGGGTAACCACTGAGGGAGTGGGCTGTAATCAGAGACCTCTGTGGTTCAGGCATGAGTCTGGGACCTTTAAGGGTGTAGGCAGAAGCCAGAGACCTCTGCTGATCTGGGCATGAGTCTGGGACCTCTGAGGAAGTAGGTCTGAGCCAGGACCAACCCCAAGCCAGTGACCTCCACAGAAACAGATGCAGACCATGGACATTTACAGAAACAGTTCTAAACTGGCAAGCTAGGCCAGAGCAGGCCTGAGAAAGCAAACACCATGGTAGTGGAGCAAACCCTGGGAGTGCCTAGCAACCTCCAGGAACACAGAGTTATCAATGGTGACTGGAATGATGGCAATAACTGAACCATGAGGAGCAACTGTCTGAGCCTTGGATCAACAGGCACCTGGAAGATTGATCACCAGAGTCACAGACAGCTCCGACTTCACCAATTAGAGGAAAAGATGAATAGAAAAGGTAAGAACACATTCAACACCACAAAAAGAAACATGACACCAGTAAAATATAGAGACCCTACAACAACAAAAATTGAACAAACAAATACAGATGAAGCAGAAGAAAATGACCTAAAAAATAACTTCAGGGGAATGTTTGAGGCCCTTAAAGAGGAAATGAGAAATTCCCTCAAAGAAATGGAGGAAAAGACAAAAAATTGGAAGACATCAATAAATCCCTTAGGAAAAAAAACAAGAAAAAGCAATGAAACATATTAAAGAAACAATTCAAGACTTTAAAGCTGAAATAGAGACAATAAAGAAAACACAAGCCTAGGGAATTATATAAACATAATCATTAGAAAATAATCAGAAACCACAAATACAAGCATAACCAGCAGAATATAAGAGATAAAAGAGAGAACCTCAAGCACTGAAGGTATAAAAGAGGAAACAGATTCATCAGTCAAAGAAAACATTAAATCTAACAAAAGCTTAACACAAAATATCCAGGAAGTATGGGACATCATAAAAAGACCAAACCTAAGAAAATAAAAATAGAAGGAGAAGAAGTTCAACTTAAAGGCACAGAATATATATTTAACAAAATCATAGAAAAAAACTTTCCCAACCTAAAGAAAGATATGCCTATGAAGATACAAGAAGCTTACAGAACACCAAATAGACTGTATCAAAAAAAAGTCCCATTGCCACATAATAATCAAAACACTAAACATACAGAAAAAAGAAAGAATATTAAGAACTACAAAGGGAAAAGGCCAAGTAATATATAAAGGCAGACCTATCAGAATTACACCTGACTTCTCAATGGAAACGATGAAAGCGAGAAGGTCCTGGTCAAGCGGTATACAGACATTAAGAGACCATGGATGCCAGCCCAGACTACAATACCCAGCAAAACTTTCAATCACCATGTGTGGACAAAGCAAGATGTTCCATGACAGAAACAGATTTAACTAACACATAGCCACAAACCCAGCCTTACATAAAGTACTAGAACTCCAACCCGAGGAAGTTGGCCACATCCACAAAAACACAGACAATTGATGATCTCACAGCAGCAAATCCTACAGAAAGGAAAAAATACACAAATTAACATCACCAACAATGAAAACTAAAATAACATGAACTAGCAATCGCTGGTCATTAATATTCCTTAAAACAATGGACACAACTTACCAATAAAAAGGCACAGGCTAACAGATTGTATATGAAAACAGAATCCATCCTTCTGCTGCATACAGAAAAGACACCTCAACCTCAAAGACAGATATTGTTTGTTTCTGAGATCCATTTTATTGGAAATTTTTTTCTCAACCCTTTACTCTGAGGCAATGTCTAACAAAATAGACTTCAAAATAAAATAAATCAAAAGAGACAAAAAAGGACACTTCATATTAGGCACAAGAAAAATCCATCAAGAGGAAATCTCAATACTGAACATCTATACTCCAAATACAAGGGCACCCTCATATGTAAAAGAAACATTTCTAAAGCTTAAATCATACATTAAACCTGACACACTAATAGTGGGCGACTTCAACACTCCACTCTCACCAGTGGACAGGTCAGTCAGACAAAAAATTAACAGGGAAATAAGGGAAGTAACAGATGTTATGACTCAAATGGACTTAACAGACATCTATAGAATATTCCATCCAAACATAAGAGAATATACCTTCTTCTCAGCACCTCATGGAACCTTCTCAAAAACTGACCAAATATTCAGTAAGAAAACAAGCCTCAATAGATACAAAAAAATGGAATAATCCCATGTATCTTATCAGATCACCGTGACATAAAACTAGAATTCAACAGCAACTCTAATTCCAGAAAGCCCACAAACACATGTAAATTAAACAATTTTCACCTGAATCATCAATGGGTCAAAAAAGAAACAAAGGGAGAAATTAAAGATTTCTTAAAAGTCAATGGAAATGACCACATAAAATATCCAATTTGTGGGACACAATGAAAGCAGTGTTGAGAGAAAAGTTCATAGCACTAAATGCCTAAATAAAGAAGCTGGAAAAAAAATCCCACACTAGTGAATTAAAAGAACATTTGAAAACTTTAGAACAAAAAGAAGCAAACTCACCTAAGAGGACTGCAACAAAATAGAAACAAAGAAAACAATACAAAAAAAAATCAATGAGACAAAGAGTTAGTTTTTCCAGAAAAATCAACAAAATAGACAGACTCTATCCAAACTAACCAAAAGGCAGAGAGAGGGAGAGTGAGAGTGAGAGCGAGAGCGAGAGAGAGAGAGAGAGAGAGAGAGAGAGACTATCCAAATTAACAAAATCAGAAATGAAAAGGAGGATACGACAGACATAAAGGAAATTCAGAGAATCATCAGGCCATATTTTGAAAACCTGTACTTCACAAAATTGGAAAACTTAAAGGTAATGGACAACTTGCTGGATAAATATCACTTACCAAAATTAATCAAGACCAGATAAGCAAATTAAATAGACCTATAATTGCTAAATAAATAAAAGCAGTCATCAAAATCCCCACCCCCCCAAAAAAAGCCCAGGACCAGATGTTTTCAGCTCAGAAGTCTTCAAGATTTCCAAAGAAGAACTAATACTAATACTCTTCAAATTGTTCCACACAATAGAAACAGAAGGAACATTGCCAGATTTTTTTTATGGGGCTACAATTACTCTGATACTTAAATCACATAAAGACATTGCTAAGAAAGAGAATTACATACCAATCTCACTCATGAAAACTGATGCAAAAATACTCAATAAAACATTGGCAAATCAAATCCAAGAACACATCAGAACTATCATCTACTATGAGAAAGTCATCTTCATCTCAGAGATACAGGGATGGTTCAACATACAAAAATCTGTCAATGTAATCTTCCATATAAAGAAACTGAAAAATAAAAACCATATGATCATCTCATTATATTGAAAAAGCCTTCTACAAAATACAGCATCCCTTCATGATAAAGGTCTTGGAGTGATGTGGGACTCCCCTCTATATTTACAGAGTCTAGATTATGTGTATTATTGTGTTTTCTTTAATTTTTTGACTGTAAAGAAGCTAAGTACAGCATGTCATCATATGGGCTGCTAAGTTAAACCAAATTATATATTTTAAAGGTTTCTTGACTTAAAAGTTTGAGTCTATGGATATGTTGCTTTGGAAAAGAGGTTCTTCTTTTGATTCAACAGAGGATGAGAACCTGTGGATTGCTCCCAGACCAATATGGTTTGATAGAACATGACCCCCTGAACATTTCCTGTAAATATACCCCCCAAAATATTTTGCCCAATAAACAGCAGGAAGCAGTATAGAGAACTATGCCCATATTCCCAAATATTGTCTATAAATATTTGTTTACATTTAAAGGGGGATATGCTATAGAGATTTGCATTGGTATGGATCTTAGTTTATTGTTACAAATTTAAGGTCAATTTTGCTATACTGTGTATATGCATTTCTGATCTTGATTAGGGTATTGTGTTTGTTCAGCTCATTTTGAAATGCAATATGTAAATAAGAAATATAGGTAAATAGTCATCTATAATAGTTAAGCTTGTAGTCAAGTTAGTTAGATTTTCTAGATGTACAGAGATATATTTCAGGTGGATAGGAATTCTTCAAACTTTTCAAAGACTACAGAATATGACACTAATACTGTGTAAGAACTTAGGACTTTCATGACAATGAGACACATGTGTTCCTGGCAGCACCAATTACTTCAAGAGGAAGATGAGCATCAAAGAGGCTCCTTATAGAGTTTGCCATTTTGGCAAGAAACTGCTCTTTCATAGACTGTTTGATGAACTGGACATGCGGGATCCAGAGAGAAATGACTGCTAAACTTGCGTAAAGGTGACACAATCCTTTGGAGTTCCAGCTTCATGAAAGACTGCTAGATATTCTGCAGGATACAGAAGAAAGTGACTGACAAACTATAGATGGGTCTGTCTTTGAAATTTCCTGCTTTGTGGATAAGTCTGCTGGATACTATGGGCCTGTAGGCTTAAGATGGATGCTACAATGGTACAGAAGAACTTTGGGTGACTGTCCATGCAGAAATATATCTCTGTCAATTCTAGAGTCTAGAGTTTTGGAAGTTGTTTATAATGCACTTCCTGTTTATTTAGGTAATATCATATCCTTCTGGAGTCTTTGATATAGTTAAAGAATTTATAGTTATAGTTTTCCTTAGTTATGATAAAAGATAATGTAGATATAAATATTGTAACTGTAATTCTTGCTTGTTCCTACTTTTTTTTTTTTTTTTTTTTTTGGTTTTTCGAGACAGGGTTTCTCTGTGGTTTTGGAGCCTGTCCTGGAACTAGCTCTTGTAGACCAGGCTGGTCTCGAACTCACAGAGATCCGCCTGCCTCTGCCTCCCAAGTGCTGGGATTAAAGGCGTGCGCCACCACCGCCCGGCTTTGATACCTATTTTTATATGTAATTTGACTATATTAAAGTTAAAACTTTCCTTTTTATTTAAACAGCAAAGGGGAAGTGATGTGGGATTTCCCTCTGTATGCTGTAATTATTATTGGTTAATAAAGGAACTGCTTTGGGCATATAGCAGAGCTATAGGGGAACAGAACTAGGTGGATAAAACTAAACTTATTGCTGGGAGAAAGGAGGCAGAGTGAGAGAGAAACTATGTAGCCTCACTTGGAGACAGATGCTGGAACTTCACCCAGTAAGCCACTGCCATGTGGCGATACATGGATTAAGAATAGAAATGGGTTAAATTAAGATATAAGAGTTAGCAAATAAGAAGCTAGAGCTAATGGGCCAAGCAGTGATTTAAATAATATGATTTCTGAGTGATTATTTTGGGGCTGAGCAGCAGGGAACTAATTAGCGGCCTCCTTCCAACATTGGTGACAAGAGCTGGATCATCTCATTGGTCCAGAATTTAGTTACATGTCCTTCATAAACTTGGCAGTCTTGTACGATTGCTACCCCAAAAGCTGCAGCTGCATCTGTATAGAGAGTGAGTTTGCAAGGTTTGAGAAGCACAGAACCTAGCATTGGGAAGTCTTTAAATTTTACATGAGGAGGTCGGGCAGTGGTGACTCATGCCTTTAATCCCAGCACTCTGAAGACAGAGGCAGGAAGATCTCTGTGAGTTTGAGACTATCCTGGTCTACAAGAGCAAGTTCCAGGACAGGTTCCAAAGCTAGAGAAAATCCCTGTCTCAAGGAGAAAATTTACATGTGTATGTATGTCTCTGTGTGTGCGTGAGCACGCATGGTTGTGTATGTGTGTGTGAGCATGCGTGGTTGTGTACATGTGTGTGTGTGTGCATGCGTATGTGTGTGTTTTCATGTGTGATATCTATTTCCAAAGTTTGATGACAACTCATCTGAGCTGGATGTCTCCTTCCACTTTTCCATGTGTGCAGGGGAATTCAGGCTACCGGGCTTATAAGGCAAGGCTTTGACACATCAAGTCAATCTTACCATAAACATTTGCATCTAATAGAACATGACAATGAAGGAGACACAGGGCGAGGGGACTTGAATGGCTCCACCCCAAACTCTGCAATGGCTTAGATTTCTACTATATTTGGATGTGAAACAATGGAATAAAGCCAACAAGAAGGACTGATATTTTTACTTGAAAAGTAAAAATTTTAGTTTATGGATGAAATATTTTAATGAATTTGAGTATTGGTCTTCAATCAAAAAGAAATTAAAAGAAGAAAACTTTTTTAAGGTCAAAACCCTGAAGTTACAAAGAAAAGCAATTAATTGTAGCAGCCACAAAACGTACTTAAGTGGGCATTAGAGGGTGAGGAAAGCCTATTCTGAAGAGGAGGAGGACTCATCTTATACAGACTGAATCAATTCGCTGACTCTGGAACTTTATTCTTGGCAAGAGTTAGATTTTCTGTAATGAGCATTAAAGGAATACCAAACAGCTTTTTTTACCCTCTAACTTTTGGAGAAAATAAAAATTTCACAATTTTAGAAAATGAAAAAAATAACTACATAGATACAGATGCTATGTTCTTTGTGAAATGACTTATCCACAGGGCCATCCTAAGCCTGCAGGAATCATAGCTAATGAAAGCACATGACATAGGAAGCACTTTAACTTCGGAAACTTACTATGTAATGGAGGTTATTATGAATCTCTTCCAAAGTTGCCATTATTTTGAATGCCTTGGCTATGTTTTTCACAGCCAAGACACTTTTGAAATGAAAATTAATGGAACCCTTTTCACTATCAGTGGAGATAAGCAGGCACGGAGACCTCTGTGAACGTGCAGCCAAGGGGACGTGGACAGAGCTCAGATGAGCAGAGGGTGATACTCAGGTAGGAATGTCTCTTTCCTGTGCCAGCATGGAAGGGCTGCAGCTGCCTCTCCGCTTGATGTGTGTGTGTGTGTGTGTGTGTGTGTGTGTGTGTGTGTGTGTGTTTTATGCACTGCGCACTTCTGTTTATCAAAGTTCCCCCTAGTTTGCATCACTCCCCAGGTATTTTCCTATAACTGTGGCTAACTGCATCTCTGCTCGTGGGAGTCCTTGTGAAACAGACAGGACGGCTCCAGCACTGACTCCAGTGCCATGCTCCATAGCATGGACACTGCTTTGCTCTTTTTCATGTGTCATCCTGGGAATGAAAGATTGTTTGCAAATTTTTGTGCCAGTTAAGAGCATCCAGGTTCATGTCTCCCTAGGCTCATACCCAGATTCCTACCAATGGGGTGACTTGGATATGCAGGAGAGTTCCTTGGATAATACTCAGTGACGCCTGCTATCACTGGGAACTTAGTTCCTACAAGCATGAGGTATGAGGCCATTTCCACATCCTCATGAAATCAAGCATCTTTTCATTTTTCTTTGTGTGAACTCGATGTTTAATGCACCTGTCTATCTCAGTGCTTCCATGTTCTCTTACAATCCTGATAATCTCGATACTGTACAAGTTATTAGGCTTAAATTTAATGGTAATTGTGTTAACCAATGGCTATTAACACCCCAAAGTGAGAGCAATGTATTTTAATTGTATATTACCAAAAAGCTGATTATTTTGAAATCATTTACATAGATGTTTGCTATTAGGTTTTGTATAAATCTTTGTTATTAGAGTTGACTTATGCTACAATCCATTGTAAGGAAAAGATATGGAGAAAGACATTAGAGTTTTTTTGGGTGATACAGAATTACTGTTTGGGGACACAAAAATAATTTGATTATAAAAATAACTTAAATTTTAAAAAATACATTAGTATTTGTGAAAAACATCTTTATTGTATAGACTGGTAGTCGTGAAAACCAAACTCTTTGCTGTATTGCTTTTCTTCTTAAATCCTCTCTTCTTGTGTGGAGGAAGCCATCCCTCTTCCCAGTGTGGAGAAAGCCACCCCCCTTCCTGGTGTAGAAGAAACCATGCCCTTCCTGGTGTGGAGGAAGCCATCCCTTTCCTGGTGTGGAGGAAGCCATCCCCCTTCTGGGTGTGGAGGAAGCCACTCACCTTTCCTGGTGTAGAAGAAACCATTCCCTTCCTGGTGTGGAGGAAGCCATCCCCCTTCTGGGTGTAGAGGAAGCCATCCCCCTTCTGGGTGTAGAGGAAGCCATCCCCCTTCTGGGTGTAGAGGAAGACATCCCCCTTCCTGGTGTGGAGGAAGCCATCCCCCTTCCTGGTGTGGAGGAAGCCATCCCCCTTCCTGGTGTAGAGGAAACCATCCCCTTCCTGGTGTGGAGGAAGCCACTCACCCTAGCACTTCCCTTCCCAGAAAGCACTAGCTAGCTCACATCTGCTTCAAAGGGCAAGTCGCTCATCCTGAAATCTCCTGTTGGGGTTTTCTTGGGCCTGAAAAAAAATCACATTAACCCTATCCCCTCCAAACGGTCCCTTCTATCTCCATATCTCCTGTCTCCCTTCTTCCCTCTTTTTCCTCTGTTTTTGTACTGCATAGTTTTTAATGACCTGATACTTTTGTGTTTAAACCTTCTCATCTAGTTCACCAGAGCACAGCTCCAAGAAACCAAGACTCGAGTTTTCCAAATCCCCAGAGCAGCAGTGAGATGCCAGTATACAATAAATGCAATCTGAATGTTAGTCAGGTCTGTAGAAGGTGCTTATGTATATGTTAGTCCATTCGACGATAGGAAAGTCCAGATGACGAATGTGACTTTTACGGCTGTAAAATGACAAATCATTGTCTGTAGTTCATGCCAGAGACACAAGTTTCTAAATTGAATGTGGTGTTTGGTACCATTAATAGATGGGATCATGAATTACAGACAGCATGTGTTCTGTATATAGGAACAAGTGAACAGAAATACAGTTGGCCACAGGCCTGCTGGGCATCTCAGAGGTGTTATGGGCCAACAGTGAAGCCTCAAGTAAAGCAAGAACGTTAGGACCCAATCATGTTGCCTTGCTCAGTTATCAATTCTATCTTAGAACTGACATCTGGAGCTATTCAAATTACAACTCAAGAGACGTTTTGAATTTTGTCACTTTGCAAAAAAAAAATCACTTCTCCAAAATCTATAAAACGTTAATTTGCTTTTAAATTTCACTGTTTCTGTTATCTGTTGTCTTAAACCAAATGATCTTGGGGCTGCTTTGCTCACCAGACCCGGCACTGACTTGGCACAGAAGATACTAATTTCCTTTATGTTTAGTTTTTATTTTACTTCTTTTTTTACCCCATAGTTCTTGGATGTCTAGATAATTTTCTTCAGTGAAGCAGGAGTTTTATTCTTCCTTCTGCTCAACTTTAAGCAGTTGGAACACCAGAGACACTGCTGACTGCTTGCTGGGAAGTTTCTTTAGCTTGGTGGGCTTGCAGAACAGCAATGGCTTCATCAACTTTGGTGTGGAGACACTCTGGAGACTCAAGCATGTGGCGCAGTTCTAAATTATCGATCTCCAGCAGCATACCAGTGATTTTACCGGCCAGAGCAGGGTGCATGGCTTGAATAAGAGAAAACAGCCATTCCCCTAACATTTGTTTCTGTGCTTGAGGAGAGGCAGACGCCAGCATGGAGGCAGTCAGCGATGCCTTACCTTGGACAGGAACAGCAGACCGCTGCATGTTGACTTGCGGCTGTGTACTAAGATGCTGAGGGGGATTCCGGACTCCAGCAGTATATTTATACTGAGCAACTGGGCGGGCAGCAGGAGCAGCTGCAGCAGAAGCAGCGGCAGGATGTGGTCCCATCAACTGTGTGGATGTGTTGGCAGCACGGTGTGTTGACATGCTCCATAGAGCCTGGGAGGAGGTTGGTCCTGAAGTACCAAATGACTGGATAGTAGATGGGTGGATGACACTAGACACACTTTGGAACGGATGAGCTCTGGCACCCTGAGCACTCCCACAGGGACCTGGTCCCTGCTTAGTAGATTGGTTAGGAGCACAGTGGGCTCCATGTTTCTGAGTCTGTGGTGTAGCTGTCATGAAGTAGCCTAAAGAAGCCTGCGCTGGCTGGAAAGGACTGATGACTGGGCTGGACACAGCACTGGTCCCTGCCATTCTTTGCATATACTGGCTACTGAGGTGAGCCTGGCGCTCCTCTTTGCGTTGAGCTAAAGCTACATAGAGTGGTTTGGTGGCCACAATTCTACCATTCATTTCTGTAACTGCGTTAGTGGCTTCTTCCGGAGAGGAGAAACATACAAACCCAAACCCTTTGCTGCGACCCCCCTCCATGGTAACCTTCGCGCTAGTGATAGTACCGAATGGAGAAAACTCCTTCCGGAGTCGCTCGTCATCAATACCATCGTCGAGGTTTTTCACATAAAGGTTAACACCTTGGGCCCTGATGCTTCTGTCTTGGGGTACCTGTTCGATTTTGTGCTTCTCTTGCCTCATCTGCCCGAATTTGTGCTTCAGTTCAGTTTGCCGTTCCACTTTTTTCTGAGCTCGACCAACATAAATCTGTTTTCCATTGAGGTCTTTTCCGTTCATCTCATCCACAGCCTTCCGGGCATCTTCATGTCTTTCAAAGCTTACGAATCCGAATCCTTTGGATTTTCCACTTTCGTCGGTCATGACTTTAACACTTAAGGCAGGCCCAAATCTGCCAAAGAGACCCTGGAGTCTCTCATCATCCATGTCTTCTCCCAAATTCTTGATGTAAACATTGGTAAACTCTTTAGCCCTGGCTCCAAGTTCAGCCTGCCTGTCTCTACGAGACTTAAAGCGACCGACAAACACTTTGCGATCGTTTAGAAACATCCCGTTCATCTTCTCAATTGCTCGTTCGGCTTCTTCCTGAGACTCGAAGTGCACAAATCCATAACCCTTGGAGCCGTTCTCGTCGCACACCACCTTACACGAAAGGATGTTACCGAAGGCAGAAAACGTATCATACAGCGTTTTGCTGTCGATGGATCTGTCCAGGTTTTTGACGAATATGTTGCCTACGCCACTTCTGCGCAGCGACGGGTCCCGCTGAGACCACATGATGCGGACTGGCTTGCCCTTTATCACATCGAAGTTCATGGTGTCCAGGGCCCGCTCAGCGTCCTCCAGCTGCTGGAAGTTGATGGAGGCATAGCCCAGCGAGCGGCGGGTGGTCCTGTCCCTGTAGACCCGGATGGAAAGGATGGGCCCAGCAAGGCTGAATTTCTCATACAGCATCGCCTCGGTTACATCGGGGTGCAGGTCCCCCACATAGAGGGAAGCCACGGAGTAGCTGGGGTCGCTGGGGTTCATGTCTACACAGGGCTGGGCAGGGAGAGGGACCAGCGCAGGAACAGAAGGCAACCGGAAAGGAAAGCCCTCAACGGCCTAGAATTCGGCGGTTCGGCTGCACGGGCGACTTGATTCCGGTGCGGAGCGAGACTGTGGTGCCTTAAGACCCCGGGGTCCGGCTGGAAACCAGCCTCCATAGCTGGGTTCCGGATGCTGGGATGCTGATGCCTGTCTGGTTCTGGCTGGTTGCCCTTTAGGAAATCAAAGTATTTGGTGGAGAAAACATGAATTTAAAGATTTCCTTTTCTTCTTTTCTTTTTTTAAATGGTGGGAGGGGATGATAAAATGTTTGTTTTGAGTTTCAAGTGTATGCTTTGAGTGTTTTGCACTGACTTCAGGGGGTGATAAGAATGCTTTCAAGGGAGCTAACGCCTCCATGAATAAACCCGTTTAGTGTATTCTAGCTCAGTCTAGAATGTTGATAGGCGACAAATACCTACACACACACACACACATGCAAACACACACACACAGAGAGAGAGAGAGAGAGAGAGAGAGAGAGAGAGAGAGAGAGAGAGAGAGAGATGGGGTGGGGAGAAAAATTCCCTTTGAGGTGGTTTTCTATTCACATTGCAAAAGAACTTTCAATACACATGTTTTTGAGAGCTTAGAAACCAACCAAACTGAGTGGATGGAGGAGCAGAGGGAAGGTGGGAAAGGGACTGGGAGGAGAGGACGGAGGCAAAATTGATACAAAATAGTAATAATAATGATTAATAATAATAATAAATCATTTTTATTGGACTATTTGTCCTTTTGATGACTAATTTCTTGAGTTCTTTGTATATTTTAGAGATCAGTCCTTTGCTGTGGGGTTGGTGAAGATCTTTTCCCATTCTGTAGGCTGCCATTTTGTCTTGTTGACTGTGTCCTTTGCTTTACAGAGGCTTTTCAATTTCAGGAGGCCCCATTTATTAATTGTTGCTTGCTCTCAGTGTCTGTGCTGCTGGGGTTATATTTAGGAAGTGGTTTCCTGTGCCAATGCGTTCAAGTGTACTTCCCACATTCTCTTCTGTGAGGCTCAGTGTGGTTGGCTTTATGTTGAGGTCTTTGTTCCATTTGGACTTGAGTTTTGTGCATGATGATAGATATGGATCTATTTTTCATTCTTATACATATTGATATCCAGCACCATTTGTTAATTATTCTTTTTTTTCCATTTTATAATTTTTGCTTCTTTCAAAGAACACGTGTTAGTAGGTGTGTGGATTAATATCTGGGTTTTTGATTCGGTTCGATTGGTCCTCTTGCCTGTTTTTATGTCGATATCAGGCAACAATGATGATCCTAAGAGAGACATACATGGATCTATCTACATGGGAAGCAGAAAAAGACAATTTACTCCTCTGAGTAAATTGGAAGCATGAGGACCATGGGAGAGAGTCAGAGGGGAGGGGAGAGGAAAAAAAGGGAGCAGAGAAAAATGTATAGCTCAATAAAATCAATTTTAAAAAATTAAAACATAAATTATTTTCAAAAAGAAATTAATCAAGCTGAAATCCCCATTCAGGTCAGTGCAGTATGCTATATAACAAATTATCATTGAGCAAAAAACAATACTTGGGCGTCCAAGATCAAGAGGTTAGTAGAGTGTGTTTAGTGTATGTGGGGGGGGGGGTCTCTTGAACATATGTGATATCCCACTACAAAATCAAATGGTGGAAAGAAAAAGTAAACTGGAGCCTGTTAAGGAAGACAGTATTTGCCCAAAGGTCAAAACCTTAGTGAGTAGATTTCAGTACATAAATTTCAAGGGGAAAAACATTTGGAGCTCAGTGATACCGTTCAGTTTGCCAGCTATACTTATGTGGGCTTTTTAAAATACAAAAAGAAGTGGTCTCCTATTTAACTGTTTCACGTTAGTGTCGTCAAAAATATAATATACCATCGGCTCAAACTTCATACTTCAGTCTAATTAAAAAAAACTCATAATTTAGAGAGCTATGAATCGACTCTCTGTTGGCAGATACTTTATTCCAGATGCAACTAATTAGTAATAGGAAGATATTGGCTTGGGGATGTTTATGTTGTGTGGTGAGGAGGTATAGCTAATAAGCTACCAAGGGCACAGCTCTGGGAGAAGGGAGGATGTGTGGAGAGCATCCTCCCTCATGCTAAGCATCTCCTCAGCCCCTCAGTGGGATCATTTATTATTATCATCAGTGCATTTGTGTGTTAAAAGATGTTTACACTTTCTTTCCAAAATATTTTATATGCACAATGGTCTAATGTGTCTTCAATGCCACCACTAACACCACATGTTTCCTAATAAGAAACTGAATTTCCGAGAAGTCAAGATACTCAGAGAAGGTCACTTTTGTTTGCCAGCTATAAATTATAACTTTAAATATATAACTATAAGTTATAACTGTTTCATAAGCCCTGATGACCTTTCCTTGAATAATGTACATTTTGTTGCCAATTCAATTCATAAGAAATTGGAATCTCTCACAAATTTTGAAAGTATTATTGGTATGGGAAGTCCTACTGATATGTGTTGCTTTGATTAGTTAATGAATAAAGAACTTCTTTGGCCTATGATGGGACAGAATAGAGCTAGGCAGGGAAAACTAAACTGAAATCTGCGAGCAAGAAGGCAGAGTCAAGGAGAAGTCATGTAGTCCAGCCAGAGACAGACGCTACGTGGAACCTTGCCAGTAAGCCACAGCCACATGGCGATACAGATTAATAGAAATGGGTTAACCAAAGATATAAGAACTAGCTAGCAATACACTTAAGTGATTGGCTAAATAGTATTGTAAATAATATGGTTTCTTTGTGATTATTTTTAGGCTGAGCAGCAAGGAATGAACTAACAGCCTCTTACAACATATTATAAAAATTATAAAGTTAATTGTTAAATTACATTCTTTATTTCACCAATATTAGCTGTGTCCAGGGCTATTCACTGCCCCTCCCTCTTCTTCTGCCTCATTGAGGAAGGTACTGAGAGCCTGGTGCTTGTTAGGTAGCGGCTCCATTGATTACCAAGCCACATCCCCACCTCATAATTATCAAGAATCAGTCAAGCTTTTTCTCAGAGGGTAGCCAATATATGTTTCAGAAGCTCTGGTTCCATGCAACCAAATTTTCAATTGTGAAAATCTTGTTGGTTATAATGTATCAGAATAAAGTTGATCTAAGATGCTGTCTGCAGAGATAGTTTTTCTTCTAAGCTGTGTTCTTTCAGGGCTTTCCTTCTATCACATGGACCTAACTCAGCCCATATACCAAAGTCTGTGAAATCCTTAAGGAAATAAATAATCTACCAGGAAATAAAACCAATTGTCATCAAAAGAAGGATCCTAGACCAGCCTAGGCTAAGAACAAGCTGCCATATAAAATTCAGAAAGTAAATTTTCTCTTTTAATGAACAGCAGAAAAGTATTTTGGTTCATATATAGAAAAAACTATAAACAAATCACAACAAGAACCCCTCCCAGGCCGAAGGCCCAGCATGTGTTTCACATGGTCCATATGCTGCCCGTGTGTCTTGGATTCTGCGTACCCCACATACTCAGTGTGCGCATGTGTTCCTCGTGTCAACTGGAGCTTTTGTCAGCCCTGTTTTCATGGGAAACACTTTCATTTTACAGACTGAGATCCTGAAAAATCCCAAATGAGTTGACAACATCACCTCTTCTAAAATTCCTAAGTGATAAACTGAAGACATTTACTGTGTTGTTTTAGCTAACTGTGTTTTTGAAAATAAAATAAAATGACTGCATGGAGACAATTACAGTCAAATTAAGGGAGACAGGTATTATATTATTTAAATGTGCAATTTAAAACCACATATTGAGAGTTACGGCCCATTAATGTAAATTATTTCACAGTGAAAAATATCTAATTATCTCTTCCAGATAAGAAATATAAATGTAAATGCTTCAACCCAATCCTAATAACCTGAAGGGTGAAGGGCTGCACAATTAGACACTAAGCATGCACCCAAAGTTGAATTGTCTGTGAAATTTGCCCACGTGTCTCTGGTGTGCTATCTCCTGATGCTTTTCATACAAAACAAGGTAAGAAAAATGTATTAGTTTTTACTGTGTTGGAATTGTATTTTTATTTGAGCAATTAATTGGTGTGGTAAGTGACGATGGTGACTTAAAAAATATTCAGCTATCATTGCTTTCAGTAAAACACATCGGTACAAGTTAGTGTGCATAAATTAATGCCAGGGATGTCTCCCCTGCAGATTCAGGCACACTATTGTAGGCTTTAAAATATTGAAGATTTTAAATACATGCTGAAATGGTTGTGTAATATAAAGAATGTTCCTAAAGCCCTTGGAAGTGTACCTTGCCATAACGGTTTGTTTTGGGGCACTTTCAGGATAGGGGCTATGCTTATTTTTCTACTTAGACAAATCTGAGTTCTGTTGTTAAAACAACAAAACTCAGGATCAGGAATGTTGAATCCTGGGTATGCCATTTGTTTATAAAAATCATTGGTTACCAAATAAAGAGCCTAAAAGCAGGGTGCTCTGATTTACTTTATTAGTTAATACCCAGAATTATCTGAGTCTCAGTACAGGATTGTTGTCTTCATTGGGTTGCCCTGTGGTCATGTCTGTGGGGGAATTGTCTTAATTAAGTTAATTACATGGGGGCAATCCTGTCTACTGCAGGTAGCAGCACTCCCTAGGTCCTGAGCTGCAGAACAGTAAAGAAACTGAGTCAGTTAAAGAAGAGAGAGAAAGAGAGAGAGAGAGAGAGAGAGAGAGAGAGAGAGAGAGAGAGATAGAGAGAGAGAGAGAAGAGAGAGAGAGAGAGAGAGAGAGAGAGAGAGAGAGAGAGAGAACACATCCACACCCGTCTCTCTATGCTCTTGACTGCAGATGTGACATGCCTGACTCCTTGATGTTCCTGTCACTGATACCACCATCATAATAAACTCTAACCTGAAACTGTGAGCTGAAGCAAACTATTACTCCCCTGGTGGTTTTTATCAAGGTGTTTTACTGGAGCAGCAGAAATGAAGATAGGGGACCATGGTTTCTGTCAGCAGGAGAATAGGATAATTCTTTCCACATAAGAAATTATTTTGCTCACCCTTCCCTTCAGTCTAGGGTTAATTATTCCACAATAACTAATTGAATGGCATTAAATTAACCTTAACATGTTTTAGTATTTTTCCATTGGTTTCAGCTTAATACAAAGGCTGTGGATTTATTCAGCAGGACCATGCTGCTTCATACATGATTAAATTATTAGAGATCCGTGCGGAAGCAGGAGGAGTGGTGCCTCAGGGTATGTACGTTCTAAAGACAGACGAAAGAAAACTCCATCTACAGAGAGAAACATGAACTCACATCCAGTGGCCCCATGAAAACTAGAATATGCCGGGGAGAATGGGAAGGCAGCTCAAGAATCCACAGCTTTGGTAATGACATCATTGCCACTTCTACTTCTGACTAGAGTCCATGGTGTTGGGAGGTGCTGGAGTTTACCACTGGAGGAGAAAATCATCAGTCTTACCTGGCTATGACCTTGAAAGTCACAACAATGGCCTTTCTGGAAGATAGGCCCACTCATACAATGAGGCCAGGAATGTTTAAAAAGTAGCAATACTTTTTGATTAGATTTAAGGACAATTTCACTAAATGTGACCCATACTTGACAGAGTCAATGAGGCTTGATAGATCATGGGCCATAGTGGAAAAGCTACCTAGCATTATTCTGCTAAATAAAAATATTAATACAATGACCCCTCATGACATACCGTTATACCCACAGAGCAGCGCAATGCTCAACCCTCATCCGAGAAGCTTATTCTTCAGTAAATGATAATTAAGATGAGATTTGCAACTGGACAGCATCCAGGGGATAAAAGATCTTGGAATGTTCAGCCCTAAATGGGATGCCTACATCACACGCATGCCCAAGGCTGTAGGGCATATGTAGAAGTGGTGGAAAGCTGGTAGGGATCAGCAGATGTGGCTGGCATCAAGAAACAGCATTTTCTAGATGCAGTGGGGGAGATGCACATATATCAAGTCACAGAGATGGTGACAATACACACAAGACCTGCACAAACTCAAGCTAGACAAAATCTGAGCGTGGAAGATGGGAAGTAGACACGAAGCCACACCCTTAGATAAGGAGACAATGGCCTGTGATTGCTGCTGGGAGGAACACAGTTTCTTCAATGGAGTGATAGTTACCACATCAACCACACTCCAGAGTATGGCTTATGCTCAGCAATAGTTGCCAAGACAAACTTCACTCCACGTCTGTTGAGAGAGAGAGATACAGAACATGATGTTGGGTGGGCAGGGAGTTGGAGAGACTGGGAAGCATTGGAAGAGGAAGATAAATATGAACAAAATATATGAAGTCGCAAAGAATAGACAAAACATTGTTTTAAAAACTGTATTAACAAACGTTGGGGGGTTCTTTGTTTTATTTTTTCATTGGCTCACATTGGGAAACTGGCTTTCTGCCTATCAAATGGATTGTCTGCTATGGCCTGACCCAGACCTGTCCTACTCCAGGGAAGGCAGGAATGGCCTCTTAGAGCATGGGCGTAAGCCCCCACTTTGGAGGCACAGCGTTCACAGTAACGCTGCTGCTGGATGATACTGAAGACAGAAATGTGTTGGCTGTACAATGTTCTTACATGCGTTTCAAAGAAGTGGTTAGAATGGGGGAAATAAAATTAATTTCTGAGGCCCAATAGGAAACTCCCCCTAATTCAAAGTAATTTTCTGCCACTGCCATCCAGCTGCAGTCCCCCAGGAAAGGACAGAAGTGGCCCAGGACGGAGGACCTGCAGAAACACTCAGCCACGGAGGGCAGGCCAAGCACTAGGCACGGTTTGCTTGATCACTAGTATCTGACTCTGCCTCCTGACCAATAGATGTCCCTGTAGCAAATGAAAGCATTCTAAAAGGAGTCCAGGGTGTAATTAAGTGAGACAATACAGATGCCAGAATTTAAACACTGCCAGCTTTATGTAATTTAATTAATACTGTGGAGAGGGTAGAAAAATGCTAGCCTGTGCAGTATTTTGTGAAGGAAGGAGCTGCTGACTGAAGACCATCCCCCTGACAGAGAGCTGAGAAAGCAGAGGGCTCCATAGATGGCTCTGTTGGATTAGGAAGAGCAGCCAAGCCCAGGGTCCTGTTTATTATTTCATGCCTGACATTTTCCAAGCCCGTGTAATGTAATTATCTACAGAAATTCCAGCAGAATGCTGGTTGTCTCTTTCCGGTGCACCTGCCTGCACGGACAACCTCCCAGACATCTATTACTCAAGGTGCCACTGCTCTCCTTTGCTGACACATGGCACCTCAACCCAGGAGGGAGGGAAACTTGAAGCCAGAAAATGAATCTCTTCCTTAAAAATACAAATGAGCAGGCGATGTCATTAGTGCTTCTTGTTTTGCTTTTTACTCAATTCAGACATCTTGATAAATGTATGTTTCATCTGCCTCAGAGAAGTGGCGGCGGCAGCTGTAGGTGGACTCGAAATCAATTTTAGTAATAACTGTGGGTACAGCTCACAGCTCCCTAAATGAAAATCAGGGGACACGAAGAGGGAGGAGAGGCTAAGAGCAGAGAAACACTCGCTTAGGTGCCTTCTGCCTCATGCCCATCCTCGATGGCCACTTACAGATTCGGAATGGAGGAAAACTATGTGAAATTTCAGAGTTGGGGATTTGTAAATTTATTTAAATTGTTCCCCTTTCTCCACTCTTTTTACATAAGAGTCCTTTTCAAAACTCACCCACAGCGCCTCACAAAGCAAACATTCCTGCTCTTCTGCTGTGTGCCACAGATGAAAGCGGAGTGGTGGACAAAGGCTTGGGAGACAGAAGCTGCCTAGTGTCAAAGGGCTCCTTGGCTCCTCCCTCCCACCTCAACCACTCTCCAATCCTACACAGTCCTGGGGTGACTTTTGTTGATCATCCATTGTCATCAAGTATGATCAGAACAAACTGATGTGCAGTTTCAGTTAGAATACATGTACAAAATAAGAAGAAACTTATCACATTTTGATTATTGGTGCAGTAAAGTGTATATTACACAATTCAAACTTAGTTGCACCAAAACATGTTGCCTTTATTCTTTCTGTCCCCCCCCCTTCTCTCTCTCTCATTTTCAGATGCTAGGTATCAAATGTAGCATTCACCAATACTAGGCAAGCCCGGAACCACCATGTTGCAGCTCCAGTCACAACTCCTTCTCTTCAATTATGTGTGTATGCACTTTGATCATGTCCAGTAAAGATGGCGATCCATTTATAGGGGTGTGTCTGAGGCAGAAAAACTCTTCTGCATATTGTCATCTCTAAGTTGTTTTGTCTACTGGTTGTTAAGTGAGGAATTTCCCCCCTTGGTTATTTCAAAAGCAAGCTTTATTTACAATATTGTGTATCAGAAATCCAGATGGGGTTGGGCAGGGCATTTACTTTTCTCTGAAAATAAAAAACACGTTGTATATAATTGGGTGTCTTCACCTGTTTATCTGTCATATTGAAGGAGAAGCATCAAAAATGTGACTCCCCTCAGCTAAGTTGGTGTTCTTGATGTGGGTCAAGGTCCCAGGGATCGGCTTGGGAAACCTTGCTGCAAAGGTTTTACAGCTCCTTCTGTTATATGCACTTGGCCAAAGTTCAGGCAAAGGACCAGGTCACACCCAAACTGTTCTTCTTAAATAATATTAGGAGTGCAGTTATGAAATTATAAATCTAGTCTGCAGCACAAAAAAATTGAACCTACATACTCTTTGGAAGTAACTTCACTGTACTTGGGCTATGGGAGAAAGTTAGGGGAAATGCTATCAAAAACCTAAGGATCCTGGAGAGATGTCTTATTACTCTGTCAAGAGGCATTTCCTCCAGAGGACAGGGCTTAATTCTCAGCACCCAATGGTGGCAGCGCTCAACCATCTGTAACTCCACTTCCAGATGGCTCCTGGTCTCTGTCGGTACTGTGCACGTGTGCTACATAGACATTCTTAGAGGCAAACATGCTACATAGAAAAAGAAACACATTTTTAAAAGAATCTTAGGAATTGCGTGCATTTTGTGGCCTCTGCAAATGTCCTGAATTCACATGGAGCTTTTTGCATTAGCTCGCGTGGCTTGCCCTCTCTTCCTAGGCTCATGGCATCATCTGTTCTCATCTTTGCCTAGTCGCCTCTTCCTTCAGAATCTTTACCAATGAGATAGAGGAAAAATAAGAAATGAATATATTCTTCATACTTCAAGGCCCAAATTAGAACGTTATCTTTATATGATGCTCAGAAATCAAAATTCTTCTCAAATTTTCCTTATCTTTCTCTCCACATTTTATCATAAAAACCCAAACACTCTTAGCACATCACCACTACCTAGTAATTTTCTAAGCCAGAGTCATGGGTCCATTTACAGGTGTGCTATCTCCTACATGCCTGCAGATACCAGTTTTGTCAAGCGCTCCTTCGCTTCAGAGCCTGCCCCTCTTTTCCAGGTGTGAATCACAGGGTTATCACAGGCAATGATGCTTTTCTTGCTAACTTTTGGTATCCTGCCCTCCCAAACCAATGCCTTTTGTTTGGGGTTTCTGTTATGAATATGGATTGTCCCACTTCGGATATCAAATGGCTTCAATCTTCCAATTGCTATCCAGCAACTAACTACTCCAGTACACTGTAGCTAAGTAGCAACCTGTTATTGATTACAACTCTTTGTGTACCCAAGAGATTCTCTGATTCACCAGGGGTCACAGGAAACCTGACTAAGGACAGAACGCCCTGATAACGCCGTGGTGATTTGTATTGATCGCCGGCTTTGTTTAGACAGGGCTGTCCTCTGGGGCTTACCTACTCTCCCAGGAGGCCTTTTCTTTGTAGAAGCTTCAGTCTGGTCACAAGGTGGAGGCTAGATTCACCTGGAGGACATTGTAAAGAGCGAAAGCAGAGTTCTCCTTCCTGGACAGTTCAGCCTCAGGAGTCACAAGGCATTCGTCTAATCAAATGGTGATGGGACACAATCTGCCTGTCACTGCAGAATAGATGGTGTTGCACAGCCCACTCTGCAGACACTTGGGTGTTGTCATAAGCGGAACATATGTTACCGTTGAGAAAAGAGTGTCCTGGCAGGATGTCAGCAGAGGGAACGATAAGAAAACTGCATCTACCCCCCAATTCATACCCTGAGTCTTAAATGCCAGTATACAGAATGCGATCTGACTTAGAAGTTTAGTTGGATGTGGTTCCACTGGAGTGATCCAGGTCTCTGGCCCAGTGTTGTCACCCACATAAACAGAAGAAACGTGGACACACAGTGTTGTTACCCACATAAACACAAGAAACGTGGACACAGTATTGTCACCCACATGAACAGAAGAAACATGGACACAGTGTTGTCACCCATGTAAACAAGAGAAACGTGGGCACACAAACGCACAGCAGACTGTCAGGTGGGGATGGAGGCCGAAATGTGTGTGACACAGGGAAGGTCAGCAAACCCAGAAGCAGGTGAAGCTGGGCAGGGAGAGTGATGTAGATTGCCGTAACAGCCTCAGAAAAAATGCAGCCAATGCCTTGATCTCAGACTCCAGGCTTACAAACCTAAGTTCTATTGTCTAGGCCATCTGATGTGTGATAGTCTGTCATGGCTGCCTTTGGAAGTACAGACAAATCGCCATAGGCTGTTGGCTCGTATGTATGTGTGTGTTTATATACATTTCCATATGTAAGATGCATCTGCATATACACTTATATGTGTATGTTTATGTATGTGGGTGGCGTGGGCACATCCACACTCAACAGCCTACATTGGAAAAGCTCCAATATTGGCACTACTGTCATTTAACACTGCTTTTCAAGAGACTCACACAGAACTCTGCTTTTTCAGGGTGCCCTCCTCCACAAAGCCAGGATTACCCAAGTGTGCGGCATTGATGCCTCACATGCATGGCTAGCCTGTGGTCACTGCCAGTTTTGCAGAGCTCTTGAATTTAGAAACCACTTTATTTTGGTGACTAAGACTTCCGGCTGGCTAGTTTACCTCAGAAGGGCTCTGATCCTCAGGCCAATTCAGCACTCTGAACCTCGCCCATCGAGATGCTAGAATATGTATGAAGACGTGACAAAGATTGATTTGTCCATGGAGGATTGAAATGTGAGCCTCTGCTGCCACAGTCCTGAAAGGAATTAGGCTCATCAGCTGGAGTGACTCACAATGATGTCTGTGTTTGCTCTCGGAACGCTAAGGGAATCCACCACCCCCTTCATCGTCAAACCAACTTTGTTATTTTACCCTACGCCCCCTCATTCTCTCAATATATAGATTTTTATATAGATATATCTCCAAATGGTACCACCAGCTCAAGCAAAGAAAAATTATAATGAGCTAATATTTTTTGATGAATGCTCGTTGCTATGCCTGAACTTAGGAGCATAAATAACCCTTTTAAAGGGATACTGCCTGCAAAGAAGATCAATTCAAATTCCGAGGCACTTTGTTAATGAAAAGTATCGATTTTTATACCATTTGGCCCAAACCACTGCCAATTTCCATGCATTTGCCATCCTTTTAAACAATGAGCTTATGCTGTTAAGACCTGCAGATGCCCTTCCATTTCTCTTTCAGATGGCTCGCCCTGTTCTCACAAAGCTCCAGGTCTCAGCCCCAAGTCTCTTTATACCTCCTCCCCATGGGTCTCTGTCATTCCAACAGCATGGAAAGCCACTTCTCACAGATGGCTTCCCGACTGTCACCTCTGCAAAGCACTCACAGGGTGACTTCTCCTCTCCAGCCTGATCTCTCACTTCCCTCGCTCTTCTACAGTTGGAGACTGGGGAGCCACAGTCAAAGTATGACTGCCTTTGAGAAACCAAGATAAGGATCCAGATCATGCTTTCCAACTCCACCTTCCTGTGGAAACCTCCATACTGTCTCACAACCCAGACACACTGGCTGCTATACTTCCTTTCCAGGAATAAAAGCCAATGTCCCCACAGGGTGTTGCAAGAGGATACGTGAGATAGAGTAGGTCGGGGAGGTGCTGGTGCAGAAGTTGTCTTGGTTGAATTAAGTGCAAGCCATCAAAGCTAGGCCAGTGACTATGGAAAAATCACAAATATATCATTGAGTCAATTCACTGTGTGTGTGTGTGTGTGTGTGTGTGTGTAGCTTGGAGAGCAGGCTAGGCTGGCTGACGAGGGAGTCCCAGAGATTGGTTTTTCTCCACTTCTACAGTGTTAGGATTGCGAGCATGCATCACCGCTTCTGGATTATTTTAATGTGGGTCTTAGAAACTGAACTCAAGTCCTCATACATGGCAGGTACTGAGCCATCTCCACAGCCCAGCTCCATTAGGCTCTTAAGCAGTAATTACAGACCATATGTGACACCGCAGGTGACAAACTGATTTTTTTAATTTGAATCCAGCACTTATTCAACTTTAATTTATTTAGATTTGTCTCTGCAATTCGATTATAAATTTCCAAGGAAAAGATGAAAGAAAGATTTGGCTTAGATACCTAGAAGAATGTACTTGTTCATTTCGTCAACATGACATGAATGAACCTAGATACATTTGGGAAGAGAGAATTTCATTTGGAGAATTGCCCCCATCAGACTGGCCTATGGGACATTTTCTTGATTTCTAACTGATGTAGGAGGCCCAGGGCACTGTGGACAGTGCCAACCCTAGGAAGGTTGCCCTGGGTTGTATAAGATGAGCAGGGCAGAGCAAGCAGGCCAGTGAGCAGTATTCTTCCATGGTTTGTGCTACAGGCTTATGCCTTGACTTCCATCAGTGATGAACTTGTAAGATGAAGTATATCCTGTCCTGCCCAAGTTGTTTTTTATCAATGTTTTATCACAGAAACACAGAAAGGCCAATTAAATTATATTTCCCCAGAAGACTCTTTGAGTTGGTTCCATTCACCCTCAGGGCTTAACAATATATGTAGTCTTACTGTAATGCAAAGGCAGCATTAAACTGTGTAACCATGGTAAAATATGGAAGAGAGCTTCCTTGGGGGGCTGTTTGGACAAGTAGATAAGGGAGTGTGCCAAGTGTATAAACTTCCTTGACAACAGAAAGAGGAGGAAGAGAAGGAGGAAGGGGAGGATGGAAGGAGGAGGAAGAAGACGAGGGGCATTAAGAGGAGACGGACTAGCGGTTTGGAATAGCACATATTTAACGAGCTGCTTTTACTGACACATAGCAAAGAACAGGTTTATGTCCCTTTGTAGACCAAATCATGACTCCATATGCAGAACGATTCAAAAGTGGCCTCTTATTGGAAACTAGAAGAATTTCGCTTGGCAAACAGTATTGGTGTGGGTTTGGAAAGTCGATGTCTGAAAACACACATGATCGTGATGATCTCCGAGCCAGGATGGGCCTTCCTACAGAAGTACTTAGAGCAGGAACGCCAGTGCGGGTCACTGCTACTCTGCAAGGTAAGGGGAGCCTTGGAAACTAGATGTCAGAGTGAGTGATTCCTTCCCTACCTACTTACTTTCTTCATTACTCAGATGTGTGCGGCTCGGTCAATTTAACAAATTGAGTTATTTTTTGTGGTCAACACAATGGAAAACTAGCATAAATCAATCATCATTGGTATAACATAACTAAATAATAAGATCCAGGAAACAGAAAATGAAAGAGGCTAATGCAACTTGTTTTTAGGAGACGGTGAAGGCCAGAGTGGAGGAGGGCATGAGAGGCCAAATGGGTTCTGAGATTAGCCAATGGCATGGACACCCTGTGGAGCCAGGCCCTTAGCACTCTACTTAACATGGCACCCCGACTGCTGTAAAGATGATGGGCCTGTAATATGTGTGATTTGTTAAATAGTTGGGCTTCCTATTGCTTAGCCTGTCTGGTTTCTTTTTCTGCATTTTTCTTCTCTTCATGTCTTCATCAGTCGTTAGGGTGGGATCTCTGCTGTAATTATGAAGATGGTTGCCCCTGTGTCTGGGCTGAGGCCCTGCTGCATTGCTAGAGTGATTACTCATAATGGCAGAGGCTGGAGGAATACCAAGAATAGCCAAGAGGAGGTAAATTTCACAGACATATGGCCTGCTTGCCACCTGAGGCAGAGGGACTCTGTCTTCCTTTTTAACTCATAAAATATGTTTTGAGATGGTGACATTTTTCATGTGTAAATCTTGAACATTGAAAGTTCAATCTTGTTCTCTCAACTCTAGAGTTATTTCAGTCCATATGCCACTAGCAGCATCTCTAGCATGACACAGGACATGTGGGATTCCAGAAGGGGAGGCCAGAAGAGCCAGGAAGTCACCACCAATGAAAAAAATAGTAAATTTACATCAGCTGCCTGCAATGCTTCTGTATCCTGGGTTAATTACAGTGACAGCTAAGGAGCAGAAACCACCAAGCAATGATTGAAACCACGAGGTCAATCAAGTCCTCATTGGAAAGAACCCATGAGGACTCCTTGCCACAGACCCACACAGTGGGATCTAAGCCACAATCGTTGTTACTGAGCTTGTTATTCTAAAACTCCAGGATACAGAACCTACTCAGACAAAATCAAGGTTCCATTCAAGAAATACTCTGCCTTCCAAAGGAATGAGATGCTCCCGATAGTGTTAGAACTTGTGGCAGTCCTGAGTTACAGGCACCAACATGTGCCAGAAATAACTCTCTACACACCTACGTGTGCTCTAAAGTTTTGTACTGGAGTGGGACAGTGGCTGTTTCTCTGTTTTTAGTTCCTTTTTGAAAATCATGCATTAGTTTATGTATAGCGATTCAGTTCACATATTAAACAGGACCATGGTTTTCTTTTACTACTTTAAAAGAGAAAAAGAAAAATGGGAAGATTTTAAGGTTAGAAAATCTCTCCCTCAGAACAATTCGTTTTTAAAACCCACAATATGAAGTGGGTCAACAGGACAAATGTACCCAGTGCCTGGCGGCGTCTATGCCACACAGCACCAAGGGACAATGGGACAAGAAGAAAGACACAACGTCACAACCACTGCCTCAGAGAAAGAACAGATGCACTCTGATAGATGCACAATGGTTCTTGCTACTTTGGTCCACAGGAAGTTGAGCTCACATAGCCATCATGGGGTGGGGGGGGCAACTGTCACAGAGTGGAAAACAGAAAGACAGAGCTGGCTTTCCTTGTTCATAACTCATGTGTCCTTCTGCCCTCCCCCATCCTTCGTCACCACCTTCATCCCTTTTCTAGGCTGTCTGCTGCACCCACACTTGCAACTATGCACACACACCCATTTCTCTTACACCTGTTTACATATATACACGCTTACCTTATAGGCTAGGACCCTCATATGAGTGAAAACACATCTTTTTTTTTTCCTTCTGAATTTGGGTTATCATGATTAATGTTACACTTCCTGGGTCCATCTACTTTTCTGAAATTTTCATGATCTTGTTTTTCTTTATAGCTGAATAATATTCCACTGTTTACATGTATCACACTTTCCTAATCCATTCATCTGTTGACGGACATCTAGGCTGTTGCCACTTCCTTGCTATAGTAATCGTAGCTGTGATGTTTCTAATTCTTTGCTTTCGTTTCTGAGGACATTAGTACTTTGGGCTGAAGTGAAAAGTGCCTGTGGAGTTTGTAAACATGCAATTTAGCTGACATTTTCCCCAGAAGTTCATGTCATACTCATTGAAATTAACTCAGTGTGATCAGATTTGAGTTTATAATATGCAATTTGAATACATGCACGGCCGTGCTAAGTATTTATCGACATTTCCAGGCGTCCCTTAATATACAAAGATGTCACCATCTCTGAAGTCAGTAATGAAGAACCTGAGATTATTCATTTGGCTGAAAATATGAAAATTTAAACATTTCTAAACAAAGATTGTTCTTCAGGTTTTTTTTTTGATCATGCCAATCTACAACTCTGCTCTCATGTTTATCAAATACCGTTCAACACTGATATTAATATAATTGGGTCTGTTTTTAGCTTTTTCTAGGTCGAAGAAGCATTGAAGCAGGTGCTTATGGAAATAATTGGATCTTTTTATATACAGGATTTAGCCTTAATTATGTGCATATTTTTGCATTGTCCTCATGGTCACTAATGACTCTGGAGCCTGTTGCTTCAAACTAGTGCACAAATCAGCGAGCAAAGCAGGAAGGTTGGCCAGGAGAGCCGCTCTGCTCAACACAGAATAATCCTCCAGACAGCCCATGGGACAGAATATGTTCTCCAGTGTCTTTTCTAAGCATTATTTTGATTTGCAGCCATGCTCCCAATTGTAAAGCAAGCATCCAGCTGGAGAAGGTATCAAAGAGAAACAATCAAAGAGATCCTTTGTCAAGTATCCACCAACTTTCCGAGCCATTCCTCCTAGCGCTCCTTCTGAATCATCCCATCATGCCGGGAAAATTCAATAAAATGAGCAAATAATGTGAATTTTTGTCTCTAAATGGTGAGACTGAATCCGACCTGTAGGGATAAGTCCTGCCCCTTAGGGGGCGTGTTCGCCTCTGGCTAATGTTGGCCTATAAATTTGGCGAGCATGCTCCCAGACACTGCTTCTGCTTTCCTGGTCTCTGCAGGAACCGGTGGTTCTGTAAGTCTATTTCTCCATTAAAGCTGTATATATTTTGACAATCTGTCTGCATTCGTTGACGCCGTTACACGGACAGATTCAATAGTGACATTAATTTGTTATGATCCCTACTTACCATGGACCCCAGGGTAGTCATATTGGGATCTCAAGGGAAAGAAAGACTATCAAAGGAAATGCTTGCAGTAGGTTAGGGTTAGCCTAGGAAACTCTGTACTCATTACTTTTCTATTGCTGTGATAAACCACAATAATCAAAGCAACTTCCAAAGGAAGAAGTTTAGAATCCATTATGGTGCGGACAGTATGGTAGCAGATGGCAGGCACAGCACCTGGAACGGAAACCTAAAAGAGTACATCCTTGACTACAAAAACAGGGACCTGAGAAAGGGAAACTCTAAGCCTACCCCTTTAGACGATGTGCCTCCTCCAACAATACCACACCTGCTAGACTCCCCCAAACAAGGTCATCACCTGGAAACAAGTGTTTAAATGCCTGAGCCTATGAGAGGCTTTCTCGTTCAGACCAACACACATTGCCATGTGTTGCTGTGGAATTCAGACAGGGTGCAAAAAATGTCCATTGTTCAAATCACAACCACTCAGCTATGAAAGAGAGAGGCTGGGAATGTTTCTATAATATAACACTTGCACAAGGGTCTTGGGTTCAATCCCCAACAAGGAAAAAATGAAATTTCAAAGGGATAGTGCCCCCATAGAGTCGGTTTGACTATAGATCATATTGCAAAAGTGATGTTTAAAGTCCTAGATGAAATGGGGCCTGGACTTCAGTGGCATTTCCACACATGTGTAGTTTGGGTGATGCTCAAAATTCTTAGATTTCAAAGTTCTGTGTGTTCCTTGTAAATGTTTATACACTTGGATCTGGGTGGATTGAGCCCATGAAATCAAGTATAAGTAAACCCCCTTTCTCCTTACACCCTCTTCTGGTTCCAAAGTCATGGATCAGTCTAGGCCAAGAATGGCGACAGAAACAGAGGCCCACCTCCCCCACACTGTGTTGGTATTGTCACAGTGTGATTCCCTCTGGTCAGATCTCCCAAGTGTATGAAGTATGAAAACTGAGATTCAAAAAAAAAAAAAAAAAAAAAAAAAACCACACACAGCAAACAGCGTCACTTCTTCCAAGCATACCCAACAAAATGTAGGTTTTCTTCACTTCTCTGGGATGACGTTGGCTTGCCATGCTCTTCTGTGTAGACGCACTCTGTCCCACCTCTTTGCTTGTAAGATGTCACCACACTGAGTCTGAGGCCATACAGGAATACTCCCACTGCACAGGAACTGAGGCCAGACATCAGGGCTGAGAAAACCCTTGCTTGACAGGACTGATCCATTCCGTCAAACCCCGTGGTCCTCCCTGCTATCAGTATACACGCCTGAAAAGCTCTCTGGAAGCCGCTCAGAGCTAGGGAACCGAGAGAGGAAATGTAATGTACACCCTCGCTCGTCTGATCCCATCTAATGCTCTCCTTTAAATACCAAGGTATTAACAGATAAACCATGTGGAAATGGGCGACTAGATGAAATGCTTCTTCCCCGCATTACATGGGGGATTGGACTGGATTAAAAATTTCATCATTTATCTTCCACAGTCCCCCAAATCCAGTGTTATTTTTACCATTCTACATAAGCCAAGAGGATGTGCTTACGTGACTTAGACTTTTAGGCTGTGAAATCCATTTGCTTTATTCATTACACTTCCGAGATGACTGATACAGAGCAAATGAATAATACGATCTAGTAATTACACAGGGAAAAAAATCCCATGCCTAGGTAAGACAAACCTTGAGGAGAAGTATGCTGTACTTACTTTAACAGGTATGTGTGTTTGTGTGTATGTGTTTACATATGTGTATATGCATGTGTGTCTGTGTTCATGTGTGTGTATGTGTATATGTGTGTACATATGTGTGCATGTGCGTACATGTATACATGTGTGTGCATGTGTATATGGTATACATGTGTGTGCTTGTGTATGTGTGTGCATGTGTGTACATGTGCATGTGTGTGCATGTATGTGTGTGTGTGCATGTGTTGTATGTATGTGGTGTGTGTGATATGTGAATGTGCTCAGGGCTTTGCCAGGACAGAAATGTGCCCTGATTCCCTGATTGAGTTATGCTTTGTGCTCAGTCTTGAACAAGGCTGCCAGTGCTCTGACTGAATTCCATATTTACTCCCCCTAGCTTTGGATTGAATTAGAAATATGCCAGGGTGGCATTCTTATTAAAGTCCTGCAGGCAGAATGAACTCCCTTCATATCCAAGCATGTGGACAGCATTTTCTCTAAATGGCGGTGGTGGAAATAAATCCATAGGCAGGCAACACTCTGTTGGATGTTTGTGTAAAAGTCCTCAGTGTCCAGAAGTTACTCACAGTATTGTGAACAGAGATAATAGATGTCTCTGGATCTTTCAAACCTTATTTTACAAAAGTCACCAAAGACTATATGAGGCATCTAGACATTATTTTAACCCTTAAAATGAAAGCGGATGGTAACAGATGTTTGTGTCTTGGCACTCTTGCTTATCATTGATGAGAAAGTAATTTTGGAGGTAAACCCACCATTTCTAAGCATATTTCCTATGGGAAATCCATACAACAAGTGTAGATTTAAGGTACCTTAGAACAGAATAAGAACCCGGATGTGCAGACACAAGACTCAAGGATGTGATCAGTTCCATGCTAACGTAGCAAGAAGTAAACTAAAGACATGTATGGGTAGCGCTAGGCTCCTCAGTGTCCCTTCTACCAGGGCTCCTTATTTAGACCTGGTAATTTCCTGGCTCCTGAAGTCCATAACCGGGAGTTCACAGAAGGGAAGACAACATTCTCAATGGCTTCTCTGTCGGAAGGCGACCCAGTGATTTCTGTCTCCTGTGGGACGCTTATGTCTGCTCACAGCACGCGAGAGCTGTGGTCAGGTTCCCATTGGCATTTCTTTCCAAAGCCATTTTTAGATTCCTGGGAGATATCTGAACATTTCTCTACAGACAAATGTCAGAGCCTCCTTATTTCACAGAATTGACTAATAACTGCTCTACCAGAAGAGGACAAATAGAGGATGGGACACAGTGGTTCTCAGTGGGGAGTGAGCTGCGGGGGAGGGGAGTTCAGGTCGCCTCTGCTTTGTATGTGCTTTCTCTCCTCCTCATTCTAATTTAAGCTGCGTTTTTATTAAGAAAATTGCTTCCAATTTCTACAATTCTCGAGAAACATTCTCAAGGAAAAACCAGAGCCCTTCCTTCCTTCCTTCCTTAGTGTGATTTTTCTCTTGAGTTCTTTGTGGTTTCATAGCCAGATACTCTTTCTGCAATTTGCCTTTCTGGCCACTTTAACTTCTAGTAATTTCAGAAGTGGCATGTTTGGGAAAAAGCTCAAACATTTTTTTAACCTACTGATGAGAAGAAGAGCTGTCCTGTCTGAAAATACAGCTTCCAAGGTTGTCACAGACGGTGACAAAGAAAGGGAAAGACCATTTGTTTTTCTGCAAAAAGATTGTCCCAAGCTAAGCAATGCTTCATGGGCATGGCAGTGGGTGATGATGGACATTTGTGTGCCCAGACACTGAGTCTCCACGGCTGCTGGTCGGAAGGTCCTACAGAGAGAAAGGAGGACTCTGCTGTGAACTGCTTGTAAAGATTCCTTCTCTGGCTTCACTCTTGCCATCTCTCTGAGAGCTGGCAGACAGAAGAGAACCTGTTCACTGGTGGAAACTGCCATCCTGGCTCCGAATTGTCTGCTACCATTAATATACAGAAAGGGAGCTGGGAAGATGGTTCTGTGAAGTCCTTGCTTTGCAGGCTTGTGGATACAGGTTTGAATCTCCGGAACTCATGCACAGCTGAGTGTGGTCACTTGCATGTGCAAGCACAGCACCCGCTGAGAGATAGGATGTGGGAACTCAAAGGCCAGGGAGCTTGGTGTCTGTAGTGACGAACAATGGAGGAGAGACCTGTCTCACAATAGGAGAACCAGCACCCAGTCCTATACTCTCACCTCAACACACACATGATGTGACACACATACCCATGCTCACACACACAGGAACCTGTCTTCACTCATGCACATGAATGCACATACGTACCTAGGCATGCATGCACAACACACACACACAAACATAGTATGGTACACACACCCGTACTCACATATATGAACATGCCCTCATTCATACACCTGAGTGAACATACACACACATACATACACACTTAAAAATAAAATACAAATCTTGTATCTGCTTGCTCAAAAATGCCTCAATTGCAGGCCTACCTCAGCAAAGGCAACAGGAACTACTGTTTACCACAATAATTGAGAAGCATGGTTGGACTCCAGGATTTTACCAGATTTCTTGCAAGGGGGTAAACTCAACCAGGAGCTAAATATAAAGAGCACTCTTGTGCTAATTTAGCATTTATGGCTGTTGCACAGGTACTCCATTCATCTTTTAATGCATGACCTAGAAATACAACTCTTCATTAAAATATTTATCAATCTCACAGCATGCTAATACAGCCCAACAGTTAAAATAAGCACAAAATATGTCCAAAATACTCATGAGTCATCTCCAATAAAATAACCTAGATGAAATTATTTTCCAAGTTAGCTACATCTGCAGTTGAGCAGGTTTGCTGGGTCGGCTTCCGAAGCTTACTACATAGATTCTCTTAATAAGCTGATCTTTGAATTTACTAGTGTATGGCTTTTAATAAAATATATGGAAGCAGAAGGGGCACTAGTTAGAAAAAAAGGGAATTGGACAGTTGGGAGGGGATGAGAGAGGGCCATGCAGTGCACACGGCAAAATTCTCAACATACAGCCATGATAAACTCACTAGTTATAATCAATATATACTAATAGAAAAGGAAACACACGAGATTCCTACAAAGTCAGAGACAGTGCAAAGGTGATGGAGCAAGCACATCTAATGTGGGATGCGGAGGAGCAGCAGCATCAGGTTAAAGCTGAGCTGAAGGGAGCCAAGCATCCGACGGTTACGAAAGACAGAAATATTCCTGCCGTCACAAAGTGGAGGAGTTAGCAAATCCCTACCTTTAAGATCTTATTGTTTAAGAAGGCAACCAAAACACTGAGAAGTTCTGTTTCAGGAGCAGGCCAACCCTCCACTCAGGAATTCATACATCCGTGTGAATGTGAGCGTGTCAGCGTGTGAAGAAAGCAAGTGAAAGCCAGGGACTCACACTGCAGCCTGGGCAGCTGCACAGGGCAAGAAGGTGAGCGCACGGAGGAAGGAGGCAAAGTGACAAGAGTCAGGCCAGGTGCTGTGGCAGGAGTCCACATGGTACAAGGACATCTGTGTGAAGCTCTGTCTGTCGCACAGGTGTGTGAAGACAAGTGTGCAAGCATTTGTCTCAGAGTGACCTTGGAGAAGAGAGCGGTGCAGACTTCTGTCTTTGTGAAGTTGGTTCTCTGTGTTTTGGATGCATATGCATGAGATGTTAGAAAATACGGTTATTTCTCCATGATGGAGCAATCAATATGGAAACCAGTCTCTTCCAGAAAAATCCTGTTGAGTGAGCATCTCTATAGAGGCAATACTTGACAAAATGTGTGAAAACTGCAGAAAAATGTTCGGTAGTGGAAAGTCTACATTTTTGTGCAAACATGCAGTCTTTTTCAGGTCTATTGTGGCATAAGGGGTTCTTTGGAAAAGTACATGCAGTCTGTTTCAATGTCTGCCCCCTGGCTCACTGAGAGGGATA
Source organism: Alexandromys fortis (assembly GCF_014885135.2). Lineage (NCBI taxonomy): Eukaryota > Metazoa > Chordata > Mammalia > Rodentia > Cricetidae > Alexandromys > Alexandromys fortis. The sequence goes on along the minus strand of NW_026067907.1, from coordinate 10,318,662 downwards.
TTTGTACAAGATAATATCATGTGAGGTGGCACAGGAGTCATGCCCATGCAGAAATTTGGTAAAACACAGACATGTGCATAGAAAACATTCATGCTTGCACATGTGTGTTAAGGGAGCTGGTGCAAGAAGGACCATAGAACTCTAAAACTTCACATGTCAGATGCCTCTCTGAGCTCACATGGGCCTCAGTGTCCTCACCCATAATCCCGCCAGCAAACCAGTGCTCAGGGGTTTTAAACAGCATACCCATAGAGGCATCTAAGCAATCTTAACAGGCTTTCATTTATATAAGTTTTGACTACTTTTGAAGACTGAAATAGTAAGAACAATACTTACAACACAGCATTATTTGCCACAATGTAGCACACTTGAAGTTACTGACTCATCAATTTGGACTTGCTGGTTAACTCTGATCTTATATTACATTTTAAAATAATTATTCCAAATTTAAAGTTCTTCTACTATCACTGATGAAAATGTAATATTCCAAATTTAATCCTATTGTCTAGGTCTTCTCAGATAAATAAAAATGTTCACGTGATTGCAGAGACAGTTCGGTGGTTCAGAGTGTGCAGTGTCCTTGCAGAGGATCCAAGATGCTGGCAGCTTCATAGGAAACTGAAACCTCTGCTATCTCCAGGCACATAAACTCACATGCGCACGCAGAAACATGTACACATAATTTAAATAAAAATGAATCTCTTTTAGATGCATCAAAGCAGACAAGGCTGCCTTGTGGGTGTAGATACCATTTGACTATGAGCTCTGGTATACACTCACAAAGCCATGGAAATCAAAGACTATGGCCCACACTTGTAGATGCAAGGTGCTTGTTCATTTCCTGGCCACCCAGACCTGAAATAATCACACAGAAACTATATTAATTGCAGTACTGTTTGTCAAATAGCTTAAGTGTATTTCCAGCTAGCTCATACATCTTAATTAACCCATTCTCATTACTTTGTATTTTCCACAAGGCTCGTGGTTTACTGGCAAGGTTCTGAGTCATGTCTGTCTCCTTCAGCAACTACATAGCATCTCTCTGATTCTGCCTACTCTCTCTATATATCTCTGTTTAAATTTTCCACCTGGCTTTACTCTGCTAAGCCTTTGGCCACTTTTTATTAACCAAGGGCAATAAAACAAATTCACAGCATACAGAGGGGAATTGCACATCACTTTCCCTTTTCTGTCTAAATAAAAAGGAAGGTTTTAACTTTAACATGGCAAGATTACATACAACAAAACAGTTCTCAAGCCAGAATTATAGTTACAATATTTAGTCTGTTTACATTTGTCAAATTAAGGAAAATACTGTATCATCTAGCCTATCTTTGTGAATATAAAGTTTTATATCTAATCTATCTTTTATAATTATAGCTATCTTTCTTCAACCCCATCAAAGACTGCAGAAAGATGTAATATTACCTAAGTAAACAAGAAGTGCACTATAAGCAACTTCCAAAACGTTAGATTTGAGAGAGACATCTCGCTGCCTGAACAGCCACTCACAAAGCAACAAGGTTGGGGGCTGTATGTCACACTCATAATGCCACAAAGGTCCGAGTCATACTCAGAATGTCTCAACAGCAAATGCAGGATGCTAGTCATGTCCAGAAAGTTTGAGCTCATAATCAATGTGGGTACTTTATGAGTTTTAATAAACTAAACAACAGGTATGCAGTGTATTATTACTAATACTCCCAGAAATCCAGCTTAAATATAAGTGAACTTGTATTATATCACAAATCTTATTACCAGGATTGATTTAAATATAAATACATACTGAATAGTAGACAGAAAAGTTATTTGTGACTGTAAAAAAAAAACTTGTAAAACAATTAATGATTTAAATTGTTAAAAATTCTTTGTAGGCCATCTTAGCCAAGAAATACACAAGTTTTGACTGGCTAAAAGAAGTCACTCTTCATTGACATTTTTATCCAATTTAAACAGTCTTCTTATCTAAATTTAGTGGTGTATGTACCCTGTACATGGTGGTGGTATCCAGGGAGACCATTCTATTCCGTCAAGGACTCTGAGCATGGTCTTCCCGATGGCCTCTCCTCCCTATTTCCATAGACAGCCTCACTTCTATTTTCACAATACATACACTCAAATGACTTTATGCATCTCTGTATAAGCCAAGATCCACACATCAGCACAAGCCTGCTACCTTTGTTTCCTTGACTTGGACTTATTTTACTTAACATGGGAATCTCCGCTCGCATCTCTTTTCCTGATATTTAGATGCTTTTGTTTATCATGGTGGAATAAATGCTACACGGTGTATATGGAGCACAATCCTATCCATTCATGTGCTGATGGATATCTGGGCTGACCCCAGAACCTGCCACTTGGTAGTAGTACCACAACAAACAGATGTGCAGGCTGTGGTGTGATGACTTCAATTTGATCAGTTCCAAGGTAAAAGAAACAAAGTGGCTTCGGACTGTACATTTCATTATTCGTGGGTATATCTCCTAATTTGAAGATATTTTTGTCGGCAGGAATGCTGAACAGTGAATTCTCCGGCTGTCCACTGTACTGGCTGTGCACTGCTCTCATCCAATATGGCTTCAGCATGCCCAGGTCCCTGACCATATCCTCTGCTATGCTTCTTTCTCTGAATGTCGAGAACAAATTCACATGATCCATCTGTTGATGCAAGTGCTGGACTGAAAATCTTACTGTGGCAATGAAGTTTGAAAAGCGACACTGGCAATCTCTTGCTCTCGTGGTATACACTACCTTCCCTCAGGGTCAACTTTGAACACCCGCATGACAGCCACGGTCAGTTTGGGGATGTAGAGGGGAACGTTTCTTGTGGTGACTAAATCCCAGAATTCATTAAGCTTCAGGCTACAACCCAGTAGACACTAAGTTTGTGTTATATTAGTTTGTATGGCTTTTCTAAAGCCAGTGACAAGATGCACAGGACTGTTTGGGAGGGGAGAGGAGTTTGAGGACGAAAGGATTGGCATAGCTTCTGCTTTTCTACCTCAATGTAGAAGGCAGGCCAGACTATCTCTGTGGGGAAAAGAGAGGCTCCAAACCAACAAATTCCCTTTGGCAGTCCCTACTATGTGCCAGACAATGCACCAGGAATACACGTGTCAGGAAACAGACCCCATAGGTTTCTGAAAAGAGTGGTCAGCTCACTTCAAAAGGTAGATGCTTAGATAATGAGTCACATGGGTTGTTTGCTGTTTGTGGTGTGTGGTTCTAGAGGAACACAGTAGCCCAGGTAGCTGGGACGGGATGGGGGGATTGGGATGGATGCATCTCAGAGGAGGGGACTTGCAAAGATCTGGAGAAAGAGTTCTCTGGCATGCAATGGGGAGAGGCATATTAGTGCCATCAAGAAAAGTAGATGCAGGTACGCCAAGGGAAGAAGATTCCTGGAACCTGGAACACAGGAATGGCATGGGATACAGGGGTGGTGTTAAATAGTTGGGCTATAATAAATCTGGTTTAGATGCAAATACCTCCATGTATTTACATTGTACTTCTTATAACTCTGCTTGAGTTTTGGATTTCAAAGGAAAAAAGTTTGGGGACAAAATATTAAAGGGAGAGAAGTGTATCTCTCTTGGAAATTTCTCAAAGATGATTTTTAAAAAAAATCATGTCATTCCCAGGGCTAAAGTCGAGTTAATAAAGTTAATAAAGTTGAATTAATAACTGTAACTCAAAGTGCCAAAAGAGCATATTCCTGTGCGCCTTGGTCCTGACTAGCAAACATTTTTGAAGCAGCTCTAAACAAATGTTCAAGATGTACTTTTACAACAGAGTGTAGTAGTGAGTGGATGGTGGACTGCAGATTGTAAAGCAGATTCAACAACTGACAGATATTACCCATTTCAAACACTCTTTGGATAATAGTGAATGCATCTGTGAAGTGCATGCATCTCTTACATGTTAATATGTGAAAACATCAGACTCCAGATAACCCTAATTAAAGAATAAGAAATATAATATTTTCCCTATATCTTTTAGATCATGATTAAAATCACTGCTAAGTCACAAACTATAAGAAAGCATGAAAGAACTCGACAAAATTCCTTGTGTAGATCCTGTCATGATAGTAAACACTTAGTGATTACTTTTCAAGGATGGTGTTGAAATTAACTGCTAAAATCACAACAAACCTGAGCCGTAAACGAGCTCAAAATGAGCTGCTTTGGGCAATAACAAGTGTGAAATGTGTCATGGGAACCTCTGTGAGGATTTGGATAAGAACTTAATTAGTAGCTGGTGGTGAGATTGGGTGGTGGTAGCACATGCCCTTAATCCCAGCATTTGGGAGTCAGAGGCAGGTGGATGTCTGTGAGTTCAAGGCCAGCCTGGTTTACAAGAGCTAGTTCCAGGACAGGCTCCAGAGCTACAGAGAAACTCTGTCTCAAAAACTCAAGAAAAAAGAAGAAAAAAAATGGTGGTGATAACTGTCAATTTGAAACCATGGCCAACAGAAATAAATGATGGATGTGTGAGGTGTATATGTGTTGCTTTTATTGGCTAGTAAATAAAACTGCATTGGCCTATGGAAGGGCAGAATGTAGCCAGGTTAGAAGAGATATATAGAGAGTGTATGCAGAGTCAAGAAGAAGCCATGTAGCTGTCAAAGGAGAAGGTCATGCTAGAACCTTAGAAACCTAACTGGTAGACTACAGCCTTATGGTGAAACACGGATTGATAGAAATGGGTTAATTTAAGATGTAAGAGCTAGTGAGGAATACTCTAGAGCCATTAGCCAAACTGTTGTAATTAATACAGTTTCTGTGTGAGTTTTTGGGGTCTACGCTAATGAACAATCTCCATTTACAGATGTGTATGTCCTCAACAAGGTAGGAATCCCTCGATAACACCACAAGCAGCTGTTCAGTTCTTCATACACCGAATCTTTAAAGTGACTGCATTTATAGTTAATGTGCTTAGTTGGATCAGTAGTTCCAAATGCAGAAGGATGTTTCTTCAATTAAATCCTTTGATGTAGGAAGATCCACCTTTAATTCGAATCTTTTGAAGTGGGAAGATCCACCTTTAATTTAATTCAGATCTTTTGAGGTGGGAAGATCCACCTTTAATATGGGCCAATTTTCTGCTGGCAGCCTACAGAAGGAACACGGAAGGAGGAAACTTCCTTTCTTTGCCTGTTTGTACTCACTTTAGCTGGAAAGTCCATTGCTTTGCTGCCATGAAAGCCTATTTCTTCATGACTCTGGCTTATACTGAGGGACCAGCTGGAACATCCAACCTCATGGAGTGAACAACTAGATTCTTGGACTTTCCATTGATGGAGATATATTGTTGGACTAGCTGGACAATACTCTGTAAATCACTCTAATATATCCCCTTTATAGATGATGTAGATAGATAGATAGATAGATAGATAGATAGATAGATAGATAGATAGATAGATAGATATGCATTCTATCAGTTCTGTTTCTCTAGAGAACACTGACTAAATTCCATAAAGAAATTTATCTCTGTCTAAGATCTCCTACCACTTGAGAGACCTGAAGGGCAAAGAGATATTTCAGCCTCCCAAAGCCTTTGTGTTACAACTTTAGAACTACAGTGATCAACTCTACCAGGACAGCAAAGCTAGTAGGCCAGTATGTGGTTTCCATAACCAATGCAAAGGAAAGGTACAGTCCTCAGGACCAAGTACAGTAACAAGCAGGAGTCCCACAATAGACACATCCAGAATTTAGGGTAATGCCACCCTCGGAGTGAGAAGGAAAGGCAATGGTATTATACGGCAGGAGCAAATACCATATAGGACAATAATTGCCAGGACTACATAACTTAATAGGAAGTGGTGGCAGTAGCAGACAGTGGGACCAAGCATGGACTACCAATCGGGATGTCAGCTAGAGACATAGGGACAACAGAAGATAATTTTCCATATCAAGAAAATAGGAATTTGAAACAACTGGAGGAGATGTCATGATCACAACAGTGGTTCTGTAGAGCCTGTTCTGACTCATGTGAGTATTTGGCTGCCCACTTGGTATTGGATAACCATTTAGTCGGGGGAGAGGTTCATTCCTCTCTTGGCAGTTGTTAATTTTCTGTGACTGTTCATCTTGGGGTAAGATTCTGCAAAATTTCCCCCACCAAAGCAGGCAGGTCCTCTGGTCACATCACTAAGTCCCTCTCAGTGAATCTACAACACAACTCCCAGAGCTAAAGTTGAGGGAACACTACAAAAGTAGGGGCATGAAGATTCTAAGAGCCAAGGGATCAGGAAGTTTGGTATGAGGTCATGTCTTCTAGATATTACAGGGAAGCCGTGCCCATGAAGCCCCCACAGGATTTCCCAATCATAGTTCCCTGTTTTATTGCCAGCACTCAGGCTCACTTCTCAGCACACATGCCAGCAGCTCGGAGTTGGGCATTGCAAGCTGTGCTGTCGACCCTCCTGCACCCAGGCCTATCACCTGGCTTGCCGTCTTCTCTACCCAAGCTCATGCTCAGGATGCTGACCAGCATCTCCCCACCATAGGGCCCCTCCTTGCTAGCTGTCATGCCCATCCTGACCTCTCTGATTCTCTCAGTGGTCTCCCTTATTCCCATTCAATGTCTTATGTGAGAAATCCTGTATTTAGTTATCTGTTTAAATATCTGGCCCTGGTTGTGAATGCCCAATGAGCACTATTCAGCTTAATTTGTTTGGGGACCCACGAAAGCCAATTCCATCTGTACTTAGAAGGTCTGGTACTCAGTGAGGGGACAGAAAGGCGTTTTATTGGTGACTTGCCCAAAAGAGACAATTTTCCCATTCAGTGTATCCATCTCTGTTAAGTCCTGTACAACAGTAAGTGCAGTCCTGTAATAAACAGGAGATCTGCTGGCATGGTCACTCATTTGCATGCAGAGGACATGAGAACCCGGCAAAGGAGATGCTGCCGATCCCCCGAGAGCTGGGTGACAAGGCCGCTCAGAATGCCTGGCTCGGAATTATTAATTAGCGCTCCTCAAGGCTGGTTTGTTTGCACATCAGCCACACTGGTGTCCCATACATAATAAGACAGCCTGATTAGGCCGACTCATTAATTAAGTGTCTTTGCTGTGAACAAACAGTGAAATCCCCCAGTCTGGGGCGCCTCTGGCACATCAATGAATATGCAGCTGTTGACACTCCCCTGACATGGCCTGACATCTTCATCAGTTAGCAGAGGCTCCCCCAGGGACACTAGACACGAGTCACAAGAACAAGACATTTTGCTGCACTCAGCCCTTCAAGTTATGTCACAGCCAAGTTTACAAATAATCTTAACTGAGAGTAAACAAAGAGGAGGTTTGCTCCTGCTTTTAACTTTGGCCCGAGACTGCCACTTCTGAGTGTCTGAGGCACCAGCATGTTTTGGGTGCACAAAATAGAACAACAATAGCATAGGGCTTTTGCTTGAAGGAGAATAAACAGGTCTACTACTTTGTAACAATCATTTCGGCTCTCGGAGCTGCCTGAGTGGGTAAGAACATTGGCCACACAAGCATGAGGACTCCAGTTTGGATCCTTACCATCTATGTAAAAGAAAGGCAGGCATGGCTGGGTATGCCTGCTGCCTAGCATGAGAGAATGAGACTATAGACAGGTAGACCCTGAAAGAATACTGGCCAGCAAGCCTACCCAAACTGCTAAACTTCAGGTTTGGTGAGAGAACCCGTCTCAAGGGACTAAAGCAGAGAATGACAGAGAACACATGGTACCCTCCCTCTGGCCTCCAACCACTTGTACAGCCATGTGTGCCTGCACACATGTGTGTGCATACACCATGAGCACAAACAAATCGCTACATCTCTATAAAATAATGTCCAGTGATAAACTCTTCCAAAAAGGTTTTCTAATGTGTCTCAAGACTGTTAACCAACTCCCTCGGACACATCGGAGAGGACTGGCATGCACCGTGACTGTGCCACTGGAGACACCCAGCACTCCCAATGATGTGGGAATGATTTCTTACTAATAAAGAAACTGCCTTGGCCCATTTTATTGGATAGAAAATTAGGTAGGCGGAGTATACAGAAGAGAATTCTGGGAGAAAGAAGGTTAGAGGAAGAGTCGCCATGATGCTCCCACTCCAGACAGACGCAGGTTAAGATCCTCTCTGGTAAGCCAGCTCATGGGCTACACAGAATATTAGAAATGGGTTAGAACAATATGTAAGAGCTAGCCAATAAGAAACTGGACCTAGCCGGGCCAGGCAGTGTTTGAAAGAATACAGTTTCCGTGTAATTATTTCTGGGTATAAACTAGCCATGCGGGCGGCCGGGTGCCGGGGACGCAGCCCTGCCGCTCCTATTTCAACAGATGGCGCCCAGACGTGATGGGCTAAATCCACTTAAAAACCTGAGAGGGCTTAAAAAGGAGAGAGAGAGAATTTAAGACAGCTTTTTGCTGTTTCTGGGTTGCGTGCCGCAAAGAAATTGTCCTGACTCGGCAGCAGGAAAAAACTGGCTGTTTTAAAATGCCGGCTTTCTGGGCTGTGCCGCCATTGTGATCTCTGTCTGGCTCCGGCGGGAGACAGAGCTTATGAATGGAGCATTTGGATTAAAGTGCTACGATTTGTTTGATGGCAACTAGACTGCTGTGTGCCTAAAAGGGGGACATTGTGTGCCGCAGCTCAGAGGCACAAGCAGCTCCGCCATGCTAATGGTGCAATGTGCAAGGATCAGAGGCACGAGCGGCTCCGCCATGTTGGACTGGGCGGGGCCAGCATACAGTACCTGTTTTTGACCTAGGAATGTCACAGCTTAGATTCTTAAGCGCTTAGTGATTTAAAGGCGCAAAACAAAGTGCTCCTGGATAGTAAAAAAGTTACAGATTCACAATAAAACAGATTCAGACACTGTTGGATAAATGTACGTAGGCTTGGGAAAGAGAAGAAAAAGAATATAAAGAATAAAGTTAATGTCTTAAAAAGAAAAAGGGTAAAGTCTTTAAAGAGACAGAGTACAGAAGTACAGATAGTTATAGATTAAGAGAAATAAAGAAAAATAAGCCACGTAAAAATGGAAAATTCACAGAGAGTCTGGATTATGTACATTGTGTTTTCTTTAAAATTTTTGACTGTGAAGGAGCTAAGTACAGAGAGACATTTCATTATATGGGCTGCCAAGCTAAACCAAAATGGATTTCATGAGGGTATTATGATTTCAGAATTTGGGTCTAAGGATATGATGCTTTGGAGAGGGTCTTCTTTTGTTTTTGCAGAGGATGAGACCCTGTGGATTGCATCTATTCCGATTTGGTATGATAGACCACGCCCTCCTGAAAGGTTGCTGTGAATACCCTCAAAAAATTGCTTCGCTCAATTGCCAACTGAGATGAAACTAGCATACAGGTTATATCATGAACAACCTAATTAACGACGCCCCTATTCAGCAGGAAGCAGTTTGGAGAGAAAAAACTACGCCCATGTTCCCAAATATTGTTTATAAATGTTCTTTTACATTTAAAGGGGGATATGATATAGATATGAATAATTTGCATTGGTATGGATTTTAAGGTCAATTTTGTTATATGTATATGTATTTTTGATCTTGATTAAGGTATTGTGATTGTGTAGTTCATTTAAAAATGTAATGTATAATTAGGAAATATAGGTTGTTAATGGATAATCATCGCTAATAGTTAAGCTTGTAGTCATGTTAATTAGATTTTCTAGATATATAGAGATATATTTCAGTTAGATAGGCATTCTTCATATCTTTCAAAGACTGCAGAATATGGCATTTAAAATATTTTAATAACTTAGGACTTTTCATGACAAGGAGACACGTCTGCTCCTGGCAGCACCAGCTACTTCAAGAGGAAGATGGGCATCGAAGAGGATCCTTATGGAGTTGGATAGTCATTTGGGCAAGAAACTGCTCTTGCCTGGACTGTTGCATAAACTGGACACAGAGAACCCTCAGAGAGAGGACTGCTGAACTTGCCTAAAGGTGAGATGGTCTTTCGGGGTTCCTGATTCATGAAAGAGTCTGCGAGACATTCTGCAGGACACAGCAGAAAATGACTGAACTGTCTTTGAAATTTCCTGCTTCATGGAAATGTCTCTGGATACCATGGGCCTGTAGGCCGAAGATGGATGCCCCAACGGTACAGAGGAACTTTGGGTGACTGTCCAGGCAGCGAGATGTCTCTGTCATTTCTAGAGTTTTCTTATTTCTTGTTTACTTAGATAATATTATATCCTTCTGGAGTCTTTGATGGAGTTGAAGAATAAATAGTTATAGTTTTCCTTAGTTATGATAAGAGATAAAATAGATATAAATATTGTAACTGTAATTCTTACTTGATAACTGTTTTGTTATATGTAATTTTACTATGCTAAAGTTAAAGCCTTTCTTTTTTGTTTAAACGGAAAAAGGGGAAATGATGTGGGAATGATTTCTTACTAATAAAGAAACTGCCTTGGCCCATTTTATTGGATAGAAAATTAGGTAGGCGGAGTATACAGAAGAGAATTCTGGGAGAAAGAAGGTTAGAGGAAGAGTCGCCATGATGCTCCCACTCCAGACAGACGCAGGTTAAGATCCTCTCTGGTAAGCCAGCTCATGGGCTACACAGAATATTAGAAATGGGTTAGAACAATATGTAAGAGCCAATAAGAAACTGGACCGAGCCGGGCCAGGCAGTGTTTGAAAGAATACAGTTTCCGTGTAATTATTTCGGGCATAAGCTAGCCATGCGGGCGGCCGGGTGCCGGGGACGCAGCCCTGCCGCTCCTAACTTCAACACTCCCAAGCTCCCACCTACCTGCTAGGCTGCCTGCAGAAGCGCTTTTGAAACTATAGACGTGCCTAGGATCAAATGGATTGCTTTCCTTTCCTGACAATTCCACTCGCGAATCTTGTACACTCACAGTTAGGTTACTGTCTAGGCCAATCAGGGTAATAGCTTAGAACTGGAAAATTCTCAACATTTTCCCAGTGGTTGCTCCTTGACCTCCCCTCACTGCTGCAGGGTGGCCTGGAATTAATTGGGAGTCAAATCCAGCCTACCTCCCCTGAGCTGCTTAGTGTTAGGAATTGTACCACATGCCAGAATGAAATTAGAATAGTGGACATTTAATATTTCTGAAGCTTTTAAGAGCACTACCTGCCTCCTGCTCCTGCCCCCATAAATAAAAGGTAAACCTGGAAAGGTTGGTTGGTCGGGCCTCTTCACTAGTCTAGATACGTGAAGTAAAATCAGGACAAACTGGTTACAGCCGCCATTTCTCACATTTCTACAGACTTAATAGCCCAGGATCAAGGAGCACCAGGTGTGGTGTCCTGAGGGTTTGTTCTGTACCACATTCTCACTGCTTCCTTACAAGATGGGAGGGTGAGTGGGTATCGTAGACTCTTCTGTAAGAGTTCTAAGCCATCCCAAGCCCTAATCACCTCCAACCAGCCCCATTGCCCAATACCTTGTGAGTTGAAATTTTAGCAATTGAACCTAGAGAGGGCACATGAAAGATTCAACTGTTCGCTATTCTGTCCTTTACACAAACTGTAAAACACCAAGTTCTGATGCTACATAGTCACACCTGGGACTTCCTCTAAGGACCAGTCCAAATCAGCACCTGTCTGCTGGCAAATGGTGAAAGCAGCGGGAAGCAGGTAGGCTGGGTCAGCAAACCATTTAGAGCAGCAGTAGGAGGTATGCTTGTCCAGAGGATCAAGGAATGCAGCTACAAGTGGAAGCCTTACCCATACTCTATTTGTGTTGGGATTCTTTATTAAGACCCAATAGCTTTTGATCACCTTAGGGGAATTAATTTGAGTAGTGTGAATTGATGTGTAAATTTACTGCATCCTTCCCCCTCACCCCAACAGGGTTTTTGAAGGAACATTAGCCAGAACACACTCACTGGATCCGGCGCCAGCTGCCACTGTGAATGCCTAAAAAGCAGTGCTGTGTTTTCTGTCCTGATGTAACCATTGATAGATAGAAGGAGCACATGGACAACAATGGGCATCTCTCGTGTCTAAAGTCTCTTATCCAATCCTGGCTCAGCTGCTTCTCCTAGATTCACCTACCTCTCCTCCTCCTCAGTTGTCCTGCATATGAGTGCCATTTAGTCTTCCTGTGAGGACACCTCAGCTATTCAGACTTCTGCAGTCATGAGACTAAAATTTGTCTCTTCCTGTTGGGGGAACAAATCAAGAGACTGGAACTCTGGAAAATAAAGGTTTAATTGGTGGATACTAAGTATCCAAAGACCAGACCCTTAGAGGAAGAAGTGGATACATCCCAGAAGACACTCCATCTGTGTGGACTGATAGACTTCCTGGTCCTTCTTTACCCCCAGTGACCAACAGCCTCAGACACTAAATTCACCTACTCTCCTAAACACAGCCTCAAGTTTCATCTCTTAGGCACCAGCCCATCAATGTGGCCAATAGTTTTGAACAGTCTACGATTTTTAAGCTTCAGGTTTCCCATCTCAAGGATGGATGAAAAGAGTTTGTGTGGCACTCTGTGAACTCTTCCTTCCTGGGCACAGTTTCTTCCGGAAGGCCTATGGATATAGTGACATGAGCGCCTCTCCACCCATTTAGTGTGGATTTACACGTTACATCTCAGAATAGAAGGGCAAAGGGGGTGCCAGTATCACCTGGGCCAATCCTTCCTTGGTTCTGCTGCCATTTATCTCGCTGCTCATGAAAAGCTTCTTTTGAAGTCAGAACTGCAGGCATCCAGCACGAAAGAAATTCATCAAGAGAATTGAATTCGGGAAGATTAAAATGTGGAGTTTTAATATAGCTGTTGCTGACACATGTCAAGGAGATAAAAGGAATATTCTGGATTCTAAGAACAGTGCCAGGACTGTGAAATACTACTTTAAAAATACATATTATTTTGATTGAAATTTGTGGAGAAAAAAATCAATACAATCAACCACTCTGGTAAATGGATGTATTGAAAGGATGCTTTTGGCCCTAGAGTCTTTATTTTTTGAAGGAAAAAAAATGCCTCTGCTAAAGACATTTTTCTGTTTTCTAACAGGCAATACTTCTAAGTGTACTTAACCTAGAGAATTTTCTCTTTCCAATTTTTTTTGAGCTTTTCCCACTCAAACAATGTTATTAACCCTAAATGAAGCTAAGAAGTTAGCCCATTACCGACTTCGCTGCAATAGGATATCAGGGTCTAAAGGTCTCGGTAAATAGGAAGGGTGGAAGCGGAAGTTAATCTCTCTCCACAAAAGAACAGTCATGAAAATACTTCACCTCTCTAAAGAAAGAAAGGGTGAGATTTTCAGAGTCATTTCAACATCCAGCCTTTCTCTACGAAATTTCCTCATGCCCAACTCCCTCAATGGCACGAGCAAGTGTTTTCCCATCAAATAGAGCAAGGCTGTGGGAACACCTGTAGCCGATAGCCGTAAGATACCAGCCCGCTTTGGGCATGGCTCATGCACTATAAATGCAGATGAAAACATGCATGGGCCTCTTTGGTGCTGGATTTGGTTCCAGTTCCCAGAGCTTGCATAGGTCTGCAGACTGCTACTCTCTCTGTGAGTTTAATCCCATAATAAATAAACCTTTATTATACTCCATTCCAGGCTATTTTGGAACTCTCTTGTACGCCAACAAACTGGCATCCATGTGGCCTGAGTCCACACCATTCTTAGGCCTTGCTCAGACCCTCATCTGCAGCCTTCTCCCTCCCTACACAGCTGATCTACCCCTCTGTCATGATTTGGCTCACAGGACAGCTGTGACAATTTGGCAAGTTCCTGCCAAGGCCTGCACCCACGCAACTTGGTCCGGCCTCCAGCTGCCTACTGTTTTCTGCCACAACTCTTTCAAGGCTTCTCTGGCTTCTACTAGGCCTGCTATGATCAGGCTGAGCTATGACCCCAGGATTAGAGGCTATAACTCTACCTGGAACACAGGTGCATTCCTAGTTCAGATCCACAAATGTCTGGCCTGAATTCTGTTCAGTAACCACGCAGCTCATGACTACTTGCAAGCTCTGAGTTCCATGACCTTCTGCCCAACTCAAACCTCCTCTGTATGTAGGTGTGCTGCTTTTAAGTATTTAAATAAATGCATTAGTAATTCTAAGTTACTATTTCTGACCTGCCTTACTGCTGTAACTGTGACACCTGTTGATCAATAAAGATTATTACACCTACAACAATTTTTTTGAAAATTATAATGGAGGTAAGTTAATTTGATTAATAAATAAATACATTTGAAAATTGTAAACCAACCCCAAAATAATGGCAGACAATGCCACCATCCAGGAATTCAATGACCTTATTGTTTCTGTTATGGGTGGAATTCTTCAAGAGCTATATGACCTACCTTGTACATATATTTTTGTGACCACAGCAGCTATTATCTTTGTTCTTCATATTATATCCTTAAAGAAATGGTTTGATAACAGAGTTAAGAATGAGAAACTTTTAGGAAATATACAGTCTTTAACTGAAAGGATTCATAGTATTTCAAATGATAACCTTAATTTGACAGGCAAAATTTAATCTATGTCAATGGGTTATGAAACTTTAGAAAAGGGTAGCAAGAGATTTTCTGAAATGATTCATACAGTTGAAATTGACAATCAAAATCTGTTAAAAAAAAGAGTTATGATAAACTAGCAGATAGAGCATCCCTCCAGGAATGCAATCTACACACCATCCAAATAATATCTAAAGATGGGAAGATAACACTAATGGAAAAATTAAAAACCTGGGATCACATGTGCAGAACCATATGAGAACTATAAATTAATTGATTTAATTAAATCATTAGAAACATTCACAGGTCAAGAGATTCAGGCTTTACAAAAGACAATAATAAAAAGATTTGAATCGATTGAGGAACTGATCAGAATTGATAAGCTAAGAGAGGAAGTACAGGCAAAGGATTTAGCAACACCAGTATCTCTCCAAGTTAGAGATGACTTAACAAGAGTTTTAGTTACTTATTCTTTTATTGCCCCTGAAAAGCCAATGGAACAAAAAAATGTAAATTGAAACCTAGAGGTATGAAAGATCTAAAAGAAATTAAGCAAGCAGTGGTATCTTGTGGCTTGCGTTTAGCATTTTTAGGGAGATGGTAAAGACACAGGCTTCAATCAATAAAATTACTCCACCCCTCGCGGTCCTGAGTTCCTTGCTTGTGCTCTCTCTCCTTCTGCTCCTGATTTGGACCTTGAGATTTCAGTCCGGTGCTCCAGTGTGGGTCTCTGTCTCTGTCTCCTTTCATCACCTGATGATGGTTAATATTCAGGAGGATGCCTATATGATTTTCTTTGGGTTCTCCTTCTTATTTAGCTTCTCTAAGAACCTGAATTATAGGCTCAATGTCCTTTATTTATGGCTAGAAACCAAATATGAGTAAGTACATCCCATGTTCCTCTTTTTGGGTCTGGCTTACCTCACTCAGGATGGTGTTTTCTATTTCCATCCATTTGCCTGCAAACTTCAAGAAGTCCTTGTTTTTTACTGCTGAGTAGTACTCTAATATGTATATATTCCATACTTTCTTCATCCATTCTTCAATTGAAGGGCATCTAGGTTGTTTCCAGGTTCTGGCTATTACAAACAATGCTGCTATAAACATAGTAGAGCATATACTTTTGTTGTGTGATAAGGCCTCTCTTGGGTATATTCCCAAGAGTGGTATTGCTGGGTCCATGGGTAGGTTGATCCCGAATTTCCTGAGAAACCTCCACACTGCTTTCCAGAGTGGTTGCACAAGTTTGCATTCCCACCAGCAATGGGTGAGTGTACCCCTTTCTCCACAACCTCTCCAGCAAAGGCTATCATTGGTGTTTTTGATTTTCGCCATTCCATACAATGAGACAATGGGGATGTTCTATCGGGATCTCACCAAGGCCAGCTGGTCTGGGTCTGAAAAAGCCTGGGTTAAAACCGGTCTCGCTGAACATAGTGGAAAATGAGGTCTACTGAGACCTCAAGAACAATGGCAATGGGTTTTTGATCCTACTGTACCTATTGGTTTCATGGGAGACTAGGCAGTTTCGTGGATGCTCACCTTACTAGACCTGGATGGAGGTGGGTGGTCCTTGGACTTCCCACAGGGCAGGGAACCCTGATTGCTCTTTGGGCTGACGAGGGGGGGGGGGACTTGGTTGAGGGAGGGGGAGGGAAAGGGGAGGCGGCAGTGGGGAAGAGACAGAAATCTTAAATAAATAAATAAATAAATAAATAAATAAATAAATAAAATTACTCCACATGATTGGCTTCAATTAGTCTCAGTGCCACATTTGAAGTGAAAGTACTACTGGAGAGAAGAGGCTAAAGTTCTGGAACATCAAGGTAGAGTCAAAGGATTTGAGGCTTCCCAAGATCAAATTCTTGGCGAGGTCTGTTATGCTGATCCACAGAGTCAAGCTATTTACAAAGGATGCATCTTGCCCTATGCTGTACAGCAACCTTGGATGCTTAGGTAAGGATTCAAGAAAGAGGAAGAAGAATTTAATCATATACTAAGGTCATACATGGCCCAAGAGAACCTTTTAGTGACTTTTTTCAAAGATTAACTAAAGCTGTACAAATTGGGGTAACAGATTCAGAATCTAGAAGAGTACTTATTGAATCTCTGCCTTTTGAAAATGCCAGCTTAGAATGCAAAAAGATACTTGGGTCTTTAAAGTTCAAATCATCACCAATGGATGAATGGATCTGGCACACAACAAATGTTAAGTCATTGGATTTTAATACTGAGGCTTGGGTAGGAGAAGCAATTTCCAAAGGTATGAACAGACACCCAAATGAAAAATGTTTTAAATGTGGTAGAATAGAACATCTGTGAAAGAATTGTAGACAAGGCATTCCTAGAAATAATGTCTTTTCTGGGAATGGCTAAAATAGAAGGTCTCAATCTTCTGGATTATGTAGAAGATGTGGTGAAGGCCAACACTGAACCAATGAATATAGATCAACAAAAGACAAACAATGCAACCCATTATCATCAGGAAACTCCTTGGGGGGGACTCTCACAGGCCCCGAGGTGAAACATGGTCCAGTCATTCGTCCAGTCATTCCCAGTCACTATGAAGGATATGCCTTCCCAGGAAAATTAGAAAATCCAGTGCATGTCATAAAAAAACCATACTGCTCTGGATGATAGAGTAAACATAGAAGATGAATCAAAAATTCCAATAGAAAATAGGAAATGTATTATTGTTAGAGAGCTGCTTGTCTGTCCCGGCCTCCCAGAACCAAAATAATCACACAGAAACTATATTATTTAAATCACTGCTCAACCCATTAGCTCTATCTTCTTATTGGCTAACTCTTACATCTTAACTTAACCCACCTACCAGCAAAATTTCAGCATGTTTGTCTCTGGTGGTGACTCCATGGCTTCTCTCTGACTCCACCTCCTTTCTCCCAGTATTCAGCTCAGTTTTCCCCTGCTAGCTCTGTTCCCCCATAGCTCTGCTATAGGCCCAAAGCAGTTCTTTTATTAGCCAATGATATTCACAGCATACAGAGGGAATCCCACATCAATGTATATTTTGGAAGACTTCTATAAATGATCAAAAACCAAAGCTGAGCATATGAATAAATAACATTGTAATTGAAGGATTACTGAACACAGGTACAGAAGTGACTATTATAACTCCAGAATCCTGCCATCCAAATTGGCCTCTTCAGGAGGCAGATGTTCAATTCCTAGGAACTGGACCCTATCTCAAGTAAAACCAATCACAAGACTGGTTGAATGCATAGGGCCAGAAGGACAGAGAGGAATGCTGAGGCCATTTGTGGCTAATATAGCAGTGAATCCATGGGGTCAAGATCTCTTGCAGCAATGGAAAACTTAAAGTAACATTCCTGCAATCTCAGAAATGAAACATAAACCAACTCATGTTTTTGGGAAGTATATTATAAGGTACTATAAAAATAGTCACTAACCATTCAGGCTGTATAAAAAACAAAGCAACTATTAAACTTTCAGAGGTACCAACAGCCCTACCTTTAAAGTGGTTAACTAAGAAAACTATGGGGGTTAAATAATGGCCTTTAACAAAAGAGAAACTGCAGGCTTTAGAACAGCTGGTACAGGAGCTACTAGATACTCAGAATATTGAAGATTCAACCAGTCCTTGGAATTCTCCTATATTTGTTATTAAAAAGAAATCTGGAAAATGGAGAATGGTAAGAGATCTAAGAGCTATTAACAATGTGATTCAACCAATGGATTCTCTAAAATCTGGAATTCCTTTGCCTTCCTTGTTGTCTAAAGGATGACCTCTTATAGTATTGATTTAAAAGATTGTTTCTTCCTATACCTTTACAAAAAATAAGACAGATAATAATTTGCCTTTACAGTGCTTACTTATAATAATTCTTAGCGTACTACAAAAGATATCAATGGAAAATCCTCCAACAAGGAATGTTAAATAGCCCTACCCTGTGTCAATATTTTTGTAAGTCAGTCATTGGAAATAATATATAAGCAATTTCCTGTATCTATAGGTTAACATTACATGGATGAAATTTTGCTATCTGATTCAAAAGTGAATACTTTAGAAAGAATGTTTGAAGAAGTAAAAAAAAAAAGTTTTGACCCAGTTGAAGATTACAAATTGCTCCTGAAAAAAATGCAAAGAAGAGATTCTATCAATTATCTAGGTTATAAAATAGGTTTATAGGAAATTAGAACACAAAAAGTGCAAATCAGAGAGATCAATTGCAGACTCTCAATGACTTCCAAACATTGCTAGGAGATATTTCCAATCTATGGTCCACTTCTGGGATAACACCTGATTATAAATTTATGATTTTCTAAAATATATAAGTTTTCCCTAACTTTCACCCTCAGCATCCTCCTCTCTTAATCTGTATCTTATTTATATATCAAAAATAAAAAGTGGAATCTATGAAGATGATAATTCAGTATCTACCATTAATTCAAATGCTTGACTCATATTTAGAATTCTAATCCTTTGAAGAATTTTTCTTCCAGATGATCTACTACCCACCCCAACAAGTCTACAAAGTGGGTCCAATCTTTTCAGCTGACTTTACTGCTAACACCAAAATTCACTTTAAAAAAACACTGTGATCTATCTTGAAAGTCCAAATGTTAGATATCATTGTGTTTATTTTTCTCTTAGAGGAATGCCTTGGAATTAAAACTTAGCAGTAGGAGACCTTGAGCCCATGTTCCCTTCATTGCTCCTCCTGAATTGAAATTTTATGTCTCTGTTGGAACAATGCAACAGTTTTTTTTTTTGTGGTTTCCTCCATGCCAATTTATCTTGCACACAACTCTCTGAATCATAGGCGGAGTTTTAATAAACTAGTGTTGATTTAGCATTACTGGGATTTATCCATCAGCTTTTCTTTACTCTAGATCATATTCATACTTCTCATGTGACTTCTGTCCATGTTATTTCAATCCGTGGGTTAGCTTCAAGATTTACCCTTGAGTCTCAGTTTTCTATGTGTTTCCGATGTAACAGAGTTCTTTTTAAGCACCATGCTGCCAAATAAAATTCATGGGATGGAGAAGGAATCTGTCAAAATTCTAGGGCCACATCCAATGTTGTTAAAAATGGCATATCCTTAAAAAAAATGGCATATCCTACTGCTGTAAATCTACCAATGCCTTTGATTTTAATGGCCAAGTAGTCAATCGGTTGTATTTGTTCCTTCACATGCATGGTACTGACAGGTTACTATTCATGCACAAATATTCATTCATCTCATCTTTCTTCATAACCTGAAAGTCAGGTGATGTTTATTTCCCCAGATGTGATCAGGAAAAGTTAAAAGTAGTGTGCCTGTTCCCAAGTAATATTTGAACCCCATTTCAGCACGAAAATGTGACTCTTGTCATAATCAACTGTCACTTCTTACTTGCTACCTGTCTCTCAAGGTGATGAGTTTGTAACTTTGGAGAGTGAAAGGATCCAAGTGAATTGCTTAGTTGGTTTGTCTCCATTTCCTTAAGCAATGGAAGGCCATTGACACACTCCATCCTCAGGGGAATGCAGGGTTGCTGTGATCAGATAGTGTTTCTCTAGTGAAGACTACAGACCCTCTTTGGTGACCCATTTGTCATCAGCTCTAACCTCCCTGTATATTCCATTAAGTACAACATCATTTTCTCTCATTTTATGTGGTATAGTTATTCTGCCACCACCACTACTCTGGGTGGAAAGCTAATTCTTGTGCATTTCTTTCATTGTCTCCACATCTTAGAAAAATTGTTCTACTTATTACATGCCCTTAACGCCAAATCTAAGGTTCCATATGCTTGCTGTGGAGATCCCAGTAGATATAACCATTCAGTACAATCTAGTTAACTCTTATAAACCTGTATCGTCTCTGTTTCTGTTATAAACAGCATGACTAAAAGCCATCTGGGGAGGAAAGGGTTTATTTCACCTTTAGGTTACATTCCATCTTTGAGGTAAACCAGGGAATAAACCCAAGACAGGAATCTGAAGCAGAGACCACAGCTGCTCACTGGTGTGATTCCTCTGGCTCACATTCAGTCACTGTCTTAAACAACCCAGGGTCACCTACTAGGATAGGTACCACTCATAGTTGGTCAGATCAACCCCATTGATTAGCAGTCAAGAATGCCTTACAGAATTGCCTCCAGCCATCTGAGGTTCCGTTTTCCTAGGTGACTACACTTTGTGTCTGGTTAACAAAAAAGAATGAACAATCTTTTTGCTATGGCAGTAAGAGCAAACTCAGGCACTCAAAATGTATAGGTGCAATATCATAAAAGTCAATGTCTACATAGACAGAATGGAAAATATGATAAATGAACCGCAGAGCAAATGTTCCGTATATTAGAGAAAGTTACCAAATGTGTGGTGGACTCACATTAAACATGTACAGACTGATAAATGAAAGCAGGAGAAAGTTACACATTGCAGTCAGCAAGACAAAAATACAAATGGATTTAACATTTTAAAAAGATGTTAAACATACATCTTATGAAAAGAAATATAGATTAAGACCATAATGATATATTCTATTGTTCTTACAAATTGAGTTTTAGAAAGGTTTTTTAAGTAAGGCAATGTGTTCTACTGAGGTGTGTGTCAGGTGATCTGAACCTTCATGCATAATTGATGGGATTATGAATTGGTACAACCCCTTTGGAGTAAAATTTAATAATACCCAATACATAACAAATATGTATATTTCCCAGTCCAGCAATTCTACTTTCAGGATTTTTTTTCTGAAGAAATTCATGAACATGAACAAGGATGTGGGCCACCTGCTAACTCCACAGTCAAGTCCACTGGCTTAGGAGAGTCTGTTGATCCTCTGACTGGCTCAGTCAAGATGGCCAGAAATGATTCTTCTCACCCACAGTGGTTTCGGTGTGTCCTATGGTGCTTCCCTCTGCTATGTGGCCAATCCTGGTACTCTAGTTTCCTGGTGGAACTGGCACGTTCTGAACTGGCAGACTCACATCAAATCCCAGTTCTCATGAGCCCTTCAGCTTTCAATCCCTGAATCCCTCATTGCAGGTCTTGCCCCTCAAAATAACTCCTAACTGACACAATTAGAGTCGTTTAATAAATTATAAGAAATATGAGGTCATAAAAAATAATGAGGTAATGATAGAGATATGGCTAGGTGGGTGAAGGTTCTTTCAACCAAGTCCTGATAACCTGAAAGGTATACTATGATCCATGAGGCAGAGGGAGAGAACTGACTCTTCCATGTATGGTGTCCTCTGACCTCCACATTCGCATGCTACGGTATTCATGTGCCTCTCCTGTATGTTGACCCCTGACCTCCACATAACATGCTATGGCATTCACACGCCTCTCCACCACACAGAACAAGTAAAATTATAACAAAAATAAAAGTTTGACTTGTATATGACCATAAAGCAATGCCTGGGATTATAGTATACAAAACAGGGAGATTCAGAAACTGCACATAACAAGTTATTGTTGGGCTAATAAAAGAAAGCAGAGAAATGGGCACATTCCCACTCAAGTCCACTCCCTATGGATGTCTTCTCATAGGCCATGGTTGAAAGGCGATCCAAACGCCAGGAAATCCTGTGGTGAGAGTGGCAGAAATGGCCAGGAGGAATTTCCGTTGTTGGGAAAGAGGGTGACTTAGGGGAGAGTTGATTACAGCTCTTCATAGTTCTCCATTCAGGGCCCATCCTAGCAGGAAAGTTAAGGTAGCAGGAGCTCAAAACAGCTAGTCCTATAACAGGTAAGAGCAGAGAGAGATGGATGGATGCATGCATGCTCCCGGGCTCCCCTGGCCCCTGCTCCCTCTGCTGCTCTTCTGCATGTCCCTCCCTAGCTCAGTTCAGTTTTTCTGTCTTACACATTTCAGGGCCCCTTTGCTAAGGTGATATAGCCTTCAGTGGGCTAGCCTGGTCTTTCCACATTGCTAGACAGCCATGCTGACAGGCCAATCCAAAGCAGACAATCCCTCACTGATTATTTTCCCAAGTTACTCTTTTGTGTCAAGTTGACAATTCACACCAACTCTCACCCACTTTTTATACTGTTTAGTTTTTTCATGTGTTTGCATTAATTTCTGTTTTGTTTTTAGTGTTTTGCCCATGTATGCATGTGTAATGTCTGTGTGTATGTGTATGTATATGTGTGTTTATGTGTCCATGTGAAAATACAAAGCCAATGTTGGTCGCTTGGCCGATTACTCTCCATTTTTATTGAGTTGCGATCTTTCACTGCACCCAGATCTCCCCAGTTTTGGCTTGTATACCTATACAGCTTGCCTGGGGATCACCTGTCTCTGTGTCCCAAGGGTTGGGATTTCAGGTGGTCACCATGCCTGCCTAGTTTTTATATGAGTTCTCAACATGAGAATCACAATTCTGATGCTTGTGTGGCCAGTACTTCTTCCACTTATCTCCCCATCTCTGGATTTTTAAATAATGACAATAGCACCCTAAGAGAAACAAACCTCACTGAAATCTCCCTGTCCACATATTCTGAGTGTTAAAGGCTCTCAGACCGTATGAACCTCCCTGTACTTCTCACACAGGCTCCATGCAGGAACATCCACGACTCCCTTGTCCACAAGAGAGGATGATGCTGAGCAAGCAGTGTGGTGTACACAGGACGGCTGCCAGGTAGAGCCATGTAGTTCAGTCACTCTGAGATCCAAGGGCATACTCAATGTCATTGTAGACATGGGTTGAGTGGCTAGAATGAAAAGATGTTCAAAAACTTGCTCTTGTTGAAGTTAAAAAAAGGAATTCCAAGAAATGATATGAATAAAAGAGAAAGAAAGTGTTTCTATGCTGGTCAACTTTCTGTGAGTAATTACGTCTCCATGGGAAAGAACAAACACAAACTCATTATATCTCAAGACTGGAAATACCTGCCTGTGACAAAAATATCTGAAGCTAAATTCTGATTTAATTGTTGCTAAAGACATTTCAGGGAGTTGGTGTTGATAAGTGTTATGCATATTTGGCGTGTGCTGTATTTAGGATGTGTCCAGCAAGGTTCCTGTGCTTGTAATCCCATCCACAGTGCAGTGTTGAGGGGGAGGAGCCTGTAAGTAGTAATTGAGCCATGAGATCTGCCTTCACAAAGGGGCTAAGGGTTTCCTAAGATCGTGTCCGTCATCTAATGAGTACCCTTCTGACAAAACTGAGTTCAAAGGTGAAATGCCCTTAACCTGCTTTTGTGTTTAACCACTTGTCCCCTGGCTGGTGGCAGGGTTTAGGGGCTTGTAAAACTTTGAGACATGGGGTCTACATAGGAGAGGTGGGTCAGGGGTGGCAAACCTTGAAGGTGACATAGCTTTGGTTCCAGCCTCAACTGCTTCTTGTCTTCTATAATGAAGTAACGGGCCACAGTCCCATTTTCCTACCACCGTGGACTCTGTCCACGCCTTTCTGGTCACACTATGGTGGACCCAAGCTTCTTAAGCTTTGATTCCGGTTAAATCTTTCTTCCTCTCTCAAATGAGTCTCCCAGCTGTTTTTTCAGAGTCAAGAGAAAGTAACTCAAGTGCTGTTTTCTGTTTAGACCAGGTGTCTCCTTGCCATGTGGTGCCTCCTATCAGGAGGGCATAGTTAAAAGACCCTCAACAGACACCACCCATAGGGCTTGAACCTTCCAGCATCCCTATCTATGAACCAATATACTTCTAATGTTCATAAATTACTCAGCCTACGGTTTTCTCTTGCAACAGCACAAAACAGCCTAGATCTTTCTCTCCCCCCTCCCATCTTCCCTCTATTCCTTTCTTTCTGTGTGTTAAAGACTTCGAAATATATTTTTATGTGTGAGAACAAACAGGGTTTCCTCTAAAGTCACAGAAAAGATAGGCAATCTAATATAAACCAGCAAATGTATTTATGGCAGCTTGTAAATTTGGGGAAAATATTCACAAACAAATATAAAATACTTCAGTTAAAAAATACAGCTTTAGAAAAGACAATGCCTGGAATAAGGCATATTTTTAGCTAACTGGTTGCAAGAATTAAAGTTATATATTAAGGGTTGTACACAGGTAAGGTGAGACTCTGTCCACCTATACATTTGCTGCCCTGGACACACGCCTCTGTGCCTAAAAAGCCTGCTCAATTATTCCTGGTGACTTGTGGCAGCTCGATGCCTTAAAAAGGGTCATTCCCCACTCACTCACTGCTTCCACCACTTTGAGGGCAGGATGCAATGCTTGAAGAGAAATGAGAGAGGAACCAGACCAAAAGGTCACCCTGGAAAAAGGAAGGTCAGACAGGAAGAGCTGTGCCAGGGATGTGAATTCACAGCCCACAAAATAACCAGCTCAGGGGCCTCTGCTTCGTGGCCGCCTGTCTGTCAGGTCTTACCTACATATAGGGAAGCAAGGGAACTGTGGTGGTTTGAAAAGGAAATGGTCCCCAAAGGGAGTGGCACTATTAGTAGGTCTGGCTTTGTTGGAGGAAGGGTGTCACTCTGAGCGCAGTCTTGGAGGTCTTTTTCTCAAGCTTCACTCAGGGTGACAGTCAGTCAACTTCCTGTTGCCTCTGAGTCAATCTGTAGCACTCTCAGCTCCAGCACCACATCTGCCTGCATAATGCCATGCTCCCTGCCTTGATGATAATGGACTGAATTCTGGAACTCTAAGTTAGTCACTCCAGTTACATTTATGCGTTATTAGAGGTGCTGTGGTCATGGTGTTTCTTCACAGCAACCAAAACCCTGAGACAGTGAATATGAGTGATATTCAACAAATGAGATATGGTTGACCAAAGCTGGTCACTCAAAGAATACCATGAGTGTGGCTTTTACCTTCCTGTTCATCAGAACAGAGTTATATACCTCATGATGCAGTCAGAGAACTCCAGGCTCTAGCCACAAATACAAAAATTCCCAACTTAAACAACAGTTGAGGCACCGGGACACCACCATCCTCTCAGAGCTGGGCTTTCCCATGGTCCTGAGGACGGGCCGTGAGACAACCCACTTGCTGGAAGGAGTTACGCTGCTTCAAGTAAGCATGGCTTTCTGGCACTTGAAAACGGGGAAGAGGCTCTGGTGAGGGTTTCCCCTGCCCTGCTGTCATTGACTTCTCCCCATCTCCCAACAGACATGAATGCACATTCAGGATTATCCCCAGGCATTTACTGACCACCATCTTCCCCATGGACTTATAAGTGGTCTGTACAAATGGAGTACACACAGCGCAGATAGGGATTGGTTCACATTGCAGAGTAGTGCAGTGACCTTCAGAGAAGATGGAAACCCAGGAGAGCACTGCACTAAGGAGGAAGGGTAGCTATGCATGAGGAATGGCTTATTTGCCTGAAGCCATAGAATGGTTAGGTGAGCAAAGGACAGCTGCTTACAAAGTCAATGCTGTCTCTGGCATTGAAGTATGAGGAACAACTCTAGCACCTGGATGGCAGAGCTTTGCTGGGACTCATGGACACCCTATCCATCTCCCATGGGGAAAGAGACCACACTGTATTGTGGTTTCCAGTCTTTGGGCGCTGTCAGTGGTCTGGCACCAGTCTCAATTCACACAGATAATGACTAAATGCATCCATGAAAGCAAAGCAGTCCACACTGGCATCCTTTCCTGCAAAGCCAATGGAGGAATCTTCCAGCATCCAACAACAAGGTCCAATGTGTTTCCACATGAGCATCTGATAACACAGGTCAGTGTGTTTCTATACAGAGCCTTGTCAAGCTTGCGGTCCCTGAGGTGCCTCCCAGGGCTGCTCAGCTTGCAGTAGATGTGATTCTCTGTTTAAATTCACTTACTCTAGCATTGGGAGATGCTCTGTTGAGCCTTACTGTGTATTACAGGTTCCCCAATATCTCTGAAGCAATGTTGAGGGGGAGCCAACCGTCTCCCATCTGTCTGACTGTGTTATGGAGACAGAGACTCTGTCTTATTTGTATCGTCCCTGGCTACCAGGAACAGATGTCCTCAGGGCAGTGATGAGAAAAGCCAGCTTTTAAGTGAGAATTGTACTTGATATTTGCTGTATTTTCTCTATCTGTGGAGAGCTTCCCTCTGTGGCATTTGGTGATTTTTGTGACAAAACTCAAGTTTTCAAAACATGCCAACAATAAGAGCAGGGATTAATGGCTCACATCCATGAAGTGAATTTGCACAGTCCACTCTCTACATCTGGGGGTTCTACATCCACAGGTGCTGCCCACTGTACATCAGAAATGGTCCTCAACAATGAGTCTGTATGACTCAGACCCAGTTTACCGATGTTCTTTTCTCTGCCAGTGCTTCTTTCACAATAAGTATTTACACATCAACTCACATTGTATTTAATATTTAATATAGAAATGAGTCAGAGAATGAGGAGAGTTTGACACCTTTATGTTGTGACATTCTTGAGGATCATAGAAGCAGTCTCACAAGGATGCCAGGGGAGACTATTATTTCAGAGACTATCTGGAAAGTTGTAAAAGTACCTGGGCTACCAGCTACTTGCAACATATGACACAATGCCCGTTGTGACTTGGTATCCTGTCTATGCTGAGTACACCTGTGTAGGGTAAGGTCCAAGAGTCTACATTTTCAGTTAGCAGCAAGGCTTTGCCTGCCCTACAGGTTGAAGAACCACACCTATAGTGCAAAATGCTAGAGTTACACCTACTTCTCCAGTCTCCAACCTGAGCGCTTCTCCCATCCAACCTATAGGTGTAGACATTGTTCTGGTCAGAATTCTTCTCGGTCCGTGACAGGATGAGGCCAAAGAATCATTGCCAGTGTAGTAGGAGGGGAATGGGCTGCATCCGCCACCCAGCTAGCTTAACCCCCGAAATGACAACACAGAAATTGTATTAATTAAATCACTGTGTGGCCATTAGCTCTAGCCTCTTATTGGCTAACTCTCACATCCTGATCTAACCCATTTCTAATACATCTGTGTATCGCCACTTGACTGTGGCTTACCGCATGAGTCTAGCCAGCGTCCATCTTGGGAAGGGAAATCATGGCGTCTGCCACACTTCCCTTCTTCCCAGCATTCTGTTCTCTCTACTCTGCCCACTTAAGGGCTGCCCTTTCAAAAGGCCAAGGCAGTCTCTTTATTCAACCAATGAAAGCAACACATAGAAAGAAGGACCTCCTACACTAGCCAGGATGCTACTGTTGAAGCAGAATGGAGAGAAAGTGTCACTCACAGTAGGAAACTCCTGAGGAATAGCTTGTCCAGACCAAGAGACCAGCAGTGCCTCTCCTTCATGCCCGCCTTCTGCTTTGATCATATTGCTTCACCACAAATAGAACACAGAGTTAGAATTTCTACAGTTCAAAACCCACTTCTTATTTTACCAGCAACTAAAGAGCAAAATACAGAGTTGGGACCTGAAGGACCCAAGTTGGGCTGCCCTGGGGAAGAGCATTATGAGTCAGTCAGTCTTGTTGGTACACACTGAGCTGGCAAGTACCAGGGTGGGACACTTGAGGAACATGCAAAGGCGGTTCAGAAGTTTAGAGGCCAATGAGTGTACAGGGAAGATCAGCAGGAGAGCAGTTGTTGTGGGAAGTCCTTCTGTATATGTTTTGCTTTTATTGGTCAATGAATAAAGAAACTGCTTTGGCCTGTGATAGGGAGGAATAGAGCTAGGTGGGGAAGACAAAAACTGAATGCTGGAAGGAAGAAGGCAGAGTCAGAGAGACACCGTGGATCTACAAGAGGGGAAAAACACAAGCTGCCAGTTGAAACCTTGCCAGCAGGCCATGAGCTTTATCGTAAAATATAAAATAATGGAAATGGGTTAATTCTAGATGTAAGAGCTAGCTAGCAATATGCTTAAGTGATTGGCCAGGCAGTGATTTAAATAATATAGTTTCTGTGTGATTAATTCAGGAGTCTGGGCAGTTGGGAAACAAACAAGCAGCCTCCTACTACAATCAGTAATGGCAGGTTAACCAGAGCACACAGCTTGCATGGAGCAAGAGTGCTCACACCGACTTTCCAAGAAATGCATTATGAAGTTGCACTCAGAGGCATTTGAATAGAAGTGACAGAGAAAGGAAGAGGGAGGCAGCAATGAAGGAAGACGCCCCAGCATGAGCATAGATACCTTCCTAGCTTCACAGTTTGTTCAAGGCCTTTAGACTGAAGCTTATGTTGGTGGAAGAAATAGATGTTGCATTTAAGTGTGGGATACATCAGGTAGTTACACCCAAGATATTCAAATGGTGCAAGACTAGGGCTTCCAAAAGACATGCTGGTACCCTGCAGGCTAGGCAGGGGTCTCAGCAAATCCAAGACAGGAATCAATTCACTTCTTTATTTCATATCACTGAGGGGAGGGGGATCTTCCTGATGGGCAGAAACTTGCAGAGTGCTGAGAAATCAAGACTAATTTGGGAAGCAGGTAGGAGTGTGACTTCGCTCAGTTCTACAGCTATGGAACAGGGTAGCCTGAAGAATAATATGTAAGACCTAGACATATTGCCTACATGATAAAAGAATAGTACCTAGCATTGTTTACCTCATGGCCTGTGCCTTGCTGAACAGCTTTGTGTGTATTATCTGAGAAAAAATATAGATGGAGAGAGAAGCCATCACTCTTGTTGGAAATTCTTACCTGACTGGCCAGAGCCCAGTAGGGCATTACCTTCCACAATTGTGTTTGCATCATCGATAGACAGAAGCTGGTGGTGACTTTCCAGAGAGTAATGAGTTAGACTTTCAAAGGTGTTGAGAATGTTTGGAGTACCGTCTTAGGCTTCTTTGCCTCCATGCCTGCTCTAAGGATATAGTTGAGATTTGTATTTCTGTGAGTTAACATCACGTCCCACTAGAAGCTAAGCACATTAAGAGCTGCAGAGTTTATGGTATTTGAAGCAGTTCTATCTCCTGGTTATGACTTCACTAAGAAACAAATGATACAAGAGTGGCTCAGTTGCAGGACCACAAGATGGGGGTTGAGAAGTTACAATGATATGAGTAAAATGATATGAAAGATCACCTTCCAATGATCCTTTCACTGGCCCTTCTACAGAGTTGACTAGCTGATTAGAGTCTCAATTATGTGGAGAAGCTGGAATTTTTCAGGTCCAGCACCAGATTCTCTTGGGTCACCATTATCCACCTGTTGACAGAGATTACTGTACTGCCTGGTCCCACAGTCAATCAGTCCCAAAGAAACACACAGAGGTCTACATTGATTATAAACTGGTTGGCCTAGTACCTCAGGCTTCTTATTAATTCTTATAACTTATATTAGCCCATAATTCTTGTCTGTCTTAGCCACATGGTTTGGTATCTTTTATCAGCAAGGCATTCTCATCTTGTGTCCTCTGTGTCTGGGTGACAGCTGCAGACTGACTCTTTCCTCTTCCCAGAATTCTCCTGTTCTTATTGTGCCACCTCTACTTCCTTCCTGGTCACCCCGTTAGATGCCAGATGATGACATAAATTACAAAATAATCCCATACTAGTTCAGAATTACATATAATAAATGGTTATTTATTTAGGAGAGACACACAGATCACTGTCCTAGATCATGGTCCTCTGCATGAGCAGGGAATAGGAACCAAATCTAGCAGTCAGAAGTGAGAACCAGAAGCAAGATAGTGAGAGTAGGCTTTACAGCTGTATTTATAGTATAAGTGGCCATGCCCAAGTGGGCTGGTATCTTAAAGGCTATTGTCCACTCTGTGTGAAAAATATGACAAAAGTCCTGTGGAATGTACAGAGCCCTAGTTTCCACCAATCCATTGGCTAGAAACATCAACAGGGCATCTGCAATGGATAGCAGAAATTTCCCTACTTTGTCCTCACCTGTCTACATCTCACCAATATATTTCAAAAGGTTTTTAATTTATAACTTTCTTTGTTGTGTTACTACCAAACTTCATCAAACCATAATAATGTCAGAAAATGGTGTTTGGGTAACCTGAGTCCATGCGTTCATGACAAAATCACTCATAATTGGCTCCAGGATAAAGAATCTTTGTCTCCTTTGAGGTGAAAGCTATATTCAGACATTGACAATAACCTTCCTCTCTAAAAGAAGTATGTGTACACTCATGTACACACATTCAAACCAGATGCCAATTCCTAAATATCTACCATCAGCCTTCCCAGCATTAGCACAAGGCTGTTACACGTTCCTTCTTATCTAGTTGTGTCTGATGATTCATGCACCAGCAATAAGAGGCAGAGTGGGCTCATCTGAACAGAGCACTGTCCTCAGCCAAGAACACATAACTAAACAGCCTGTAGCTAATGTAGAAGAGTGAAGATAGCCTTGATTATTCTCCTAGTGGGCAGAGATGGAGAAACCCAAACTCTGCCTGTCTATGATATAGCTAACTCTACAGTACTTTACTTCTACAGTACTTTACTCTGCTTAGATTTGAAGTTGTTTGGTGAAGGCCCAGGATTCCCCTGGAGGAATTCTGCAGTTCTACAGTAAAAACCATTTGCTTTTGCTCTGTCTCACATAGGAAACCTGCAGGACAGCTTCCAGAGAGCCTTGTTCAGGGCAGCAGCTAATGACTGTACTCCCCAGGAGTCTGCTCAAAAATGCCTTCCCAGGGATGTCTTGCAAAAGCTCACAGCTTTGCTCTTGGAAAGCCTTGTATTTGTGATCATTAAAGCAACAGACATTTTCCTATGAGGAGATGTGTATGTGACTCAGGGGAGAATAATTAGCATCATACAAACAAACTAGAATTTTAGGTGGAAATTAAAGAATTCTTTGAGTCTTCATGCCAAGTTGGGAAGTCAGGTCTTTGATTCCTACAGTTCTTCGTGCCTCAGAGGTTAAGTTGAAGAAAGGATGGCCTTGAAGAACAAGAGGCTTACTTGGTTTTGGTCTCTGCTCTTTATTGTTTTGGTCTGACACTCCAGTTTGAATTCACAGAAGTGACTGAGCACAAATCTCTCCTTTTTGCATCTGAAAACAAGCTCTGTAAAATTAACCCTGAGTACTCATGCATGTCAGACAGTTCCAGAACATGGTAGTATCTTGTAGACAGACACTGTGCATTCATTTTCTGACCACCCAGACCCAAATGATCACAAAGAAACTATATTGATTACAACACTATTTGGTCAATAGCTTAGGCATATTCCTAGATAGCTCTGGCATCTTAAACTAACCCATTTCTATGAATCTATGTATCACCATGAAGTTGTGGCTTACGGGAAAGGCTCTTGCTGGCATCTTTCTCCTTTGGCAGCTACATGGCGTCTCTTTGACTTCACCTACTCTCTCTATATATCTCTGTTCAGATTTCCCACCTGACTTTAGTCCGCTAATCCAGTGACCAAAACAGCTTTATTCATTATCCAATAAAAGCAACACATATACAGAAAGACATCCCACATCAACATCTGGGTATCTCTGAGCCTCATGCATGCTATTTCTAATACAATGTCTGTTAACTGATTTACCTTTGAAAATGTCTCCTTCTGTGAACCCCCATGAAGCCTTGAACAGACCTTAGTGAGTCCTTATCTTTACTTTGCTGTAAGAAAATTTTGTGACTTGATTTATCTGAATGTCTCTGGGTCAGCTTTCTTGCCAACTCACTATAATGGATACCCAGACCCTTACATTAATAAGGAAGGTAGGAAGAAAAGAAGGAAGAAAGGAAGGAAGGAAGGAAGGAAGGAAGGAAGGAAGGAAGGAAGGAGATGGTGGGGAGAGAAGAAAGGAGGGAAGGAAAGAAAGGGAGGAAACTATCGTTAAATTATGTAGCTATGATCTTCCCTTGACAGACATAATTAACCCATCCCAATATTATCCTACTGTGATCAGATTGGAACTGGAATCTTTTTTAACCTGGATGCTGAATCACTATTAATGAGATATTGAAATGAAAGTTGGTGGTCTTCCTTATTATATGACCTCAAGTTCTCAATAGATTTATTGAAGAAATAACTGCTAGTGGTTTCTCATGATTTATTTATTTATAATCATGGTTTCCTTCAAGGCCTGCCCCTAACCTGGCGGTTGGTGACCAAATGAATGGTATCTGTGTATGCTTATTTTTCACAGAAGACACTTTCTGCATTGGCATGATCCTAAGACTCGAAACAAAGTAAACTTCTGTTTTGCTTATTCAGTGCTCCTTCAATTAAATATATTATTTCAGTCAGGATTTTTGAACATCCATAGTGGCTTACAGTTTTCAAAGTTTAGTTCATAATTCCTGAAGGATCTTGAAAATAAAGTTTCTATTCTGGATTCTTAGAAGAGATGCTAGAAAAAATATAATAAAGTGTATGGAAATGAATAATTCCATCTGGGGCTGGTGAAAGGAAACCCCCACAACCACATAGCTAAACAGTATGTGAAACAGAGACTTTGCAGTACTGAGTGATCCAAAAGGCCTGAAGATGAGGTTTCTTCCTCTTACAGCTGAGTTGAATTGAGTTTTACTATTAGATACAGGAAGAACATGTGACCCATGAGCTCTGTGGTTCAACTTTGCCACGACTACTCCAGGAGTCAAGACTTTTGTCATAAGATGATGGCATTCATCATCTCTCCTTGGGGTCACTACTATCATACCCAGGAAAACTCTGGTCCCCCTCACTGAAGAAACTATTCTTGTTGCTTTAACCCACCAGTACTGCCCACCTTAGCTCAGGAAACTCTGGCATTGCCTGGATGATCCTTCCTGTAGCCTAGCCCTTTGTGTCTTGACCTCTTCTCCAATTATCTTAAGGGTCCTTTGAACCAACTCATTCGCGTTGCCAAGCCCCATGGATTTCATCAGACCCATGCACCCTATTTACACACCCACCTCTAAGTTCTTCAAATCAGTCTCAACAATCAACAGGGTTCTGGCTATTGTGTTAATTTTCACTGACCAAATAACCAGGTATGTATTTTAACATGTGTTTCACTTTCCTGGCATCCTTGACTTGTTGCTTATAAAGTTTTATGTCTATGGCAATTGTTACAATCACTGTAGTGAATTCCTTTGTGATTTCCTTTTCCTCTCTAGGTTAATGCAAAATCTAACTGCTTATCTCTACTGCGTATGTCTTCTTCTAGTTGGACATGACATCTCTATGATGAATATAGCTTAAATTAAATACCAAAGATCTAAAGCATATCCTTAATAACTGACAACAAGATGTATTTCTTCTATTCAACCTCCTCTCCTCTATTCCATCTTAACATTTCAAAATTGCTACCACACGGACTTGTGTTCATCTTGATCCTTGGAATTATACCATTAAAAGGAGGTGTGGAACATTTAAGAGGCAGTCTCTAGTAGGAGACCTTCAGGTCATGGGAACATGCCCTTAAATTGAATAGCGGAACCCTTCCTCTTGACTTACATACATGAAGGAGCCAATGTAGTAAGTTGACTATACTGTGTGTTTTCTTATATTGATAGAAAATAGATATAATACTTTATTCTTTCTTCACAAATTTCATTCATCTTCTGTTACATTCTCCCTCGTATATAATAACCTTAGTTTCTAGTCCAATGAAAAGAGATTGCTATTGTATGTCTATTCTCTCTGAGAGAGATAAGGAAGGCTCCAAAGACACAGGAAGCTCACAAAGCTTAAATTACTGAAGAAGTTCACAAAGTTGTGATACACAAAGCCCCATCCTTAACAATGTCCTAGTGGAGGACACTTTGATAATCAGGAAATACTGTGCTTCTGAACTGTTTGGACTGTGAAAGACTGTCCAACAAGAAATAAAAGTTATCTCACAATCTGGCTCATGAGCCATGGAGGCTAACAAGATCAGTCTGAGTGTGGCTGAGCAGAGAAAGTGAGTAATCCCTCCTTAAGATGAAAACCACACATCGGAGGCAATATTAGGGAAATGAGCCCCTGGGGACTAGCTCCTATGAGTCATTAAGGATATTTGGTTGGTCACTGCTAGCATTGCTGTCAATATGAGGGGCTCAAAGACAACAGAGGAAGGACAGGAATTGCTGAAAGGACTGGGGAAGGTAAAGGTGATGCTTGATGCTCAGTTTACAAGACCTGATAGGATTATGCTCACATGAAAACTAAGAACTTAATTAATCCAGCGTGGACCTCAAGAGTGTTACAAGGCTTTGTTGACTTTACTCAACACCATGAAAGATATGGACTCTACTCAGTGGAAGTTACTGTTGGATGTGAAGGACCTTGTGTTCAAACACAGTTTGTAAAGTGTAAAACATCCATGTGGGGATGGAAAGAGGAAAGTAGACAATGAGAATTATGTTGATATCTCTGTGGAGGTCCTGGGAGATGTCAGGAAGCCAAATTTTGAGAGGCTAGTGAGCCTCTGGAAGGGTTTAAGGCCTGAGCAACAGTTCACCACAAGGGCTTTAAAGGTAAAAAGGGAGAAAATAGAAAGAAAATAGAGGGAAACAAAATATAATGCTTGTCCTAGTGTGAAGTTTATTCTTCCTGAATCTATTTCTTTTGTGCAATGAAGAATCCCAGGGATGGGGTTTGTTTGTCCAGCCCACAGTCCTTTCAGAAGCCAGGCATTGCTGATGGGGAGGCGATGGCCCCAGAGCCAGACCCACCAGAGTCTGTCAGAACCACAGCAGCAGCGTGATAGACCATGGCCCTTTTCCTCCTGAATGCTGAGCCACGTGGGTAGCATGAGTTGTCCCTGTTGACCCCAGAGGATAGAAATACATATGTCAGCCACATGGCAACAAAGCAAGATGAGAAAGCAACATGGCTCATGTAGATTAAATACAGATCACAGAGGACAGAGTAAGATCCCCCATCTGTGTCCCACATTGCTCTTTTTCTAGGACAATTGATACAAGTGATACAATTGATACAAGTGATACAATTGATACAAGTGATGATACATCTCCATGCTGTCTTTGGCCTTGCTAATATTTTTGTTAGCTACTGAATCCCAACATAAGTGCACTGACTTGGAATGGATGATTTGGATCTTTAGATATTCTGACTACTAGACAGTCCACAAATTGAAGTCCCTGGTACTGCTAACTTCATGTGATCCTTCCATAGGAAGTCATCTATTCATATTGTCACACATTTAGCTAAAAGTTCATACATCCTGGTGATACTGGAAGTTTCATAAGTGCCCCCCCAAGACACTGCCATATACATTTTCCAGCTGATGGAATTAAAATAATTAAAATTTAATTTTCCATAAAAACATATAGTCATGACAACAACAAAATCTGGAAAATCTCTGGTTTTGAGTACTTGATAAATGTGGACAATTTACAGAAGACATTTCCCTTTCAGTTGGTACCAGAAATGGAACAGTTCTTGTTGAACTCTTCCCTCTAGCTCTGTAGTCAGGTCCCACCTTCTTGCACTGGGGGTCAGAAGTCCTGAATGGACTTGACTATTTGGGAATTTTACTAATGTCTCACATTTTAGAAAATTCTGGGTAGTATAACAAAGATATGAACTTGGTTTATCATAGGCATCCACAAGTGGAGGATACATGAAGAAATAAATAAATGTATGGATTGATTGATGGATGGACAAAACAATAAACCTTACTCCACTTTGATATTAAAAAACATTCAACACGGCTGTCAAGCTGGGCCAGCCATACATTGTTACCCTTCTTTCATCACGTATGTCCCATGGACTTTAAGACTTATAAGACAAAGAACTGTCATCTACCCTGGCACGACCTGTTCTAAAATTTATCCCAAAAATACTATACAAATCACACCATAAAAAATGCCATGTTATATGGACTACTTTGGATATAAGCAATTTTAGGCATGAAATTATGAGTATACCATATGTGAGATGGATTGACAAAGGAATTTAATATGCCTGCTGGTGCCATATTTTTGCTTCTGTGACAAAATACCAAGGGGACCAATTTGAAAGGAAGAAAGATTTATTTTACCTCACAGTTTCAGGGGCCTCAATCTATTGTCAGCTGGGTCCATTGTTATGGGCCTGTGGTAAAACAGATGGACACAGTGCCAATGGCATGTGGAAGAGGAGAATGCTACTTCATGGTGTCCAGGGAGAGAGAAAGGGACTTAGCATGTGGCTCACTCATGTCTTGAGTGACTTACTTATTGTTACAAGTCCCCACACCCTGCTTCCTACTGCTTCCTACTAATGTCATCAATCTATGAGTCTACAAGTAGATCCATGGGTGAAATAAGAGCCTCAGGATCCAGTCATTTCAAAGCCAACCACCTGAACATCAAACCTTTAGCACATGAGCCTTTGATGGGCACCTCATGTCCAAACCATGAGAGTATCTAATCCTCTAAGGCCACACATGTAAAATAAACAGAGTCAAACCATGAGAGTACCTAATCCTGTAAGGCCACACATGTAAATTAAACTCCGAATCACTCATAGATGCTCTCAATACAAATTTCAAAACATCAGTGTTCTGTTAGAAGCCTTCCTCTTTGTTGAACACCAAAATAATTTTAATTCATTCACACTGCAAATTTAATATGACACTTTTTTTCCTGAGCATCATCTTTCAGTTTTTAATCTGCAATTACAGAATATTCCTAGAAAACAGCAAACTGTAACCTTGAGTGAAGAAAAGCACAGGAAATGACAATTAAAATGTAGCTAACAGAGCCCTGGCTTTTTGGAGTTCTGGGAGAACTGCATGGGACCATTCTCATAGATGATATACTGAGCACTTCAAAAACAAAAAGATGCTGCACACTGTTGATCTACAGGTGAAAGGAAGAAAATGAGAAATCTCATTTTCATTTGAATTGCTAACAAGTGAAGGGTTTTCCACAGACATACGGCTTCACCTCCCGCTTGAAAACTCATAGCCATATAGTGAGGGCACAAGAGGGCAAGGCATTGGAAACAATGTAATTTGAGCTTCAAGGCAAGTCACGTTCCCAAGAGAACTTGAACCCTATTTACACCCTGTGTAACACAAGAACATATTTCCCTGCTGGAATGTCAGCAATCAACAGTGAAAGATTAAATTACAGCTTGGGGCTGAACAGGGACACTTTATCAATTCTATGATGTGGAGAAATGTACACAGACATTAATATTTTTGGACCCCTTTTCAAAATTTTCCAGCAATGAGAAATAGGTAAGATCAAAAAACAATTTTGACACAAAGAGATCTGGGGGCAACAGAAATAACCTCATCTTTCCCAACTCGCCATTAAGGTCTATGTCATTTATCTACTTTAAAAATGGGAGCTTGGCTAATGAGAAATTCCCACGATGAAAGGGGAACTGAGTAAATCTCATTCCAGTTGTAATTTGGATTTAATGCCTCGTCTATAAAGCAAACAAAGCATCATAAAATGTTCAATGGTACATAGTGAATCAGGAAAATGCAAAAAGTGCCTAGACTGCATTATTCCAAGGAGAGTGTTCCCTGCTCAGAAGAGCTGAGCTCACCAGGACAGGGTCTCTCACAGCCCAGCTTTCTCAGAACCTGCTTAGTCAGTTGGAAATACTTCTTCTTTTCACTAGTTAAATCATGTGACCAAGTACCCAGGCTTGAAAGTTGATGTAGCCATGCTTAAGAGGGCTCTACCCACTCTTGGTACAAAGCCTGGGATTCCGCAAGAGGCAACTTCAATATCCAGGATGGACTCTTGAGTTGATCAACTACCTCAGTTTGAACAGAGAAACCTTTTCCTTTTCATGAGTTGGCCAAGTCCCATCATCTCATTTAATTGCAATACAGAAAGATGTACCTTGTGTTTAGTTGCCTTGTCAACAGAAGGAGGATTGTTGGAATTTTAAAATTGTGTCTGCCCATTGGACCTCCAGCTCTGCCTTCTAGATATGGGGCACTGGGAAAGTACAGGGCAATTTTCACTACACATCCTACACTATGACCCTATAGGTAAGCTTTGGACACTAGGATTTGACATCAGAACCATCACTTTGTAAACAGGTTTCAGTAGGGTGTGTTAGCATCTACTTTCAATTTACTAAGTATATGAATGTGTTCATGTGTGTGTGTGTGTGTGTGTGCATATCTACATGTGTGTAAGAGCATGTAGAAACCAGAGGTTGTCATCAGATATCTCTCTCAGTTGCTCTCCACCTTGTATTTTGAGACAGGGTCTCTCTCTCTAAATGGTGCAGTCAGACAAGTTGTCCAGCGAGCCTCAGGAATCCTCCAGTCTCTGCTGCCCCAGTGCCAGAATCATAGGGGTAAATTGTAGTTTCAATGTCCTTACAAATGAAATTAAGATTATAATGGATCCCTTAAGGGATGTAGTTAGAGGGAAAGATAGGGTGTATTTAAATCAGTGAGTATTGTCCCCAATTATAATGCCCACCAAATGGTCAGAAATTATTAAATTTATTTTCATCGTGGCTTGTAAGCCAAGCGTGTGTGTGTGTGTGCCTGTGTGTTTCTTTGTGTGTGTATATAAGGCTGTACTTGCATGCCTGTTACATGTCTCTGTGTGTATACGTTAATAAAGCATTTTTTATATCTGAGAGATCATAATTAACTTTCTTTATAAGAAGGGGGTGCTGTCATTTGAAGTGCCTGAAACACAAATAAAAGTGACTTTTCCAATATTACAAAAATATTTTCTTTAAAATTTTTCAGTAGAGAAATGGGGACAAGCTGAGTTCTCTGGAAACCTAGGGCTGACAGGGCAGCTCAAACATGCCTTTCTCCAGGGCCACCCTCTCTTGAACTACACACTTCCTAAGACTTGCAAAGTTTTGGAGGTCGTGGAGGCCATGACACCACCCTGAAGGGAAGCTCAGCACCTGATGCCAGCTTATAAAGACAGCTGGGAAAAAAGGGACCTACAGAAAACCTGTCTGGGTGGCATACACGCAGCACACACAAACTGAGCTAAGATGCTGGTGTCCTGCTGGCAGACGGACTGACAGAGCTGATTAGTAACACTCTTCTGTAAAGAAGAATGTTGTCAGTGTTTGCAGAAGCCACTCATGGGGCCTGCATGTTCTTTCTCATGCTCTTCCTTGGTGGCTAGGAGCCCTGGGACCTTTGGGGGCACCCTGGAAGGAACTCCTTCTCTTCCTCCTAACCCTTTAACGTTTCTGCTAAAATCCCTCTATTTAAAGGTAAGATAATGAGCTTTTGTTCACTGGGGTTGGATCAAAGACAATCTCTGAGCAAAACAAAGGCCGCCTTAGGCTGGGAGCAGTCAGTTTCTCATTGCCTGCAAAGAAAGGAACTTTTTTGTGGCTTCTTCTCCTTTTCTTTCTTTCTAATTCCCTTTCCAGCACTGCTAATTCTCATGCCCTGGAAACCCCAGCCGGGAGCTCAAAAGTGTTTTTGAAAGACAAACATTCCTATTATGAAAAGAACAGAAGTTGGCTGCCATCTTTAAACTGGTGGGCAATTTGGCACCGGCGGCCATCCTGTCCTCTAAGAAGAGGGTGCACAGACCCTTTGTCCTCATCCCTGGCGCCTCCTTGAGTCCCTGATCTCCATCAAACCTTCCTCTGCACTGGCCCTTCCTAGTTATGCTGTGTCTGACTGCTGGGTGAATGGCGTAGCTCCCTGCTCTCTGGACCATGGGATGCATGGCTGAGCTGCCCGGGGTCTTTAAAGTGCTGACCAAGGAGAACAGGCAGATGCCTGGATGGGTTTTCACAACTGATATGTGGACGAGGACAGTGACCTTGGGAAGATGCAGCTAAGGTCTCCCCTAGGGAGTCAGCAGTGATGAGACTCACTTCAGCGGTATTAACATTGTACAAAGCCACCATGTTGCACGCTTGTAAATGTCTCAGAAGCTTCCAGGTCTCTGAAAACACACAAAGGCAAACTGGGGACCCAGGCAAACTCCCACCAGTGCTAAAGGTCTCCTCTAGTTCAACTCATTTTGCCTTTACAGACTTCCCTTCCATGCCCATGAGAAGCCTGACCACCTCCTGAAGTCCTGGTGCATGACTCTGTAAGATTGCTCCTAGATAAACCTGTGACTCCCTAGAAGGAGTGGCTGGAAACGTGATTGTCAGAGTGGAATCCCCTCTCCCAAGTCCCGGAGAAGGAATCTGAGGGG
Organism: Alexandromys fortis; assembly: GCF_014885135.2. Lineage (NCBI taxonomy): Eukaryota > Metazoa > Chordata > Mammalia > Rodentia > Cricetidae > Alexandromys > Alexandromys fortis. The sequence goes on along the minus strand of NW_026067907.1, from coordinate 10,278,274 downwards.
GTCCCTAGCACTTTAGAAAGGGCCAGGCAGTAAGTTCCATCCTGGACACTGCACAGACCACACCCACCCAGTTCTACTCAGCAATGGAGACAGAACCCCTTCAAAGTCCTCTTGTCCCCTTGCCCTCTGCTTTATGATGGACCTGGACTGCAGTTGAAGGTCCCCTGCACCCTGCCTGGCTCCATTCATGGCCACCCTGGCAACACGAGCTCTAGCCTGTGCTCTACCCAAAGTCTACCAGACTTCCTCTCCCCTCAGTCTGACTGCTCCTTCTACCAGGAACGAGGCTTCCTCCCAGTTTATCTCTTATCTTGTTTCCCGTGTGCATAGAGAAAACAGAGCACACACTGGCTCCCACATAGTTGCTCATGTATGGGACAGAGAGGACCCACTGGCATGGGATTCTCTATTGAAAATGCTGTATTCCCAGCAGCAAACAATGTGACCTTCCCAGTTCACTGTCATTGGCAAATAATCTAGGCACAATATCTAACTATAAACACTTGAATAAAATGTGCACAAGAGGCCCATAACAGAGAATCCTATGTCCTTAAGAATTTTAAAATAACCAAAAATTGATTTTCCAAATGGCATTTTAAGTCTACATAAAGTAAACTCAGTAGGAGGCCACACACCCTCCATAGTGTTCTGAACCCCATGGGGAAAGTTCGGTCCTGTTCTCCCTCTATCCTATCTGTCAAATATGTCACACGAAGCCAGTGACAGGTAAAACTTCTGCTGGTGCATGACACTAAGATGAATACTTCAGGGAAAGATTTAATTATAGGTAAAAAGATAATTTCAGGATCTCTGAGACTGAAATGGGGTGGGGGGGATCAGCCAGGTCTCCTGGTTTTACTGCAGCACACCAGCCCTGGCTGCTCTGCCTCAAGACTTTTCTGCTATAATGGGGGACTATTGATAAAATTTAACCAAAGAGTGTGTACTTCTGCTCCTCCACACACACACACACCCACACACACATTTGATGAACCGCAGCAGGATCCAACTACCTGAGACCATAGAAGGAAGCTTACACAGCTGAGGGTCAGCCCGCAGTCCCTACCACAATCCCAGCTGTAGAAGGAGCAGCAGGCAGGCCTGCTTTTTGTCCCACCCAGCTCCTGCATGGCTAGCTTTGCACAAATTGTATTCATTTAAACACTGCCTGGCCCATTATTTGTAGCTTCTTATTGGCTCATTCTCACATCTTGATTAACCCATTTCTAATAATCTGTGTAGCACCACAAGGTGGTGGCTTACCGGGAAAGATTCTAGCCTACATCCATCTGGGGTCAGAGAATCATGGTGACTACCTGAATCTGCTTCTTTCTCCCAGCATTCTGTTCTGTCTACTCCGCCTGTCTAAGCTGCTGTCCTATCAAAGGGCCAAGGCAGTTACTTTATTAACCAATGAAAGTAACACATAGACAGATGACCCTCCTCCATCACCCAGCCATCTTCTCAGAGGGTCAGTGTGCCCCAGCACACGTGCGTGACACCCAGAAGGACACAGGCTTGTTCATGCCATATTGCTTTTCTCAGTTCTGACCTGATCACTAGATTCATAAGAGTTAGAAGCAGCAATGCCTTTAAGACATCTGCAGGATCTGAACCTCCTGAGAATCTACAAAGCACTCATACCTCAGAGTCAGCATCGTTCTTTCTCGAGGCCAGAGAAGCCCTTGGTCTCTATAATTTTGTATTTGTACAAAGAACAGGAGAAAATAAAGAGAAACCCAGCTTGGTAAAAGAAACAGACCTCATAAGTTACCTGGTTTAAACCAAGAAGCTTTGCTCATAGAAGGGTAAGTGCTCACCTCTCCAGGATGGTGCTAGGTCGATGGGCTGTCCTCACAGAGAAAAGTGTTCTTAAACGCTGTATAAAGAAATCAATTTGTGACAGATCTCAGACATAACAGGGAAACACAAACAATAAAGCTTACAGAGGAAAATATGGGGAAGATGCTTACAACCTTGGAGTAAGAAAAAATTAAAAGGTACAGTAGTACGTGATAATAAGAAAAGAAAAATAAAGGAATTGTTTCATTGTCCTATTTGAAATTAAGAAGGCTCTTCTGGTCAAAGGATGCCATATGGATGGCAACAAGAAACTCCACAGAATTGAAGCCCAGATTCATAACACACACGTTTGAAACGAGGCTTTTGTCCATAATATGTTAATAACCCCTAGAAATCAATTTTAAAAAATCCAGACAGCCCAATTGTTTTCAAACCTTAAGTTCAACAGATACCTCTCAAAATAAGAACTTGAAATGCCCAGTGAAAAGATGCTGAACTTTACCAGACTGCACTTAGATGCTACTTAAAAGGCCCGGTGTGGTACCACTGACTATCAGCCCAGGTTGGTGAGGAAGTGAAGTGGCTAGGATTCTGCACACAGCCAGTAAGAGAATCATATCTAGCCTCACACCCATCCCCACAACCTTGCAGTTATGTCCCTGCTCCCTGAGTGCAGAGGCTCACAACCACCAGTCACCCTTTAAAACAAGCCACAGCAAGCATCCAGAGAGAGGCAAAGCCATGGGGTACACACCTAGGACAACAGGTACGATGTGGGGATGGAAATAATTGCTAAGCTGTAGAAGGACAGCATCACACCATCAACTACTCAATCGAGAGAAGGCAGTGATGTCGACAGAACAAAGAAAGAGCACTCAACGGGCAGATGGCAGTCTATGTAGCATGGGGTGACAAGTCTCCAGGGTACATTTACCAGCCACTTGGTTATGCAGATTAATTAAGCATTAGAATTTCCCCAGTCTGTGCATTTTGTATGTGGATATCAAATGAGACATGCCACCCACCCCAGCCCCCATAACACTCAGTCCTGAGTTGGGGTGCTGTTTGGGGAGGATGTGGAACCTTTAAGAGGTGAATTCTTGCGGGAGAAAGCACCTCACTAGGAGTGCCCTTCTGCATTTATAGTCCCATTCCACTCTCCCACCTTCTCCCGACCCCTTGCTTTGCATCATCTCTACAGTTAAAGCTGTGATCTGCTGACTCTCTCAGTTTCTCGCTCCAGCTGCTGGCTGCCACACCACCCCCACCAAGACAGACTTGCCCTCTGGAACCCTAAGCCAAAATACACTTTTTCTTCCGGAAGTCATTTCGGTTGCATGTTTTATCATAGCAGCATAAAGTAACCCAAACAGATGTTTTTAAGGGAGATGTGCCCATTAGGAAACACAGTAAAGTGAAGGGAAAATCTCCTGAAGTCATCGCTTTTCTCAGCGCCTCTTTAAGCGTGGCTATAAGCTTGCTCACATGTATTCCACCGAGATTAGCACAATGTAAACAAAGAGGCCAATTGCACACGTTCTCACCCTAAGTCTGCCCAGGGTCGGGATGATAGGAGCCCCCTGCCTCACAGTGCTTCCTGATGAACCAGGGCTTTCTCCTCCAGACCCAGCCCGCACCGCTCATTATACACTGACCCTGCAAAGGGAATGATGCCCTTCCCTCTCATTCACTTTCCCGTATCTGCCTTTTCAATTTTTATATTTTTCGGTTGGTTACCTGGAGTTTATCATCTGAAATTTGTCGGGGAATGGAATATTTATTGAATATTTCCAGCACTGTGTGTTTCTGAGGAAACATTTTCTGTGGTCTTTTCATGAGGTAAAAATATGCCACCTTGTGATCTCCCATCTGTACACTTCATGATCCGTACACTGCATGGCAGCTTCCCTTGGTTCCAGTCCTTCTGGTACAGGAGTGTGGGCACCCTTTGTAGAGGGAGCTGCCCTTCTTCTTCCTGGATGGCTGGAACTGGTTTCTTCATCCTGTGAGTCATAGCAGGTTCTGAGGGGAGGAGGAAGCACAGCTTTCCCTCTCTTGTTCTATGTTTTACGTGCCTGCTCTTCTTTGCCACGCTCCCTTGGCCCCTGCTGTGGTCTTCCTCTGTCCATCACTGACTGCTGAGGAATTCTCAGTCCCCTTTCTTTTCCTTCCTGTGATCTGAGAGCTTTTCACATTCCCCTGAGACAGCCACTGCAGTCCCCAGGGACAAGTTTGTTCTAACTTGCCTTTATTTGGGTCAGAGACTGTGTGTGTGTGTGTGTGTGTGTGTGTGTGTGTGTGTCTGTGTCTGTGTCTGTGTGCATGTGTGTCTGTGTGTCTGTGTGTGTGTGTATGTATATATACTTATCTCTCATCTTTCTGGTTCATCACGTGCATCACACTCAACAGGTGGGGCTGTGGCCACCTGCACACCGAACACATGGGGTCTGTGTGTTCACAGAGAATGTCCTCCTTGTGCCTCCAACCCTGCTGTCATGCCAGCGTCTCCCTGAAGATAAAAGTCTTTATCAGAAACACAGAGCTCCAGAGTGAGAACAGGAAGGGAGCACTGCCCTCCTGAGCGCTGTGAGCTTGGAGAGTAGGGGCTGGGCAGGCACAGGGTATTTATTAGCTTGTCATGCGTGGTTTGAAATCTGGACTCTTCACCACTGATTTCTGGGGCCCTGGAAAAAAATTATTCTATATACAAATGCAAGTGATATTTAGATTTCTGTTGGCAATATTATTGAATATTGCCTATTCACTTATGACGCCTAGTTAGTTGATTTCAAATATCTTCATAGGGATGACCAGACCTGCATAAGTTCCCAGGTTCCAGATGCCATGCATGGTAAATCATCAACACAGGGTATTTGAGGCAGAAACAGAAGACCAAAGAAAGGCAGCATCAGGGGTCAAGGAAATGTCTGAGGCACAGACCAGCACCTCAGGTACCCACCAAGCAGGAAAATTTCTTTCAAGCCCTAATCCACAGAAAACTAAAATCATACTGTTTGACATGAAATTTCTGGGGATATTATTTCTGTGACATTTTATAAAACTTCAACAGAGCAATGTGGCATCTTATTTTGCATAATTAGGCATGAAATATGGCAGCAGTTGAAATTAAAATGCTTTATGAGGGAAAAGTCCAAAAAGAGTTTTAAAAAGTCTGTAGATACAGGAGAGACTGAGCTGGCTCACATGGAAGCAGGTGAACTGACTTCAATCATCGGACATTGGGAAAGCTCAAGAATTTTCATTAATTTATGATGCTAGGATTCAGACCAATTAAGTCTGATAGAAATGTGAGCTAATCTTGCTTTGAAATAAAATCCATGCTAAAGACACATTAAAAAGTACTGAACAATACTATAACATTAATAGATTTTATGAGGACTTGTATTTTAGCAGCCAGTTTTATATGATGTAACTTAATTTTACCTTAATAAGTGAATCCCATAATAATGTCATATGCCCTTGGAGTGAGCTATTTTGAAGTGTCCCTTTTTGTGATTTGTGAGACCTTAGAATCACAGTATTATTCAACTTAGAATTGAACGCAATTATTCATTCACGGTTTTAAAGACCTGCTATGGTGAAAAATTATAATTAACTTGGGTCGAAGTATATATTGTTTTAAAGTTATTCTTGAGATGTGAATTCAGAACATCAGCTTTTCAGAGTGGCTCTTCCTTAGTGCCCTTTAAAGGACAGAGCAATTAAGAGTGGCCCAGGCAATGCTGCTGGCTTCAAGGATCCCGGGGCACAGAGTTAAGAGGTTTTCAAGCCAAAGGCGATTGGTAAAATTCGCTGCAATTAAGTCTGGGGGTGTAAGGGGTAACGGTTTTTTTTCAAGCACCCAAAGTGACATTTTACATCTAGGAATAAAAACACATTCATTTATCTTGTTTTATTTCTACTTTTATTTATATTCGGTGCTGTTTTGGTAATAGAACTTAAGGGTGTTATATATAAATAACAAAACATTGTGCTAGAGAGAGCAGAGAAATGAAGATAAATTTGGGGCAGGGAGAGAAATGGCGGAAACGTAGGGACCATTGAAACCGAGTCTAATGCTATTTCCAAAGTGTTTCCAAATGAAAGCAATTCCAGGCTTTAAAAAAATAAATAAATAAATAAATAAAAGTACATGATTTCTGCAAAAGGACAAAAAGACTGCATGGATTTATTTTGCAGCACAAAAAGTCTAACGGGAAAGAGGCAGTGTTCTTACAGCCCCTAATATCAATGTGAGCTCCACTGCCCTTCATCCCTGCCCTCAGCTCCCCTTAGGCTTCCAGAGAAAGGGCCCAGGGAATTGCTTGGGCTGCAGATGGCTGCTGCTTTCCTTCCTCGTCTGTGTCTCGTATTACTTTCCAAGCTAGGATGGGTGAGCATAGACCCCGAGAGCTGGGAATTGCACAACATGCTCCCAACATTATCTCCTCTGTCCTTGCCACTCTGTTGTTACATGGTGCCATTTGTGCACATCCATGCGTGTGCAAGCGCATGTGGAAGTCAGAGGACAACCTTGGCCATCACCCTCGTTGTTTGTTGAGACTGGATCTTACACTGGCCCAAAGTCCCGTGTTCAGAGTAGGTCTGGGGGACAGTGAGTCCCAGGGATTCCCCTGCCTCTGCCACACCAACACTGGTAATTCAGTGTGCACCACCATGGCCAGCTTTTTCATATAGGTTGTGAGCATGTAACTCAAGCTCTCAGACATACGGGGCTAGGTCAGCTCCCAAATCAGGAAGTATAGTTTTTAATAGCAATGATGACACTACTTTCAAGTTTGACCAGTTCTATCTGCAATGTACCCCCGCTGCCTTGCAGAGGGACAGAAGTGATTATCCTTCATTCTCTGTATGTCATTTACCCACGCTTCCTCTAAGTCACCACCAGACGACAAACCCTTTTCCTTGGTGGCACAAGTCCAATGCCAGCCTTTCCATTTGGATCCGAATATCCAAAGAAAAATTAGTTCTTTATTTCTAAAAGTTGACTCTTGTGACTAATTTTCCATCATTACCAAAGACTTGAAATGTCACTCAGAAGCGCTTTTGCTATGGCCTTAAGTACCAACCTCCAGCAGGAGCCGTTGGGTTTATAACACCGCAGTGTGCTGCTGGATCATCTGTCAGAAAATAGAATTGACTTCAATAAAATTACTTTTCTTATCTGCAAGCTCCTAGGAAGCCTGAATACGGCGGGGGTGGAAGCTGCTTTAGCCTATAACGGAGATGTTTGCAGTTTGCCTCCCAATCACCCACGTATCAAAAATCCTAGCCCAGCTCATCACTGAAGTCTTCAAACACGTGCAGTGTGTAGGTTAAGTGACTCTTGCACCAGTTACTGAGGAGAGTGTGGCTTCCGTCTCCGTATCTTCAACTGAACAATGTCCTAGCCCTGGTGCTCACATCCTCACATTTCAGAATTTCAAATTCATTATTTCAAAATGGACATAATGTGGTTATTTATTTGGCCAAGTGCCTGGAAGAATCATGTAAGCAATGTGTGTACAACTCTTACAACATAACAAGCCCCGAGAAACCTCCTGTTGATCACTAATATTGTTAAGAATACCATTTCTTTCACATACGTAATCCCATGCCAGTTAAGATTCTCTTATCAATTCCATGATAAATTAGAGTTTCAACAAAGACAATGGAAGCAGATTGACTCTGACATTTAAGTAGTTAAGTATCAGATTTTACGTTGCTTTTAAATTTTACAACAGCTTTTCTTTGTATTTTCTTTGGGGATAAGGGAATAATGCCAAAGCTAGAATAAGTTAATGAACCCCTGATTTTAACATTTGATAAAATCAGTGGTTAGAAAAGAATTATTTCCATTTTAGGAATTGGAAAATCATTCCTTTGACCTTCCATGATCACTGCAACCATGCCTTCTGCCCTGAGCTTCTTTCTGAATCAGACCTAGAAGAATCTCATCGAGAATCCATGATGACCAAAAGCTGCAAGAAGATTCTGAGTTTTGTATGATCCCATTTGAGATCCCCCAAAGATCATTTTTAGTCACTTTAAACACAAGGCCAAAGCATCGCTGTGTTTTTCATCAGCCTTCTACAACGTAAAGGAAATATCCCTGGGATAAGCTTCTATATGTAGCCAGTGGTGACCAAGGGGCTACATCAAAATCTAGAATATGGCAGAATCTTGCAGCCCACTGTAAGCAGGACCGGTCCAGCCCCAGATTTGTTCACGAAACACCGACTTTCATTTGATTTTATGTCACTCATCCTCACAAAGCTGAGAGCTGAGAGTCTGCTCCAGCTAAAGGGAGGATGGCAGTCCTCCAGCTCAGGAGACATCATCCCACTGGCTCCTCACTTTGGTGCACAGAGACAGAAATCCTTAAGCAAGAGGCTTCTGTACTGCTGTGGTTGAAGATCAAGGATATTTAAGAGTCCAACCAAGAAGATCCAGCAGTGTGTAGTGAGAATTGAGAGTTTAGCGGTCTGAGCATTCAGAGAGATCTGACAGGCTGGAGCAAGTCAGAGTGGGCCAGAGGCAGTGACCTCCACAGAAGCAGGCACAAGGGAGCAACCACTGAGGGAGCAGACTTTAGCCAGAAACCTCTGTGAGACTGGGCAGCCAGGGACATCTATGAGAACAAGCCTGAGCCAGCAACGGTCACTGGAGAAGGCCTGAGCCAGTGACCTCAGCCAAAGCAGGCCAAAGACAGTGACCTTCATAGGAGTAGGTACAAGGGAGTGACTCCTGAGGAAACATGTCCGAGTCAGAAACCTCTGCGGGACTGGGACCAAGCCAGGTACCTCCATGGGAGCAGGCCCAAGCCAGAGACATCTGAGGGAAAAGGCCTGAGCCAGCAACCTCAGCTGGAGCAGGCCCAAGACAATGACCTCCACAGGAGCAGATATACAAGGAAGTCACTGCTGAAGGAGCAGGCACAAGCCAGTGACCCCAGCAGGAGCAGCCACAAGCAAGCAACCTCAATGGGAGCATGCCTGGAATGATCCCCAGGTATTGCACAGCAGCTCCTGGGAGTGATGAACAACCTCTGAAACACTGAGTGATCTCTAGGATGACTGTAACCATGGTCCTGACTGCACCATGGGGAGCAACCATGTGAGTCTTGGATCCACTGGCACCTGGAAGATTGATCACCAGAGACACAGACAGTCCCAACTACACCAATCAGAGGAAATGATGGATAGACAAGGTAAGAACACACTCAATACCACAAAGAGCAACACTACACCAACAAAAATTAGTGGTCCTACAAAAGCAAGACTTGAACACCCAAATATAGATGAAGCAGACAAAAATTACCTAAAAAATAACTTGAGGAGAATGTTTGAGGCCCTTAAAGAGGAAATGAAAAAAATCACTCAAGAAATGGAGGAAAAGGCAAACAAAAAAATTGGAAGACATCAACAAATCCTTTAAGGAAAACCAAGAAAAAAGCAATAAAACAGATAAAAAAAAGATTCAAGACTTGAGAACTGAAATAGAGACAATAAAGAAAACATAAACCAAGGGAATTATAGAAATGGAAATCATGAGAAAATGATCAGGAACCACAAATGCAAGCATTAATAACAGAATACAAGAGATGGAAGAGATATTTTAAGTGCTTCAGATACAATAAAGGAAATAGACTCATCAGTCAAAGAAAATTTTAAATCTAACAAAAGATTAACACAAAATATCCAGGAAATACGGGACATTATGAAAAGACCAAACCTAAGAATAATAGGGATAGAAGAAGTCCAACTCAAAAGCACAGAAAATATATTCAACAAAATCATAGAAGAAAACTTTCCCAACCTAGAGAAAGATATGCATATGAAAATATAAGAAGCTTACAGAACACCAAATAGACTGGGTTGAAAAAAAAATCCCCCACCCACATAATAAACAAAACACTAAACGTATAGAATAAAGAAAGATTATTAAGGACTACAAAGGAAAAAAGGCCAAGTAACATATAAATGCAGGCCTATCAGAATTACACCTGACTTCCCAATGGAAACAATGAAAGCCAGAAGGTCCTGGTCAAGCAGTTTACAGACATAAGAGACCATGGATGCCAGCCCAGACTACAATACCCAGCAAAACTTTCAATCACCATGTGTGGACAAAGCAAGATATTCCATGATAGAACCAGGTGTAACCAATACATAGCCACAAACTCAGCCTTACATAAAGTACTAGAAGGAAAACTCCAACCCAAGGAAGTTATTTACATCCACAAAAATACAGACAATAGATGATCTCATAGCAGCAAATCCCAAAGAAGGGAAAACACACAAAATAGCATTACCAACAATGAAAACTAAAATAACAGGAACTAGCAATCACTGGTCACTAATATCACTTAATATAAATGGAATCAACTCACTTATAAAAAAACACAGGTTAATAGATTGGATGCAAAAACAGAACCCATCCTTCTGCTGCATACAAGAAACACACCTTAACCTTAAAGACAGGCATTGCCTCAGAGTGAAGGGTTGTAAAAAAAAAATTTCCAATCAAATGAACCTAAGAAACAAGCTTGTGTAGCTTCCTAATATCTGACAAAATAGACTTCAAAGTAAAATCATTCAAAAGAGACAAAGAAGGACATTTCATATTAGTTATGGAAAAAAATCCATCAAGAGGAAATCTCAATATTGGACATCTATGCCCCAAATACAAAGGTACCCTCATATGTAAAAGAAACTCTACTAAAGCTTAAATCACACATTAAATAAACCCCTCACACTAATAGTGGGAGACTTCTATACCCTACCCTCACCACTAGACAGATCTGTCAGACAGAAAATTAACAGGGAAATAAGGTAACTAACAGATATTATGAATCAAATGTACTTAACAGACATCTATAGAGGATTCCATTCAAACACAAAAGAATATATCTTCTTCTCAGCACCTCATGGAATGTTCTCAAAAAATTGACCACAGATTTGGTAACAAAACAAACCTCAACAGATTCAAAAAATTGGAATAACTTCATGTATCTTATCACATCACCATGGCTTAAAATTAGAATTTGACAGCAACACTAATTTCAGAAAGCTCACAAACACATGGAAATTAAACAATGTTCAGATGAATCATCAATGAGTCATGGAAGAAAGTAAACACTTCTTAAAAGTCAATAAAAATGGCCATACAACATACCCAAATTTATGGGGCACAATGAAAGCAGTGTGAAGAGGAAAATTTATAGCACAAAATACCTATATAAAGAAGCTGGAAAAATCCCACACAAGTGAGTTAACAGAACACCTGAAAACTCTAGAGAAAAAAAAAAAACAGAAACAAACTCACTCAGGAGGACTAGATGGCAGGAAGTAATCAAATTGAGAGCTGAAATCAACAAAATGGAAACAAAGAAAACAATACAAACAATCAATGAGACAAAGAGTTGGTACTTCAAGAAATCAACACACAGACAAACCTTTATCAAACTAACCAAAAGGCAGAGAGAGAATATCAAAATTAACAAAATCAGAAATGAAAAGAGGAACATAACAACAGACACAGAAGAAATCCAGAGAATCATTAGGTCATATTTTGAAAACCTGTACTCCACAAAATTGGAAAACTTAAAGGAAATGAACAATTTTCTGGATAAATATCACTTACAAAAATTAAATAAAAACTAATAAGCAAATTAAATAGACCTATAACTGCTAAAAAAATCAGAACAGTAATCAAAAGTCTCTCAACCAAAAAAGCCCAGGGCCAGATGGTTTCAGCTCAGAAGTCTACAAGATTTTCAAAGAAGAACTAATACCAATACTCCTCAAATTGTTCCACACAATAGAAACAAAAGGAACTTTGCCAAACTCTTTTTATGAGGTTACAATTACCCTGATACTCAAACCACACAAAGACATTACTAAGAAAGAGAATTACAAACCAATCTCACTCATGAACACTGATACAAAAATACTCAATAGAACTCTAACAAACCAAGTCCAAGAACACATCAGGAAAATCATCCACCATGATCAAGTAGGCTTCATCCCAGAGATGCAAGAATAGTTCAATTTACGAAAATCTGTCAATGTAATCCACCATATAAACAAACTGAAAAATAAAACCACATAATCATCTCATTAGATGCTGAGAAAGCCTTTGACAAAATATAACATTTCTTCATGATAATGGTCTTGGAGAGAGCAAGGATACAAGGAACATACATAAACAGAATAAAGGTAATATATATCAAGCAAACAGCCAATATCAAACTAAATGGAAAGAAACTCAAAGTGATCCCACTGAAATCAGGAACAAGACAAGGTTGTCCTCTCTCTCCATTTATATTCAATATAGTACTTGAGGTTCTAGCTAGAGAAATAAAAAACCAAAAGGAGATTAAAAAAATACAAATAAGAAAAGAAGTAAAACTCTCACTATTTGTTGATGATATGATAGTTTACATAAGTGACCCCAAAAATTCTACCAAGGAACTTCAACAACTCATAAACACCTTCAGTAATATATCAGGATACAAGATTAACTCAAAAAAAATCAGTAGCCCTCCTTTACACAGATGATAAATAGGCTGATAAAGAAATCAGAGGAACATCATCCTTCACAATAGCCATAAATAACATAAAATAGCTTGGAGTAAATCTAACCAACAAGTGGAAGACCTGTATGATAAGAACTTTAAATCTCTGAAGAAATAAACTGAAGGAGACACCAAAAAAATGGAAAGATCTTCTATGCTCTTGGGTAGGTAGTATTAACATAGTAAAAATATCAACCTTACCAAAAGCAATCTTCTCCACTAAGTTAATTGAGTTGAAAGAGCTTTCACAACCTCTGTGGGTGACACTATCCGTCAATTGGAATCCTGAACTATTATCAAAAAGAGGAAGTGAGCCTGAACATTTATTCTTTTCTCTGATTCTGGAACCACAGGTACAATAGAAACAGTTGCTTCAAACTCCCGCCATCTTGACACCCAACCGTAATCAACCATACCCTTGAATCCTGAGCCAGCAAAAAGAGAACTTTTACCCTTTAGTAGCTATCATAGCTGCAGAAGGAAACTAAAACAGGGTGTGGGATGTTCACTATCCTCATTTTACTTATACTTTTAAAGTGTATTTGTGTAATAAGCCTAGGTCATAAAAGAAAAATATCAGGTCTCCATGAGAATATTGGCAATTGCATGTCTGTTTAGGTAAAACATAATTTTGTATGAAGATTTCTGTGATGCTAGACTTTAACAAAAGCATGCCAAGTGTGGGCAGTGCTGAGGGCTTGGTCTCCTGTGTTTAATTTTCTTTTCTTCATATAAACAATTTTTATAGTTTTTCATTTGTTAAATAAGCTTTATTTCTTTAAGTCCATAATGCATGTCACAAAATGCAGAATATAAACATACATAATGTTGAAAAATTCCCAAGAGGTGGTTAAATGAACAAAAAACCTTCACAAGGGAAATCCTAAGAAACAGTGAGTGTTAAATAAAATGAGAATTTGGGACTTAAAACATGCGTTAGCTGCAAAATAGCTAATTTTTTAATTGTAATTATTTTTAAAGAGCATAACATTTAGTTAAAAGCAAACACATTGTAGAATAAAGACTGAGCAAATTCAATATTCAAGAATGTTGCTCCACATAACACTCAGTTGTTTCCCCTGACACAACCCAGACTCTGAGAAAGTAAATGGCAGGGACTGGTTCTTTCTAAGAATGCCCAGAAAGACCATTAATAAGCACAGAGTGCAGCAATGTGTGGCTGATTTCCAGTGTGCTGCCGTGGATATTGTGTCTGCACCAGGCACATCCCCCCCAGTAAACAACAGCAGCCTTTCCCCACTCCTGCTCAGGAAACCTCGCCTGACTGGGGGGCCTGCACACTAGTACATCAGGCTTAATTAAAACTACAGATGGGGATACTTGTTAGTTAAAATACGATTGGAATTAAACCCATGAATCCCCAGAGCATGCTCATTTTAATAAACATAAACAATTACTAGTCACAAGCCCAGTAGAGTCATACCCAGTACCACTTCTAGTACTCATCCTGGGCATCCCTGCCAACCATAAATGCTCCATTTCCTGTGAGGATGGACGGGGCAGTGAAGCTAGCAACGTTATAAATTGTACGAATGTGCAACACACAAGCAACCAGATGAGTAGGTGACATCACTTAACAGGAAGGTGAGACTGACTGTTGCCCCAGAATGCAGAGGAAGAGGAAGTGCTCAAAGGTCTGGCACCATTTGATGCCAGCATCAGGCTCAGATGGAATAGCAAGCTTTTTTAATCATGTTTAAAAATTTAAATTAGAATTGATAAAAAAAGTGTATACTTAACCTAATACATAAAAACACTATCATATCTCTGTATAACCAGTACAAGACCACTAATGAATTTTCTTATATAGTTTCTCAGATTACCTTCCTTTACTCATGTGGTGGCCTCAAGTGCTGGCCACAGGTGGCCAATATTGACCGACTTATACAAAACCTATATAATGACACATTCGGTTTCACTTAAAAAGTTACAGACATAAAGTCTTAGAGGAAAACAGCTAATATATATTTCCAAGGAATAGTCACAAATTAATTAATTACCCTGCTTTTATGATCAGGGCGTGTATATCCACTTTCTGAATGCAAAACTGTAACACACAAGGCTATGAAAATATAGAAAACCCTTCTATATTTTGTTGATAAATACTGTTAGTAAATTTTTAAAACATGGATGAGTGTAAAGCCTACACAGGAATTTTTAAGTAACTGCTGGGCAGGAAGAAAGAGAAGCAGATATTATGGGAAGGGCATAAAATAATATTTGTTATGTTTTTGAAGAGAAGTTCTTCCAAGAGAAAGCATGTTGTATTTCACAGTTTTCCAATTACGAGTCTTCCATCTGACTCCAAGCAGCAAAGCTTAATGCAAATGATTTTTTTTTTCTCCTGGGAAAATAACATAAGACAAAATACCAGAAAGTTTATGTCGAATTTAGGGATGTAAAATATAAAATTTACAAAAAATTCCAAAGGAAGAATCCACACATTCTGGTCACTCTGAATTTTTCTCGGCAGGAACCAAGGAGAAATCTAATGCCACAAAATAACAACCATAGTGTCTCAATGCCCTGCCAAACCTGCTAGCACACAGCTTTTACTTCTCCCACAGCTGGCTCATCTTAACCCTTTCCTCACAGGGGCCCCAACACCAGTAGTGGTGACCAACAGAGCTCTTAGTAGCCTTGGTTAATTTTCACTAGTCTTATTCTAAATTAGTAGGTATTCCCCACTTCGCTCACGTCTTAGTGACATTTCCTGTGGCGATGACCAAATTCTTGACAGGAAGTGATTTAAGCCAAGGATGGTTAAATCTGATTTACAGATGTGGGAAGACAGTGCACGTCATGGGAGAGCAGTCACACACAGGAAGTGAAAGAAACGAACAGGAAGTTAAGTCAAGGTAAAAAATCTCAGAGCCCGCCCCTCAGCTACTCACTTCCTCTAGCGAGGCCCCATAACCATCCTAAATACTCTACGGTCTTTTCAAACAGCTGTGAGAACCTAGGAGCCTGCGGGAAATATTTCATATTCAACCACAGCCACTCCACTTGCTCTCCGATCAAAACAAGTCCTCGCCAGGCGGAGGTGCTGCACGACGGGAACACCTGTTACTAATTTGTCTCGTAAGGTGTTTTCACAATTACACAGAATCAAGGGAAAGATGGTGGGAAAGCCAGAGGATCCCTTAAGCTATGAAAAGACAAGTTTCCGTATCCGTCGCTCACACCCACACTCGCAGATCAGGTGTGTGTGAATTGCCTTCACAAAGAGCAGTGAAAAAAAGCATATTTTGCTCTTTTCAGGGAGAGACCTGTGTAAAAACCAACATAAAAGGAGACGGCAAATGTCCAGGCACTTCTCTCTCACCACGCCTGAGTCATGGGATATCTCCAGTGTCTCCAACACTGGAAAGTGAGAGAGGCACTGAGCAGAGGGCATTGGCCTTCCCTTTATGGTGTCTTAAGAGATAAACAAACCCCGAGTCATCCAGCTCTGATTTACTCATATTCAAATACAATGGATAGGTGTTCTGCCAGCATGATTAAACCCAGTAATCACAGTTTTCATAAATCAGGCAGATAATTTCCCGCATTTTAGGCCTCTCAGCATCATAGGAATCTTTGCCAGTAACAATTCATTAAATAAATTATCCCTGTGCTAACTCTGCTCATTATGACCGTTCATCAGAGAGAGATGGGTTGAGTACTGGAGAGGAAGATAACTCAGGGCCTCCAAGATGCACTTGTTCTAAAGCTGAGAGGCCGTGGACAGATAAGTGGGTACCTGTGATGTGTCCAGCTCCTCTGCCCTTTGCCCTGTGACGAGCCAGGTGAGATCTGTTGGGGGAAGTTAGCTGATCAGTGATTTGTGAAAAGATACTCTGTAAGGTCTTGACTAGAGTGGTCTGAGCCACCCTCAGAGAAACATGGGCCTGTCTGCAGAGGTCATATTTCCCAAACCCCTCCTCACCCAAGTGCTCAGCCTACACACATTCCAACAAGACAGAAACAGCCATCAAAGTTGTTCATATCCAGGCAGCTGTTCCTAGATGCATCTGGCAAAGAAAGATAAAGGGAACAAAAGAGATGAAGGAGATTGAGCAAGGCCAAGCAGGAACTGTGTCACTTGGATGGTCACCAATGACTTGAGATGGAGAAAGTGGTCCACCAAAGCCCAAAGTGGATGCAAGAACTTTGCAGAAGATGAAGGAAATTAAAATTCCAGTTAAATGTAACTAGCAAAGTGGTGGGGGTTCCCTGAGATGAAGTCTTCCTTCTAAAGACATAATGAGTCATGGGGAAGAACAAAGGATCCAATATCTCCACACTGTCTTCTTCCCTTAGTGAAGTTTCAAGAAGGATGGAGACAGAGACCACTCAGACACATTGCGCATCCACCGCCTGTCTTCCTTGCTCCTCCTCCATCCTCATATCACAGGAACCCTCCTTGCTTCCTCAGTACTTCCTGTTAGAACAGCAGACTTCATGTTGACCGTTTGTGCTGTGCCTTTCTATCCGATTTGTGTAAGACTAATAAAATGCAATGTCTCTTTTACTGCGTTAAGAAAGCGCTTTTCAGTTAAGAAAATGGCACCACGGAGGAAGAATTCTTTTCAACAGGAGGTCACTTAATGTGGTTGTCTCAGAATCGTGTATGATATCCTAAAATAAAGCAAAGCCAGAATCACCAGTAATAAGATACACAACGATTAGCTGGTGCTTGCCCAACCAATTGTCGCAGCAAGCTTCTAGTCTAGGAAACTCATGAGGATAATTGATTTAAGGAAATGCAACTGTCAACAAGTAAAACTGTGTGATTACTTTCCCTGGACTTCCAGCTGAGGACCAATTTACATCAACAAACTCATTATTTTTTTGTTCAGTCCTTAACAAGTTTATCTATTAATTCATGGGCATGCTCAAACCTGTTAAATGGAAATTCTGTAAAGCATAAATATTGATCCGTGTTTCAAAGGCAGCAAACACACCCTGGGGAGTGACGATGGAGATGGTGGAAAGGAACAATTGTGAAGATGTCCCCAGGGCCAGGGTTGCTATGTGGCTCCGGGCCAGCCTGGCTGCACGAGATTCTACATTCAGTCGTTGGGTAGTGCTGTCCCTGGGGAGGGCTGAAAGGAAGCATGCTAGCTGGCGCCATCCCTATTGTCATTCCATGTAGATCAGACAGGATATTCAGAAACTGACTGTGTGCGCATGCTTCCAGAAAGTCCCTTGGTAGTCCCAGATGCACAGAGTGATCCAGTTCCACCTCCAAGCAGAGCCTGTGTGAACCTGTCTTCTCGGGTCTCCACTTGTGCTCAGAGCACGTGTTCTCAGACAAAAAGATTCAAGTGTTGTTGATGCCCTGGACATGTGCGTGCCTGTACACATTTGCACTTTGAAATAACTGCCAACATAAAAAAGTACACTTGTCACCACGAAGAGAATAACGTATATTTTGTTCTGGAGCCAAATATGAGTGACCATGACCTGGCAACATCGATTCCAGTGTCTGCAAATACCATTTTCCACTGTAGAAGTAGTTACGTGCGATTTAGAAAGTCATAAACTGAAGATTTATCGGCTGTGTTGGCAGGGCCACAAGCAGGCAGATCCTAGCAGAGCTCTGCCGAGGATTTCAGAACATACCTTGCATGTTCCTACCTTGGGCTTGGTGGGGGAATTGGTCTGCTGAGTTTGGATGGGCACAAGGATGTTGGGTCAGAAACAAGCCAAGCTAATGTAGACCTCTGTGTGATTTCTTTGGGACTTAACGACTGCAGGAACTGGGCAGGACAGAAAACTCAGTCAACAAGATTGTCTTCACAGGGGGTTCAGGTTACATAAAGTTAACAGTTAAACTAACCACACAATCCATTGGGTCTTGGCTTTGTTCCCTTAGAGAAGTGGAACAGAGAACTTTGAAAGTAACTTCTGTCACTAACTAGCATCTTACAATACCAAATGTTTGGGTTGTTGAAAAAGCTATGGTGGGAAGGGGCCAGGAAGAGAGATTTGCTGTGGCTTGATGTTCACTGTAGAGTTGTAGGTCAGAATCAGCAGTGTCGTGTGCACATCCTGGTTCTAACCACACATTCCTGCTCTTCACAATCCACTCTTCCTTCTCCGCACGGAGCATTCGCTACGTGTGAAGAACGATAGTTGGAGGGAGGCACCATCTTCTTACAAATCCAAGGCTGGGATCCCACCATGATCCCCCTGCCTCAGCCTCCCTAATTCTAGAATTACAGCTGTGTACCACCACACCAGGCTTCAATGATTTTGTCATTTTCCAGAACTGACACACTTTCCAAGTGCCCTTGGTAACATGGTGCTATCCAGGATCACAATTTTCCAAATAGAGGCACTCCATACCTTCTAAATCCCACACCATCCGTCACGGCTGCTTTGCCCTCCCAGTTCTTTGTGCCAACTCCAGTTCCACATCTGTATGGACAAGGTCACTGCCTGTGTCTTCCACAAAAGCTCCTTTCACAATACACAATGGTATAAGTGGATTGTTGAAAACATCTGGAGCTAAGACCTTGCTGTATCCTAGGACACAAATCAATTACAACCCCAGAATAAATTTACTTATTTCTTTACTCTTCATTATTTTATTTTACTATGTTTGGGTATCTCTAGTGAATTTTTCATTCTATTACTTGAACAGTGATTTGATTGACTGATGAGTGAGGTTCATTGTATGACAGGAGAGTAACAGAATTAGCATCCTGAAGAAAATTACAGTCTGTGATAAAGACACACAGTCAGTTAACAGTGCAGTGGGGGAAGAGATGGATGAGAAAGTCAGAAGCAATTCAGCTTTTCTAGTCTTGGGGTTTGGTTTGGTTTTGAGACAGAGTCAAACTCTGTGGTCTAGGTTAGCCTTAAACTCGCTATGTAGCCAAGGCTAGCCTTTGACTCACAGTCTTAGGTTTACAAATGTGTACCACCGTGCCTGGCCATTTGTACTCTTGATGTCAACTTTCATCTAAAGATAGAAACTCTTATCTGTGACTCCAAGCTGTTATTAACAAATAAATATTAGTGTCTGTCCACCAGACCATTATGCCTAAATCAAGAGCCCTGTGCTTCTGCTCTATGAATGACAATAAAGGCAACAACAAGACAATCTCAGCACGTAAGAGGAACACTGTCACACAAGCAAACAGTGCTAAACACTGCTCAATATTGTTCTTAACTTCTTAAAAAGGAAATGGAAATAAGTTGAGCACTTGAGCACTCCCTGGTAATTAAATCTTCTCAAAGTAGGTCATGGTTCCCATTACCAATGTGTGAGGCAGTCCATTCATGATGGGGCAGCATGAATTGCTAAAGCATTCTTCCCTGCAGCATGGTGAAAGAACTTCTTTCTCATTTTCCCCCAGAAGCCACTTCTGCCCCTTGGAGCCCTGAGAGTAGCTGGAATCTGTCTTCCCCATGGCAGTGGCCTTTACCACATGGGGCAGATCCCAGGCCCCTGCTTGGCCTTCTTTTCTCCTGACTGGCTCCAAGCCTATGCCACGTCTGATGTATACTGTGGTCTTCAGTGCTCTGCCAAACAGGAATGGATTTCTGATTGCATTTAACCTGGCTGTATCCTGCATCATGATGTTCAGCCGTCCTGTCTCTGTGGAAGCTAGCGAACAGCACGTGACTGTCTGTAGATGTGAGGTAACACCACATGACCTCCCTACTCTGCTCATCCTGGACATAAACACCGTCACAACCTTTAAGACTCTTTTACACATTTGACAGCTTAAACATCCATGTCGTGTCTCTGTGTTTGTGCATCTCGGTTTTACTATCAGGAGTACATTCCACAGCTACTCTGCTGCATTCAGAGTCTCAAATTCTACACATTTGCTACTGTTCTCCGTTGTTTAGAGAACCTGACTCTGGCAAGCCTCTCATTCCAGGAAGACCCATAGCTCCCATGCCCCTGAGAGGTACCATCCCCTAAGTCTCCTACTGGTTACTGAACATCTTGAATCAGACATGACCTGCCATAGAAAATCCTCCAGGCAGCTCGAAGGCTCACAGCAGCAGTCTTTCAGTGACCCCCTTGGTCCCTGTCCTTCGTGTCATCAGAGGTCTGGTTTACAAGCTCTCCCACCTCTTTGCTCCCCCATTCCTACCTGCCTTTGTCTCTCCATATGCTCCCCACTAGTCTTGGGTTGTATGACTGGAGTAAAGGGAAACTCCACAGATAGAGGGGTCTTGACTTTCCAGTTGTACCATGTTAACCTCTGAGTTGATTTCCTCATTTACAAAGAGAGATGCTACCTCTCACACAGGGCCACTGTCAAGATGAGAGACAATTTACACGAAGGGCCCAAACCACTTGGAGCGACTAAGTTTAAGGAGCTATGTGATGTTGGTGATAATGTTGGAGATCCTTTGTCTAGCACTGAAGGAACAGCCCACTTTCGATTCTGATTTTCCCTTCTATTTTATTCATCATGGGGAATCTAATTCGTGGTCTTGCACATGCTAGGCAAGGCTTATGCCACTGAGTTATACCTTAGTTTTCAGTTCTGAATCTCCTGATATCTTCACACCCACAGTCTACCCAGATTTCCCTCCTGTCCTCCACCAGGTCTGTGTTTTAAGAGTCAACCCCTGTTGAACCTGCTTCAGGTCCTACTCAAGGACAGGAACTGAATGAAGGGGAATCAGTCCTTTCCTCAGTTCCAAGCAGCTGGTACAGTGCTTGGCACACCTACTGTACCCAACACATGCCTCCTCAGTTAAAAATGAAAGCTTCAAGATAAAATAGAAGGCATGTAAATTCCAAAGAGTGTCCCATTTATGCCAGGGGAAACCTGGGTATGCCAGGTGGTAATAAAGTTTTGGAGTGGATGCTCGATCTCCATACATGGTTCTGATGCTATCTTATTCCAGACTGGCCATCTGTCTCCACAGGTGTCTCTTGCCTTGTGTCATGACCTTCTCCCAGGTGGGTCAAATGACTTCCGGATTGTTAAATATTTTGTCCTTGGTGATGATTGATATATAACAGGAACACACATAAAATACAACATAAAAACTTTTTAAAGTTATATTTATTTCATTTGTTTGTGTGTATCTATAAATGTATGTATGTGTGCGCCTGTGTGTATGTATGCCTGATCATATGTGTGTATGCTTTTATATGTACATGTGCATACATGTTTGTGCATTTGTGTATGTATGTGCATATGCATATATATGTCTGCATGTGTCTATGTATGGTGTGCATGTGTGTACATATGCATACATGGGCATGCATGTGTATAAGTGTATGCACATGTGTGTCCACGTGTGTTGTTCATTTATTGTGTGCACATGCATGTGTATGTTCACATATGTGTATATAAGTGTGTGTGTGTGTGTGTGTGTGTGTGTGTGTTTGTGCAGGTAAACACCAAATCCAGAAAAGGGTCTAGTCTTCTGGAGCTAGAGTTACAGCTGCTTCAAGCTGCCCCATATTGGTGCTGGGAACTGCACCGAGTCCTATGACAATGCGGCAAGTGCTCTTAACCACTGAGTCATCTCTCTAGGCCATAAAAGACTGTTTCCCACCAGGGGATGACACACCATCTTCGGGGGGTGTCTGTGCTATGAGAATGCATTTACAGCCTCCAGAACTTAAGAAACTGCTTTTCTTTATAAGTTACCTGACCTGTGTCACTCATAACAACACAAAACAGACAAATACAGCATGGTTTGATATCAAAACACAAGCAAACTAGAAGAGCCAAGGCCAATGTCTCTGCAATTTGCAGTTTGGCTCTCTGAGAAGTGTTTAGAGTTAGTACTTCAGCCTCCTCTGTGCTTACTTCCAAGCTCATCTCCTCTGCCCATTCAGAATTAGACTCCTTGATATTCAGCTTGGGTGAATATGGAATCGCCTAGAAGACACACCCGAGCCTCTCTGTGAGGGCCTCTCCAGGTGACCAGAGAAGACTCAACATTGGGTGTGGAAAACACATTTCCATGGACAAGGGTTCCAGACTGCATAAAAAGGAGAAAATGAGCCAAGCACCAGCATTCAGGGGTCTCTGCTGATGGCAGCAGGACATATGAGATCAGCTACTTTACACCCCACCTTGGTGGCTCCCCTGCCATGAGGAGCTGTACCCCTCAAACCATGAGCTAAAATAAACTCTCTTTGTTAATCTACTTTTGCTAGATATTTTGCCACAGTAATGGAAACAGCAATAAAGAGAGAGACACCAAAGAAAAGAAGAGATATTCTGACCAGAAAAGATATCTATCTCTCGGATATGAGGGACCCACAAGGGAGCATGTGACCTCAACCTAGACCATATCTCAGCATCACTGTTCTCTGTGTTTGGCACGGGATCTGTGCACAGTACTACTTTGTGATGAGGAAGATGCAGTGGATCTAAAACAGGTCCACTGGACACATGAGAGCCATGCTGGCCAGAGCACATGGTAGCCTCCTAACGTTTGAGATGTCTGCATCATAGGAAAGTTATAAGAGGGTTGCCTGTAGCGAAACTGAACTAGAGCAGAGAGATAATCCTCAAAGGGGAAAAATATGAAGCCAAGAGAAAGAGCAGAAGGGGAAGAAGTAGCAGAGATTGACGCAAGAGCCAAAGGGAAGGACCACGTAAGATGGCCCAGTCCTAAGCTGCAAGTTGCAGGGCAGACAGAGGTGAACAGGTTCCTGCGGGCCCTCAGCAAACTCATCTGTCCTTCATGTGGTAAGTTGTGAGCACAGAGAGAAAGGGAGCCCAACCAAGATTATTATTACTTTTTTAGTACACATAAAACCAAGAATATCAGACCATTTGGTTTGTTTTCCAGCCTGGGGAAAAACTAACACGCAAAAGTTAAAATGTAAGCATACCTCTCTCTTGACACCAATACAAGCAATAAATAAATAAATAACAGAAAAGCTTCAAGGCTTACAAACTTCACAGAGGAACCAAAGAATGTATAAATCACATGTGATATTTTTTATCCACATCTCCTTAATTTTAGGAGACTCTGTAGTGTAATATCTTCACTTTGCAAGAATCAAACACAGGGAATAGGCTATTAATCAGAGCCTTGGGGACTCCATATGGGTTTAAATTCCCTTTCAACTTCTGAGCAAATACAAAATAGCTTTTCACTGACTCTTCTTTTTCTAAATTGTATCCATCCCTACAAATTGATGGTGGTTTTTAATTTTTTTTCATCCACAAATTCTGTTTTGCAATTCATCTTTCCCTGGTACACAGACCATTGTAACTCTGACTTCATCAGCTAACGGGGTTTTCATTGGTCTATCAGCTGAGATAACTCATCCCGCTATCTTGAGAAACTCCTAAGTGATGACCATGAAATGCCAAGATCCTAAATAACCTCAAGATTTAAAAGTAAGGTGTGCAGAAACGTTAACTCTGGAGCCCTTCAGCACTTCCAGGAAATAGAAGTCCCGATGCACACTGAAGAAATAACTATGTAACCGAAGCTGAAGTCAGCTGATACATTCTAAGCCCAACCAAAGCCGTCCAGGCTGTTGCAGTTCTGCCCTCACAGTAACTGGCCACTATTTCACAATGTTTCAATTCTGAGGGACAGTCCAATCCAATTCTCAAATATCAACTGGGAATTTACTGAAAACAAGGCATGAAACAAGAACCTTTAGTAAATAGGATTTAAAAAAAAAAGAGTGCAGATGGAATGGTCTACATCTTATGGAGGGGTTGGATCTGGGCTTCTGAGACAAGGATAACTGGATGGTAGTGGGAAAACCTGACAAGATGTTTAACTGCTGGGTGGCTTTCAACAGACAAACTTCACAGACCACACATGTCCTTTATATGATGTTTCTAAAGTCATCACAGGCATAGGAGTAGAAGAGGGGAGGGCTTCTGTCAGGGACTGGAGCCAGGAGCAGAGAGTGGATGCAGCGGTGAGCGAGTTCTAAGTTCTGGTATCAGTGGCACACCTGTCGTCAATAGCACAGCACCATGCACTTCCAAAGGTGGAGAAGACAGACTGCACACTGAGCATCTGCACACGATGACAGCAGAACACAGAACGCAAGGATGCTCCAGGCTGCGGAAGCGCTGGGTCTTTTGTGGAGTGGGTATCCTCCGAGGATATACATTAAATCCTGAGTTCTTCGAAGTGTATAGGTTAAATAAGTGCAACACAACTTGTATAGTAATTCCTCAATAAAGCAAATGGATACCAAGAAATAAAGTATGTGTTTGAGAGAGGTGTAAAGGACCCACAGACATCCCAGAATCCTTTGCAAAAGAAATGCTTGCTCACAGAATTGGTTGCGAAAATTTTGCATCAAGAAAAAATAGGGAAGGACCAGTAAACAGTTCAGTGGCTAAGATGCCTGCTATGCAAGCGTGATAACCTGAATCCAAGTCCCCAGTACCCATGTTAAAATGTTCGGCATGGCCATAAGCATGTGCCTGTAGCCCCAGAGCTGTAGGGCCAGGAACAGAAAGGTTTCTGAGACTTGTAGGCTGCCATCCTAAGATGCTGTGTGTCAAGGGAATAAGAGGCTAAAGGATAGAGCAGGGTAATCAATGTCCTCGTATGGTCTCTGAACATGTGTGGTCACACATGCACATACAGTACACATACATGATGTGGGAGTGTCATATATCAATCTGTTGATTTCATTGGTTAAGCAATAAAGAAACTGCTTGGCCCTGATAGGTTAAAACATAGGTGGGAGGAGTAAACAGAACAGAATGCTGGGAGGAAGAGGAAGTGAGCTCAGACTCGACAGCTCTGCTCTCTGGAGCAGAGACACCATGCTCCCCTCTCCTGGGCAGATGCGATAGCTCTGCTCTCTGAGGCAGACACAATGAACTCTGACCCAGGATGGACGTAGGCTAGAATCTTCCTGGTAAGCGCACCACCGTGGTGCTACATAGATTATTAGAAATGGGTTAAGAGGTTGAAACTAATGGGCCAGGCAGTGTTTAAAAGAATACAATTTGTGTGTTGTTACTTCGGGGCATAAGCCAGCCAGGCGGCCGGGGTGCTGGGGACGCAGCCCCACCGCTCATATTACTACACATACACATGCCCCCCACACGCACAAGAACACACATATAAAAGAACATGGAATGACAGAAATAGCAGGGAGAGAGAGATGAAGACATGGGAAGCATTCTCCTCAGCTTGCTGAGTCAGTAGAAGGGGAGGGAGGCCTCTGTGTTCATGGAGTTCTGAAAGATTGACAGCTCCTGTCTCAGCCACCAGATTTGTTCTTTCCATACAAGAAGGCATTTATTACTCTCATAATTCATAAATTAACAAAAGGAGGGGGAAACCCCAGCAAATAGCTTTCATGATCGTGCACAACATTGATTTAAAAAATCTTGACCTTTTCGATTTAGAAGTTCTGATTCAAACGACTCCTCAAATAGCTCTCCACGGCATCTAAAAGCTTGACCTACAATGGACAGGAATGCTTTCCCTTGGGAATTTCCTGCAGATAGAAGAACAAACAGGGTTTAATTCAGGTGCCCGGCAGGTTCCCTTTATAAGTTAGAGCAGAGGCCGAGTCAGCTCCACCAGGCTCCCTGCCCACAAGGAAAGCTGACAGCTGGCCAAGGACACATGTCCCAGCACTTTCCTGTAGCCCTCATCACCTTCTCTGAGCATTTTCACAACCCATTCTCCATGCGAGACAGACAGACGTGGTCTCCGCTCACCCATGTCTCTCTTACTCCTGGGCCTGCTCGGTGTTCCCAAAGCCCCCAGACCTCGCTTCTTCAGAGAGGCAGCTGCAAGGGGCTGCAGGGTCTCCTACCCTTTCAGGCTCATGTCTCCCCTGCAAGCATACAGGCCGTTTTCTTTCTCCCGGCCTCTGCTCCATGAGTCTTGGAGACTTTTCAGCACAGTTCTTATCCCATTCCTCCACCTCCACGCCACTGAACCCTTTCTCCGCTCCGCATTCTGTTTGTTACTCTCTGTCCTCTTTGACAGCAGGAATGTTTAGTTCTCCTATTAGGTTCCCCAGAACCAGGCATATCAGGGTTTGTTAAGTCTTGTCAACTCATGTGTCTCTTGCCCAAGCCTAAAAAAGATGCTAAATCCCAAATACTCTTCCCAGTAGGGTAAACGAGCTCCAATTGAAGGCTCAACTTGTTTTTCCAGTCTTTTCTTGTAAGATCATCAGCCCTTAAATCCATCCAATGTATCCTTCCTGGTGGACAGGACATTTGACAAGGGCCCTTCTACTTCCTTATCTCTATGTTTCACAAAACAACAACAACAAACAAGCAAATAAACCCAGGACATCTGTCACCATGCTCACTTTGAACATCCCAGAGCTGTCCATTAGAGAGTGGAGTGGGGCGGGGGTACCCTCTGCCCACAAAGGAAGAACACTATCCCTTGGCTATCAATGAAACATTACAACAATACACAATGCCGGTGTGCAGAGGTCAGGCACACCTTATGATGCAATGTATAGTTGAATAAATCAAATATGTGCTATTTGCGGCCTGGCCTTCCCCATCTCTAAGCTCTGAGCTCAGGAGCAAACTCCTGTTGTGCTGCTTGGTGGTGTCCATCCTCTGAGCTTAGCTTGATATGGGGGAAGTGCTGGGAGCAAGTCCAAACCTAAAGGAGAGGAACACTCAGATACAGTGGGTCAGAGACAGACAACAGGTTAGGCAGTGGATAGTGGTGGCACATGCTTGTGTTTGGGTACCCAGAAATCCAGAGCTCAGAGTTCAGAGCCAGTCCTGGCTACATATCAAGTTGGAAGCCAGTCATGCCAACGGCACCCTATCTTGACGACAATGATAATGGCAACACCAAAGAAGGAAGAGGGGAGAAGAGGGCATGGAAGAAAGGAGGGACACACTCTGGCCCATCTCCAGCTCACTTATGGCCTTCATTTCCCCAAAAGCATCCCATCACTTTGGGTTACAGATGCCACAGTGTTCTTGTGAGGCACGTGAAGAGCTGAGCAGAGCCTGGTGACCGGTGTGTGAACGACAGGCATTAACTGCCTATGCTACCCTCACCCTGCCATGCACCCAAGAGAACCTACAGGAAGGAGGAGATGTAGATGCTACATCACCGGGAAGTTGTTTTCAAAGATAAAAGAACAGGAGAGAAAATTCAGTTTGATTTGGCAGTTGAATGGCAGCAAGGGGCAGAGATCTGAAGGCAAAGGGTTCAGTAAAGAGCCCATGTGTGGCCCAGTGGAGATTTCAATACGGTGCCCCTAATACCCGTAAGATAATAAACTACCCAGTTTTGTCCCCAGCTCCCTCTCATCTTCAAACTATGAACAAATATTTTTATTCTTTGGTCTTGTGTTCAAAAAGACAAATGAATGCTCTAGTGGCTGGTCCTAGACCTGTGCGCATCCAGGCGGCATTTGGTGAACTCGGTGGGTTTAAAATCAAGAATCATGAAGTAGGGAAGGAAAAGTGGGAAGCATCGGAAGGGATAAGGGGGAGAAATTGGGAGATAAGTTATCAAAATATTATATGCATGTGTGAGACCCTGAAAAAGTAAAAAGAGCTCTAAAAGAAAAAAAAATAGGCAAAAGCTCTTTCGCCCACAAGAGGGCGCTCCTGGACCCAGGCGCTAAGGGAGACTCGTTCCTGTGACACCTGGAGTCATCGCAGCAAGTACTAACCTACTTAGTCACAGACAGCAGTCAGCCCGCTGGCATTTTCCTGCAGCCTGCGACACCCACGGGATCGGAACATCAAAAAAGGCACCGGGTTGTTATCACACCGAAGCACTTGAGCTCTATGCTAGCAGTTTCAAAGCCTAGGGGAAGCTGGGGTGCCCGGCCATCCCTCCCTCCCAGGAAGACCGTCAACTTTCCCTCTGAGGATTTTGTGGGTGAAGGACCATTCTCCCCACAACACTGATCAAACTGAACTTCCATTTCTTGCCACGGGCAATCAAGACTACCAGTCATCAGAACTTAAAAATAGGATGTTGCTGCTGGAGTGGCGAATGACACGGAACTTTGGGAAAGTCTGGCTGGGTTTAGCCAGCCTCACCCTCTGCCACCCCAGGGCAGGGAGGAGGCGTGAGGATCCTGGGAGCATGGCCAGGAAAAGGCAGTGGCCAGGCAAGGGCAGAGAAAGGATGTTCTTTGAGTCAGGGATGACAGCTGTCCTCATGAGTGGAAAACTGGATCCACTGAGCAGTGTCTGCTGAGCCTGAAGGGTTTCAGGAACCCAAGGGCCTCCAGTAACAGTAGTTGGTGGGACATCAAAGCCGCGATTAGCACAGCTTCCTGGCTGTTGCACTCTGTGTATTTATGGCACATGGCACATTTCAGAGCTGTTCCCAGAAGATGTTTCAGCTGTCAAAATCCCTTATTTGGGCGATAAAAGTGCCTGAGAAGTCCCAGGGCTCCTGAGTGCCCAACCCCAGAAGTATGCCAAAACTAATAACAACCAAATAAGCACCACCCAAAACAAATGGGAAACAAATGGCTTCCAGGGCCACCCGTGAGCAGGCTGGTGGCCATACAGAGCAATTGGTGCTGAGAGAGAAGAGATAAGCCTGACTGGTCTCTGCTGGAGCACAGGCGACAACTCAGAGTTCTCCCTTGATAACTTTCCCTTATGGCAATAGCCTCGTCTTGCCTGGTGCACATGTCTCCGTCTACCCCACAGCTCACTGCACTAAGCACTGGCTTTGTTTCAAGCATATTTGGATCATCAGGGAGTGGTCTCTGAAGAAGCAAGGGATACCTAAGAATATTTTCCCCATTCTTTCTTTTAAGGTTGGGAGGGTGATCTGGTGGAGACTTGAGGAGCAATGCTAACGCCTATCTTCTGGCAAGGTTTATAAACCATCGTGTGTGTGTGTGTGTGTGTGTGTGTGTGTGTGTGTGTGTTATATGTGTGTGGAGTGTATGCATACATGTTCATGTGCGTTCCCTACCCAATAATTAATAGCCAGTTTCCTTATTTTGGTCTCCCCCAGGGACCCCTTTCCTGGGTTCAGCTCCCTCAAATGTATTAAGGCCTGATTTCCCTACAGAAGTTACCAAGGGTAGTACCATCATTCTCTGGGGACACCTGTCCTCCAGGGTTGGGCTTGAGCCTGAAGCTTATCTCACACAGCTACTTGGAGCTCCCCAAGATAGCTGAAGTCA
The DNA here is from genome assembly GCF_014885135.2 of Alexandromys fortis. Lineage (NCBI taxonomy): Eukaryota > Metazoa > Chordata > Mammalia > Rodentia > Cricetidae > Alexandromys > Alexandromys fortis. The sequence continues at coordinate 10,248,794 of NW_026067907.1, read as the reverse complement.
GGATGTAAGCAGCCATCTACAAATACAGTACACCCTGAGTCTGCCATGGAAGCATCCCATGAGCTAACCCTCTGCTTCCCAACAGTGGCATCGGCCATCAACTCGTTGAGAGCTGGGGCTCAATGGGCAAGGGCCCTGAATGGCAGTATGACCTTTTTCTAATTTTCAAAACCCAAATTAGTTAAACTTTGGCACAATAGGGAAACTTAAATGTGCCCAACCAAAAGGTCACAGAGGTATAGACTTGTGTCCTGTCTTCATTTCCAGAAATAACAGCCTATGTAGAGTCAAGGAGTATCCTAAGAACTCCCAGTTTACCTCTTCCAGCCCCAAGATGAAGGCACAAGGCACACATGGTGGATATTGGATCATGCAATGGCTCAATAAACAATGGAGCCAGGTTCCCGGTCTAGCTTGAATCAAGAGCCCAAACTGCCCTTTCCCATGCCTGCATCCCATTCCTAACACAGGTCCTTTAAACTGTGTCTAACATAAAACTCCTCTTTCTTTGGCAAGAAAAGATGCCATTAAAGAGGGAAAAGAAGATTAAAATTTACCCCAGGGAAACCTATTTCAGGCCTCCTGCTCTGTGGTGCCCTCTGCTGCAGCGAGAGACAGCTTTCCTCTGCAATAACCTGCTGACTTTTCTTTAAGAGCATAGAAAGTTCTCAGCAACATCAGGGTCTGAGGATGGTGGTGATGGCTGTGGTGAGGATGGTGGTGATGGCTGTGGTGAGGATGGTGGTGATGGCTGTGGTGAGGATGGTGGTGATGGCTGTGGTGAAAATGGTGTGACAACTGTTTTGGCTTGATTCATCTCTGGTGATACAGTATTTTTCAGATATTTGAGAACTCTGTAGATAAAAACTGCCTTAGAATCATTCAGTTATGTTCATGAATACTTCTACCCAAATTGTGAGAAATCTGGAGTCCTTAAGATGAGCACAAAACCTAGTGTCAAAGACAGTAGCTCCCTTATCTCCTGCCTTTGGACTTCCCTTTAAAACAAACTGCTATCCATCATAACTCAACACTTAGGAAGTCATTCAAATTTGAACACGCCTGGGTTAGAAGATGAGTTCCAGGGCACTGTGGACTCATGAGGTCTTTAAAAAGAACCTTAAAATAAGATTCCCCCGACAGAACCTCACTGGCAAGTGGCAGGAAGTTTGACTGTTGGGGAAGGGTACAAAAAAACACCAAGGCTCCCTCCCATGTCCGGGGGTGCTGGGCTTTTGAATCAGGGAAGCCCCAGTTGCCCTCAAATGTGGTGGGGCCTGCAGAAAGAGGTTTTCAGGGCTCTCCTTAGGCATATCACAAAGATATAAAGCAAGGAGGGTACTGGGAAGGTTTGGAAAGAGGGGTGAGAAGAAGAAAATGATATAATAATATTAAAAAGTAATAACAAAAATTCTGGTTGTGGTCCCCTAAGCCACTAGGTGGAGCCAGCAGGATGATGGGGAAGGGTTCTGGGGGTCACCAGATCCCGGGAAGAGATTGGGAACCACTATAAACAGTCACTTTCTCACAGTCACGGGGTCACGCTCCCCTGAGCCACTCTGGAGTCTTGTTGATGTGGTAGAGATGAGTGCCAGGACGGGGGAGGGTGCCCACTGACTTCAACAGACCTCCCTGGGACCTGCAGCCTCAGATCTGGGCAGCCACATGGAGTCACACATGGCTGATCATCAAGGACACAGACAGAGAGGCTGCCAACAGCTGGACTGCTCTCAGAGAGCTAGCATTGGAATGGAGGTGACAGGTCACAGTGGCATTCGGAGAAGAGAGGGACACTGGGGTTGAAATCTTAGCCGCCACTAGTCTGTCTCTGGGATTTAGGCTCATCGAAGAGGGGGTGCAGCTGCACACCCTGAAGGGAGAGGCTCCTGTCGGCTCTCATTCCAGCGGAGCAGCTCACATCTCCAGGGCAGCAAGCCCCGCAGCCCGGAGTGACAGCCTGCCGCTGTCACAGACGTGGGCCCCTCGAGCGATTGCCCTCCCTCGGTTCTCTAAGGGGACGCGCTGACAGTATTTCCCAAGCCTTAATTATACATAATAGCTATCTCTTTAGTCAAAGAAAAGCTGAATGTAAACTCAAAACCATATTGACATTATTGACCCACCGCGGGCCCGCAAGAGTCTCGCCTCTGCCTGCCGATATGACAGGCATTTGTAAGAGAGGGACCGTCCTTGACAGGCAGCCTTCATTTCCACATCAGGCAGATTCTGTCTTAGCGGATTTGTGAGGAGAAAGGAAATCAAACTCCGGATCAAAACTTGGCTTTGAACTTCCCATTCCTCCTCGGTATCTTCGGAGTGACTAGCAAGAGCTACTGCGGCTCAACACTCTCAGCCGAGACAAATTCTAAATAAGGAACCGCGCATGTATACAGATTAGATTGTGCACACGGGAGGAAAACGAGCTGGCCATCTGTCCGTCCCAGTCCCTCCCTGTGCAGAAATCTGGCTGGGGATGAAGGTTTGAGCTCATAATGCCGACATTCTCTGAGCCCGCTGAGCACAGCGCTGGAAACAAACATCCTGGCACCTGAACGGAGTCTGCCTTGATCGTCCTGCTTGCCGACAAAGGGCTGTGCTCCCGCTGTCCCAGGTCCTACTCTGCAAAAGGAGGCCCCTATATTCCACCCTAACAACTCTAGTGCACTAGTGAGTGATGGCCACAGGCTGTGGAGCAGGGCTCCATGTTTTTAACCAAGGTTAGGGGCTTTCGCAGCAGCGCTATTGTGATCCTAAGTGTGCTTCTGGCCTTCAGGGTCCTATGGAAATTCAGTGTCCTTCAAAGGAGAGTGGTGTCTGCCCAGAAGAAATCTGGTTCCTCAGCTCAGGCCCTCGACTGCCTCGGAGAGTCTAGGAAGAAGATATTCTGTTCTGTTTGGTGGCTGTTTCTGGTTTCTGTATGATCTTCCTATCCTTTAGTCTCTAGTGAAATTGCCATCCTAGTCCTGTCTAGGGGTGTTCTGTTCCCTGTGGCTCCTGTCTCAGAATAATACGTGACTGAGTATCCCCAACACTGCCCAGGAAACACAGCTGAAAGCAGGCAGTGTGTGAGGAGAAGGGCTATTCACTGCTCAGCTAGACTTTCCATTCCCTGTCAGAGAAGGTTTGTCTAAAATGACCAGAAAAAAAAGGCTCTTATAAGAGCTGGGGAAATATAAAACAAAACCAAAAATAAAACAAAACAAACAACAACAACAACAACAAAACACGTTCAGAAACATTAGTTCTGCTGAAAAAAAAAATCCAGAATTGTTCTGTAATCTCTAAATCCCAGAAGCAATCTGTACTTGCTTAGACTCACCAGTCTCCTCATCTGCACTGTGAAAGCTCTTGAGGGTCTGTGTCAGGTAGAGCAATGCTAACCGCTGTGTAAAGTGAGCGTGCCTGAATTGGAAGACTTAAAGATGGCCTCTAGCCGTCCAGGCCAGGCCTTGGACTGTGGCGAGCCTTCAGGCCTGGAACCTCCTTCTTTCTCATGACTGCAACATCCACAGGGACCTCACAGTGCTCAGCCTCAAACCACAAATGGAGGCGTGAAGATGGAGCAGGGCCTCCTACATACCGGTAGGACAGACTTTACCTCTGCTTTCATGTGCTGGCAAAGGCTGCTCACCAGAGCTCAAGTGTACGAAAATGAGCCTGGGAAATGGTGCCCCAACAGAGATTCATTTCAACCAGGCTAGGACAGGCTGCCTTCCAAGGACAGACAGCAGTCTCTGTCCCACGGTTATCTGGCGTTGGGTTGATCCTTTTAGTGACATCACTGACAATGGTAAATCCACAACTTTACAATTCTCCAATACACATCTGCTCCATTTGTGAACAGATAACACTAATTCTAAGAACATTCGTTTATTGAATCAAGGATCTGTCATTATGAAACTCCATACAGCTCCCACCTGCTTGACCTTGGCTCCACCCTGCCAGAATCGTTTGGCTACGTCGTTACCCTTCACTCTAGAGGTCTTCAAAAGATGAAAGAGCCATGTGTCTCCTTTAGGTGGTTAATTTTCTAAACATTCCTGGTTTCACATTGACTTCAGTGCCCTTGTTCTACTGGTGTCCCGCCTTCACAAGAAGTTTAGGTAATGGAGGCTGGAGGGATGGCTCAGCAGTTAAGAGCATGTGTTGCTTTTGCAAGGGACCCAAAGCAGTTCCCAGCACCCATGTCAGGCAGCTCACAGCTGCCTCAAATTGCGGCTGCAGGAAAATCTGATTTCTTTGGCCTCTGTGGGTACTGCACACACATGAAATGCACACACACACATACACACACTCACACACATATACTCCACACACACACACACACACTTAAAAATAATATGTTTTTTTTTTAAAGATTTGGCTAAGAATGAGCTCACAAGCCACACCATTGTCACCTGCATTCGGGGGGGGCCTAGCTCGGTCCTATGCAGGTTCCCCAGTTGTCAGTCTGGAGTCAGTGAGAGTCTACTAGCTCCTGTCAGCTTATTCTGTGGGTTTCCTCATCATGGTCTTGACCCCTATTATTGTTCCTCCCTCTCTTTGGTTGTACTCCCAGTAGTTAGTTGTGGATTTCTGCATCTGCTTCCTCTTCTGGATGAGGGTTCTAACTTCTAGGGGCTTGGGGCTTGGGCGGCATGTGGAGCCACTAGCAATGGGACCAGGATCTAACTCTAACGCATGAACTGACTTTGTGGAGACCATCTTTGTGGAGGGATACCTTACTCAGCCTAGGCACAGGGTGGGGAGGAGGGGGACCCTTGGTCCTGCCTCAAGAGGTGATGGGACAGACTTAATTGACTTCCTGGGGAGACCGTACCCTCTCTGAGGAGCAGATGAGGTAAGGTGGGGGGAGCAGGAGGAAAGGAAGGAGGGAGAACTGGGATTGGCATGCAAAAATAAGTTAAAAAAACAAACAAATAAAAATAAATAAGTCAAAGAAAAAGGAATGAGAATGCAGTAGCAGGCGAGCAGGTGAGCAGATGGGGGATTGGGAGACGGGGCGAAAGTCTCATGGTGCCTCCAGTTCAAGGAGAAGCGTGCTTTGGGCGCCTTTCCCACCCTCTGCACTGCCTGGCTGACTGTGGGTAGGAGGACACCTATGGTCTTCTCCACCCTCACCTCCTTCAGGGTTGGGTACCATAGGGAATGAACTTATTTTTCCCAATCAAGGATTTTTGAGACTTAAAAAGAAAAACACAGCTGAACTAAAATAATAGCAAAAAAGGGCTCAAGACCAAAAGGCCTTACGTGGGCTGGACCTGCCAGGGGCTATGCTCTACATAGTCCTGGAGGTGACCATATATTAGATGCTGAGTTCTTCATGTCTAGATTAAATATCAAAGAGGCAGGGTCTAGCGCACTGCTCCTGCAGGAATGTTGGGAAATGTGGAATGTGTTCCTGTTCCTCTCTGGGGCTGGGGCTGTGCAAACAGGCTCTATCACAGTAGCTTAGAGTTTTTCCACAATTAAAATTTGCCATTAGAAGTCGCACTGTGCATAAGAGCACTCTACAGTGATTGTACTGTTTGGCCCACACGATGCAGAGACACAGCTGGCCTCTGTTATATTTTATTTTGCTCTGTTTTGGTGGGAGAAAGGAAAGGCAGACTTGTGAACAACCTTTTAATGTAGTTTAGAAACTTGGTGTGCAGAGGGCACCGATCCAGTAATTACCGGTTTCTTTTCATCAGCCTCGGTGCCTTTGTCACTTCTGCTATTTAAAGTTACTGTTCACACGCTGTGGCTAATTCCTTTTGTTAAGTTTCACATTGGATGCAGCTTCCTGAATATTTGTTATTGCGGTCCTATGGATGTAGGCTTCTCAGATAAAGGGAAGGCTTGGCGCATCCATCTGTAGGCAAATTGAAAATGAGTTTAACCCCTTGACTTCCGTGTCTCTGCACCCTCAGGCAGAATGGGTTCTATGGGGTTGACTGACAAGGCTTTAACATTGTGGCAACATCTGTGTTTTATTTTTTTAATGGCGTTCTCTTGAACAACCAAAGAAACTGTGTTGGTATGACCTATGTTCACGCAAAGAAACCTGCCTGGGGAGGAGGCAGAGGGCAATGACTCGGGGAAAGGATTCAGAGCTGAGGAAAAAGGAGAAAAAGCAGAGGTGCTTTTACGGTTGGAAGAGTAAAAAGCTTATTTCCATCGTTCAGGGCTTTCCCTGATGGATCCTCAGGTCATAGACAACCAGAGGAGGGTTTAAACCGAGAAGAGGAAAGCAGAAGGACGGGCGAGGGTGGACGTTTGGCTTTTCCCCTCCCCTGCTAACAGGAGTCTGCCTGGGGGAGGCGGGAGGCAGCCTGCTTAGTCTTCTCCCTTTTTATTTCTTTTGCAATATTCAGAGAAAAACAGAGGAGAAAGAGCAAGGAAACAACCGCTCTTATCTATCTGTTCCTCCCGATCTCATACAAGATCCGTACAAGAATGGATTTTGCATCTGTTTGCAGGAAATTCAACCCTTGCTGATCCATCCAGCGGACATGTGTTGGGTGCCCCCCCACTCCCCGCCCCCACACACTGTCTCCTAGTCCCAACCTCGTGTGGAGGAGCAAAACCTCAGAGTTCTGAAGGGTCATGTGTCACAGGAAGCTTGTCACAGACAGGAAAAGGCAGAGACAATGTGGGGGAAGGAACGGAAGCAGGGGAAGGAGAGCGGAGCACCATCGAGGGACGGGATAAAGAAAGTCTCTCAAGAGACTCTGGTCAGATGACACCTGCAGAACCCATGCTCCCAGCTGAGGGCAGAACAAGGACAGAGATCCTAAGCCAGGAAAGAGTTCTGCACATTGCAGAAACCAACATGGTGGACTTGAGAAAAGGAGGAGTCTAGAGATGAGGCTATGGGCATTGTCAGGCCTTGGATTTTACCCAAGGTACACAGGTAAGCCACCGGAGGGCTTCGTTTGTTGATTCCTTTAACAACACCGTCTGTTACGCATCCTCACACTGTAGAAAACAGCCAGGCAAACCTTGCGCAGGTATGATCCTCATCCAATAAGCAGCATCTGTGTGGCCCCTGTATACCGCCCAGTTCTTTATCAATGCTGTCCCATTTCTATTTTATCAGGTCTTGTTTTAGAGACAAAGTCTCATGCATCCCAGGCTGGTGTCAAACCTGTTATGTGACTGCAAAAAACTTTGAACTTCTATTACTAATACCCTCACCCATCCCCACCCAGTACAGGGACTTGAGGGTGCCCCACCATGCTGGATTTATCTAGAGCTTCATGTATACCTTGTGAGCTCTCTTCCAGCTAAGCACGCCTCCCCATAATTGTCCTGCGAACTCTTAATTCTGTTTCTTTCCCACATAAATAATTCAGTGTGGATCACACACTGGAACACTGAATGGTTCCTTAAACACTGCTCTCTAGTGAACCAACAGCTCGCCTGTGTGTGAAAGCTGAATGGGCACACAGTTTCCATTTGGCTTTGTCCAAATCAGAACACAAGTAGGGTTCGTGGATTGCGTGGGGTTGATAGTCACTTTATTCTCTCTTAATCTTTAGATTCTTTTTCAACGGAGGGCTTAGAGTAAGGGGATTTCATACTTCTCCGTGTTTTAAAATCTCTGCTTAAGCTCTGTGTAGCCAGAAGCCGTCATGAGAACGTGACGGAGGAACGTGACCGAGGAAGCGGCAGCTGCTGGCATCTGTGACCGTGACCTAGCAGCTTGTGAAAACATCACGGACTCGGTGACGCGGGAGGAGGAAAGCGTTCAGAAGGATGTAAGAGTTGCTCACCAACCATCATCTTGTTTTCTACGTGGACCGCACCACGATGATTTTCTGTGGTGCACTAACAGAGTTTTCAGATTACAAATGTGTCTATACCACCATAAATAAATCAAACTGCCAGTGGATCTTGGCGTAGACACATAGCTGTGTCGGAAATAAAATCAGGCGTGCAGCATGCTTGGGTAACAGTAGGATAATAAAGCAAAAAGGAGTCTCGAGTCCACACAATAACACCAACATCCTCTGTTCACATTTTCCCGGCACTTCCTGAAATAGATTGCTTCTAGCTGCCCAAATGTGATTTCCTCTCAGGATTGATCTTCTTCCTTGAAATTCTCACAGATTATTTAAAGTGACAGCATGACCTGGTGAAATTAATGATTCAACCCTAAGAGACAACAAAGTACCTGGCTTTGAAATTCAATTCTTAGGAAGACCCAGGAGCTGAGCTGGAAGCAAACACAAGAAGCGGGTCACTTGGGCCCTGTGGATTGTTCCAAGGTCCTGGGTTCTCCAGGGCCGGCTGCCCTGCAGCCAAGCCCACTCCCGTTCCTCAACAGAGGCCCTTTTTCGTCTTTCGACTCTTGATGGTTTTGTGCCTGCTCCGGCCAAAACCCCCTTCCTGCTGGCCTTTCATATACAGTCTGTTTCCCAGCCTTCTCGCAGAGTCTGGCAAGAGAGTCTGAGCACTCTCCTTCGCTTTGCTCCATGTTCTTTTACCCATGGGTGGCTTTTCTTTTTACACTCACTGCCCATTTGAGTTGAGTTCTGAAAGCATCCAGAAGCGTCATTTGTGAAGCAGCCAGTATCCTCAGAGGTCCCTTGGGTTATGACTCAGATCCCCTAGGAGCCCCCAGTCGGTGTTTTAGCTCTGATTATCACTGAGAGCTTTCAAAACAGAAAAGCTAAAAAGCAAGAAATGCTCAGGGAACAGTAAGTTCCATTCATTAGTGTTATTATTTAGCATTGTGTGTTAACCACCTCTCGGGAGCAATTGGTGTAGATGAACAAACAGGCCTCCAGGTAGTTATCTCTACTCTGAAGGTCCATGCTACCACAGTACCCAACAGTGACATCAGGGACCTGGTTTCTCTTCAGTGGTCCTTGCTTGCTCTGTTTCTGAGAGCTGAAGATGGGGGCCATGGCTGCTGTTGATGTCCTGGCATGGTGCTCGCTGACAGCAAGGTTCGGTTCACTGGCTACAGTGGCTCTGTGAGGGCCAGCACGTTCATGGTCACCTCTCTGATGTGGTACATGTTTCCTTAGGTTGTGGCTCAGGACTAGTGTCATTTATTACCACTGGTGTCAGATAGACAGGATACGGCTCCCCGCTCTACTCTAAATGGTCTGCCTTCTGAATTTATTGGAGAAAACTTGAGGCCCCATCTCTCTGATGCCTGCCATCTCAATAAGAGCTGTAAATGGTGATTCAAAACTCTAATGAATGTGTTCTTCAACAAAGCAAACAATCATAAGAACTCTGATATTCTCTGAGGCTGAGCCAGTAAGATGGTTCTCTAGGTAAAGACCCTTGTCACCAAGCCCAAGGACCAGATTATGGGGCCCACATAGAAAAGGAAGAGAACCAATGGTCCCAGATTGTCCTCTGACCTCCTTATGAACACTGGTATCCTGGCATGCATACACACGCACAAACACTAGCCTAAACAATAAATAGCTGTACATAAATGCAAAAAGTCCTTTGACATTTTCAATGGGAAAGAAAAGAGTGTAAAATCCCCTGTTTCTACAAATAGGAAGATGGAAACTTTGCCTTGATTCTATGAGAAGAGATCGTTTGGTTCTTCATTAGAGCCTCTAAGCATATGCTGAGCTCAACCACAAGCTATTGATACGACCTGTTTCCCTCCCCAGAGCACCTCACAGATCAATAGCTCAGAAGGATGCTGTTCTCTGAGGCTCTCTGTACGGTGTCACCTCAAATCGCATGGCCTTCATCCACTTGAGATGACTCTTTCATATGCTTGAAGCCTCTTCATTTCCTATAGGCGAAGCAGGGTAATTAATAATTACTATTTTGATGATGAGCATTTTGCCTGGTGCCAGCCACGGAGCTAAGCTTTTAATATAAGTTATCTCACTTAATCCCTTCAACAACTATTAAGATCTCTCCATTAAATATATGAGGCACCTGGGATTCAGGAAGTTTAAATAACTTGCCCAGAGTCACTTGACTCAATTACAGAAACACAACCCATGTGCAGGCTCTATTCTTATACCTCATTCCCCTCTGAAGAAATATTTTATTATTTGGCCATTAAAGCCTCCCACCATCTGTGTGTGTGTGTGTGTGTGTGGAGAAGTGATAACACAGTTGAGTCAGTGTGTGTGTGTTTATGTGTGTGTATGTGCATCCACATATGTGCTTGTATGTGTTCATTGGTTTCAGTCAAACTCATTTCTTTTGTTAAATTTCCAGCTGACTTAGCTTCCTAGCATTTCTGCTGCATTCCACGGGGCAGTGAGCTCAACGCAAGACCCCAAGATCAGCTGCTCCACAGTGTTTCCTACTGAGCAGGAGGAAGCAGGCAGGAGTCACCAGGAAGCCTGTCCAGGGGAGATTCTGACAGTTGAAAGGACAGCACCATCAAGGAGCCAAGCTGGCCTTAGAAGCTGACAAGAAATGGATGTTATAATCTCAAAAATCAAAAGGGGGTGGAAATTTTTATTTTTCTATTCACATGCTATGAAATGTGCTATCTTATGATATTGATTTTCAATTTCAATGAAAGTTGACTAATCCTGGAAAAAAAAAGGCTTCACTTTGGGAAAGCCTGGTTGTAAACACTGTGAAATATTTTATCCCAGAGCAAAGGCCAGCTCTCAGCAGACAGTGTGGCAGCTGGAGTCAAGGGCACTCGTCTCTGTTCTGGAGCTCCCAGAATGCCAGCTGTTGGGACATTCCTCTTTAATAAATCATGGAGAATAAAAGACCCTGTACTAGCTTGGGGTTATTAAAGTTAAGTCCAGTTAGGGAAAGGGAGAGAAAGCAGAGTTGTCTGGGTTCTTATGCAAGAAAAGTACAAAGCGTAAGCTTAGAAAGGCCATGAAACCCTCCTTTGTGCCACAGATGAGCTCACTGAACATCACTCTGCCCAGATTTCACATCTATGATTTTACATACAACCACAGGATGACTCTAATTATTTGCAGGAAGATGGTACAGGGTTTCTTCTGAGACCTCTCTCTTTCTCTCTTGGAGATGTGTGCTCTCGGCCATTTCCTGTGCAGAACCTCAGCTCCATAAATGCTGACCGGCATTCTCTGCCTAGAAATCCCACCAGGGTCCCCCACTTGCCAGCTCAGAACCACTTATCCTGCCTGTCCTACCCATTGGCCTCAGATTCCGGCACCCCCAGTTCAACTCTTTTCACTAAGCAGGAAGTTGAGAGTCATCCTAGAACCGCTTTCTCCTGCTCCTCCCTCTGGGTCCCTCATCTAGGAAATTGGCAAACACAGTCTGCCTCCTCCTTCCAAACTGCCTCTTAAACCCGTCCCTTTTCCAGTCTGCCATTGGGGTGCCTCACACATTCCTGGCATGTCTGTTGCACAGTCCTGTGTGCTGGATGGGTGGACGTGACTCAGGTCAGCTCATGCATGACTTGACTACACCTCTGTGCACCATGGCACCTCAGCCTTGCTCTCCCAGCGTCCATGCCAAGTGACTCAGCTTTAGACTCCAGGGGTCTTGAGTGCAAACAGCACCCCTTTCAGAACAGACAGGAACGTATTTCCTGATGTGACTAAACCCCTGTGGGCCCTGAATTTATGCTCACTACCATATGACCGTAGAATCTCAAATATTTTGGTCTGAATTTCTACTAACCCTACTAGTGTCTGCTCCCTTCCAGCCATTCCTCCAGGTCTGTGACCCACTTTCTAAAGCCTGTCTCCATTAACTTCCGAGAACTAGCTTATGACATGGCCAGTCCTTCTTCAAGGATCTGCTGCACAGTTCATTAGGAAAGGCCAACCTCTTTGAGAAATCCAGAGAACTAAAGGTTCAGAAACCTTCGCAGCAGAGAGTGGAGGGCAGTAAAGTGAAACACTAACAGTGGAGAAACTCTGGGGACATTCAGAGAACGGGTGGATAGAACAGAAAGACCGGAAGAACTCATGCAATCACCTTTCTGCCAGCTGGTTAATTTTCGTGTGCTTCCCTTTACTAGGTAACTCCCATAAGAGGTGCAAGGCAAGACAGGTTTCTTAGCGGAAATTATAGACTTGCTTGCCTCTCGGTGTTCTGCAGACCCTAACAGCTTATTCTAAGGAAGTTTAACGTGAATACTGCTGGGGTCGTGTGGACTGCGTTCAACAAAACCTCCTGTGTGCTATGGGGTCACATGGCTAGGAGTTCAAAGGTGAAAAGCATTCAAGCTCTTAGGTAGACACCCCAGTTTAGAAAATTCTCCAGAAATGTGAATACAGGCACAGTGTGCATCTGATTTTAGACTGCTTGGCTTTGGGGGGAACCTTGGGCCTCCTGCCCATTCCATGTCACTGATTGCAAGCCACCTGCACCTGTGTTCTCTTTATCCATTCCCAGACAACACCTAAAAGCAGGAGGTGGGGCAGGCATCCCAAGATCTTCCTAGAGGATCAAATGTAAAGGTACGTCCCCTGGTTCGGTTGGATGTCAATGAATACTTTTCACCTTGAGGAAACGCCTTAGGTTTCTAACATAATCTCTGAAATTCCATACAAGGTTTAGAGAGCTGTATACATAGTGTTTAAAATCACCCAGTTCTCTGACAAAAGATTTGGACCACTTTGAATTGCCGGGCACTACCAGTGGAGTAAAATGCCAACTTCTTCCCTGTGCACACATGGATGGGTAAAAAGCAGCATCTTCTGCTACTTGAGTCTGAATTGCGCTGTCGAGTGAAGTCAAGATGTATTCTTCATAGAAGCAGGATGTTTTTACTTGTCTTTTGTGAGTTTTCCACCCATGAATGAACGACTCACATCTAATTGTATAGAAGAGGTTTGATCCCCATTTTCCTCCGCCATATGGAAGGTTTCTGCATGTCAGGTGTATAATTGGCCATCTGGACTTTCGCAGGGTGCCATTTGCCCTTTGACCTTATATAAGATACAAATGTTTACAGAGTCCTTTTCAAGATAGGGAACTATCATTCTTTTTGATGATTATAGCTGGACTTTGGATTATTTTTAGAATTTTTTCCAGGAAAGGAATGTATTGGATTTTGTCTTTTTCTGAAGGATGACAAGTTATTTGAATATCATTTATTTTAAAAACTATCTTTTCCCAAGGGGTGATATATGTATATGCATATTTGTATATGTGTTTATATCAGCTTTATATTATACTGATTTTTAATTTTTAAACTTTATTAGTGTGTGTGTATGTGTGTGTGATATGCACACGCGTGTGTATGCTCACAATAGCACCTGTGGGGCTGAAAGGACAGTTTTATGGCACTGGACTCTTCAATATATATAGGTTCTAGGGTTTAGACTCAAATCATGAGGCTCGCATTGTGTGGAGGCTGTGTGTGGGTTCCTAGAATCCAAGGCGGGGCCATCGGGCTGACCTCGCATGGCAGCCAGCACCTTTACCCTCAAAGCCACCTCGCCAGTCCGGTCTAAACGTTAAACATGTACTTAGGGTTCTAATTCCTTTACTCCATCATTCCATAAATGCATCCATGGTTCCTCCAGAAGACTAATATTTTATTTATTGCTTCTTACTTCTTCCTTTCCCGGTGGATTTCCGTTTCCAGCGACCTGTCTTTGTGGAAAAAGAGAGAGAGAGAGAGAGAGAGAGAGAGAGAGAGAGAGAGAGAGAGAGAGAATGCATGCATGTGTGTGCATATGTGAGGGAATGTGAGGGTCCGTATGTGTGCACTTGTGTGTTTGCATGTGTGTGTGCGTGTGTGTATGGATAGGTACGCACATCTTAACTACCAGGACACTAAATTCAGCTGTGAACCAGAGGAAGCTGTATGTTGAAGACAGTGTAACATCTCCATCCGCCTAAGTCTTTCTGGGCCATAGCAATGGGTGGCAGTAGCTTTCAAGCCGTTATTTTTTAGTTTATTCTTATTCATTTTACCTTATAATGCTACAGCTGTGAGGCCTGCTCTCATTGGCTATGCATGCCAATAGGCTATCTGCGACTATAAAGGCTATTGATTTCTCTATGTTAATTTTATATTCTGGTAATTGACTGCCTTTTTTCAATTAGGTGAGCTTTATCTTTAATTCTTTGCAGGGAGGTTCTTGGCATTTTATTATGTCAGCTGAGAAAATTATATTGTTTTCCAGCCATGTTGTTTTTAATTCTTTACTCTAATCGAATAACATTGGCCAGTACTTCTGGAACAATGTTAAATGGTAGCAAGTCAGTGGGGATCTTTATTTCTGACCTTCAGAGCACTGGCTTTAGTGCATCCCAATTGGGATTGATTCTGGAGTTAAAATTAGGGTGCAACAGCTAAGGCCAAGAATCTTTTCCTCTGTCTTCATCTCCCACCCTGCTTTTTCTATTTTTGAAACAGCATCTTGTGATGTATCCCAGAATATATATATATGTGTGTGTGTATTATATATTACATATATAATTATATATTACATATATTATATATTCTCAGTCCTATTTTTCCAAGATATTTTACGAAGAGTGGAATGGATTTTGTTAATGACTATTTTTCACATTTTTAGAAATAGTTGTCTAATTTTTCTCCATAGATCTAATTATACCATAAAAGATATCAGTAAGCATTCCTAGGTAGTCCCAGCTTTCAAAAGGCAGAGGCAGGGGAATTGCACCAAGTTGATGGCCAGTCTGGTCTACACAGTGAGAATCTATCCCCCCAAAATTTTTTTTAATTCTTTTCTAATATGGAACTTAAGCCACAAATTGTCACAGTGAATGATTTTAGAATTTCCATCACCATTAACAAATGAGTTTGATCCATTGTCCCTTGAGGGCTTCTCCTGCCCATTGACATGATCCAGATCTCCTAAAAACCATGTGGCCATTTTCCTCACATCTGTCTCCTGAAACCCACACAGCCCTTTAATATGCTCGGCATCTCCCAGGGACACTGTCTGGGTCCTATTAGAAGTAGCAGCTGGTACACATTTCTGCTTCTCTTGTGGAGACTGTTTACACCTCTCATAACAATTAGCGGCCATTCTAGTAAACTGCTTTGTGCTAAGAAATCACCGCTCCACCAGGCTTTGGGGGGGCCATTCGCTTCAACGTATGCTGGTGACCATCTAGGATTTCTTCCGTTCTCTACAGACTCAGGCACTCCCTTATCTTCTGTTTTGCCAAAATTTGCCCACGTTTTCTATGTTTAAATTAAAGTTGTTTGGGTGTTTTGCTTGTTTGGTTTTGGTTTTTCAAGACAGGGTTTCTCTGTGTAGCCCTGACTGTCCTGGAACTCACTCTGTAGATCAGGCTGGCCTCGAACTCACGGAGATCTGCCTGTGGCTGGCTCCCAAGTGTTAGGACTGAAGGCATGCACCACCAATGCCCAGAAGTTTAGAGTTTTTTTATATTCACAGTTTAGCGACTGTATCTACTTTTTAATACAGTCAAGCAGCACCCCCGCCTTCTGTTCTGTTACGTCACTTTCTCCTATTTTTCCTGAGTGTCATTACCAGCAGCTGTGTTGCCCATTCCAGTATTGATGTTTTGTTTTCTTTTACTGGTTTGCAGAAGGCTGGGATTCAATCTTGTGCTGGGCCTGCTCAGACTGGCCTCAGACTCCTCTCCTCCCGTCCCACCCCACAGCACTGTATCTGCAATCACAGAGTGTGACACCTCACAGCTTCTCCTTTAAACTCTACTTTATACTTCTAACTTTCAGACGCTTCCTTGAATCTTTTAAGGATTTTTTGGGGGGCAGAGAGGGTTTGGGTTTGTTTTGAGACAGGGTTTTTCTGTAGGAGCCTGTCCTGGAACTCACTCTGTAGACCAGGCTGTCTCGAACTCATGGAGATCCTCGTGTCTCTGCCTCTCCACTGCTGGGATTAAAGGAATGCACCACCACCTCCCAGCTAAATCTTTTGAGTTTTATCTGTTAGCCAGGGTTCATTTCTGTTTCCCAAGGTTCTTGGGTTGTTTTTTTAAAAACTATTTCCACTAATGTGTAAGTATATGTTTCTCTGTGTGCATGTGAGCACAGGAGTTTTAGGTGCCTGCTGACGGCAGAGGTATTCTTAGAGGTCCCAGTGGCTGTGAGCTGACGAAAGGAGGCACTAGGGATAAAACTTGGGTCCTCTGGAGCGGAGAACCCTCTCTGAACCTCCAAGCCCTCCTACTTTCTTTTTGTTCTTTGGTGTATCCTTTTCTGCATGTTGATTTCTGTTTTCTGTTTTCTCAAGATGGTTCCACAGGCAAATGCCCTATGTTATTAACTGTGGTTCCTCACCTGGGCCAAGTTCTCAGCTTACCGTGTGCTCCTCCACCTGCTGTTGTCTTCTGTGTGGTTCTCCTAGTGGCTGGTCAGGGTGGGAGGATGGGTTAGTGTGTACTGTATCCCACCTCTACCCCTCGTGTTTCTCTCTCTCCTCACTGACTTGACCCTAGCCAGCACCACCTTCCTGTATCCACGTGATCCACAGCACTCTCCATGAGAAAGCAGCACTGTCTCAGAGGCCCGTTCCCCCCAGCAGCATTCACATCCCAACACCTTCCCTGAGGCCAGTGTTCCAAACCACGAGACAGGGGAGTGTCCGGGATGTATTCCTGAGCCCTCCCGGGAGACCATTCCCCTAACCTAGCAACTCCCAGGGTTGGCAGGAGGACTGGTGAGATCTGGTTTGTTTTTCTTCATACGCATTATTCTGTAGGTTACTCTGTCCTGGG
Source organism: Alexandromys fortis (assembly GCF_014885135.2). Classification (NCBI taxonomy): domain Eukaryota; kingdom Metazoa; phylum Chordata; class Mammalia; order Rodentia; family Cricetidae; genus Alexandromys; species Alexandromys fortis. The sequence goes on along the minus strand of NW_026067907.1, from coordinate 10,232,180 downwards.
TCTTCTGAAAGCTGTATGGTAAAGAGGAAGCTGAGCAGATGTCAAAATGTCACATGTCCTGCACCTTCTCCACCCAGAAAGTTCCCATCTTCTCCTTAACCCAATTGCCTTTTTCTGTGGACCAGAATCTAAGGTCCCAGGGGGAACTGAAGCAAGACTTTAATGAAGGCAGAGAGGGAACTTCGCTGAGAGAGTCAGTATGTAAGCAAGAGGATGCAGCCATAGTCACAGGGGCTGGGAAGAGACATCTCTGGGGATTGCCATGAAAACTAACTGAAGCGAGGTGTGTAACAATAAAATCCTGCCATGTTATGCATTCTTTAAAATGTCACCATTGTATTTAGATACTAGAGAACATCTCTCTGAGCATCCCTGGGGACATACTTGACCCAACTTACTTGCCCTTTATGGAGATTTTCTAAGAACTTACCTGGCAGGGAGCTAACACCTACTCTGAGTTTGCCCTTAGACAAGAAGCGTCCTTTAAGAGCTGAACTGGCTAATCTGGGACAGGAAGTTGCTAGACAATAGACAAGCATTTTCCTGCAGACGTGGAAAAGAAAAGGAAGCTAACAGCTCGGGCGCACTAATGCTGGACGCGCCATCTGCTTCTGCTGCTGTTCTTTTTGTTAAACGCAGGACAACAGAAGAGTTCTTCCAAATGTGGAAGGAGCCCTAAAGTGGCATTTCTGGTTCATGCTCACCGAGAACTCTTTCTCTTCCCCTCCCTGGCGGTGTAGAGCCCCATGACACTGGCAAACTGTCTTACCAAGCTAATAGGAAAAGCCATTTTCTGCCTTCCTTCCTCTTATTTTTTTCACCATCCGCCCTCCCCGCTCTTACCCCAACCCCATTCAGTCCTCAAGGCTGCCCTTCGGTTCTCAACAGCAGCAGCGACTGTATCTTAGTGAAAGGAGGAGACATAAAATATTACCCTGCCCGCAGCAGCATGAGTAAAGCTCTTATTAGAATTCGGGGCCTGCAGCTGGAACGTCCAGCATGGGACAGGAGATAGAGTTCAGTATTGTTAGCTCACAAGTGGCTCGGACTTCCTGGCAAGGACAGGGAATTACTCAGTCATTTATGCAGGCTTTCAGAAACGCTCCACTGTTCCCCAACAAAAAGGCTTTCAGGGAGAGAGTGGGGGCTTCCCCCAGGCCGTGAATGGATGCTTCGTCCAGTGTCAATGGCCTCTGTGGGAAAGGCAGTGATGTCACCACAAATGCATTTAGGGTTTTGCTCTGCCATCTTTCCTTGCTCCCCCTTTCCCTCCACTGTTCCCTGCCCTCGCTCTCTCCCCCTTCCTCTCTCCTCTCTTATCTGTATCCCACTCCTCACTCTTCCTCTTCCCTCAACACCCTACCTCTCTTTCCTGCCTTCCTTTCTCCTCTCTCTTTCTCTTCTCTCTCAACTGTATCTCCCTCCTCTCTCCTCCTCTCTTCCCTACCTCTCTTTCCTTCCCTCCCTCTTCCTTGCTCCCCCCAATTTCTTTGAGGTCAGTAGTTTCCTACAAGTGAAGCTTGAATCCACCAAAGGCCCACCCACATCAGTGTTCCTGCCATGGCAGCACCAGCCTCCTACACTCTTTCTTTCCTTCCTTCCTTTCTTTCTTTTTTTGCTTAAGAAGTAGAAGGGGCTTGAAAGAGAAAACAAGAATGCGAGGGGGAAGAGAGCCAGTCTGGCCCAGCTTGGTGTCTGTGCTGGAGGGGAACCTGCCAAAGCCTTTGAGGAACAAAGCGTAGTCCTTCACTTTCAAAGCTTCCAAATGGCCCTGGCAGCACCAGAGATGGATGAGCCTATGGGCAACAGAGGGGAAGAAAGTTTTCATAAGAACTAAGATCCTACTTTCAATACTGTGCCCGATCCCAGCATCTCGAGCTGGCTCCTTTGGAACTCGGCCCTATCCTCAAAAGGGAAGAAGACAGCAAGGTTTCAAAGGGACTCGGGTCTCTCAGACAAAGACTAAGCTCACACATGTCCTAGGATGTCCAGAAACCAAGCTCTGCTGCAACTTGGCTGCAGAAACCAGTGCTCAGGATGTCAACTGTGTCTTATCTTCCATCCCACCAACAGCTGCGAAGACAGTCATCAGGCCTGGGCTTTCTGTCCTCCAGGGTCACAGCCTTACCCAGTCTTCTGAAAGAACAGAAATATGTCTCCCCTGCATTCCTCAAAAGTTGGATAAAGCAGCCTGAACAGTCATTCCCATCAAAGCCAGGGCTGCTAGGAAAGGTCAGATTGTTTCCTGCACACACCAATCCACCCGTTCCACTCTGCTGGGCAGGGTACCTTCTGGCTGGCACCTACCGCCTGATGGAACTCGTGGGTCTTTGGCCACAGGCAATGACTCTATCCTTCCCTCCTTCCCAAGGAGCTAATCAGCCACACATGAAGCATCCTGTCTTCATAGGGTGGCACAGACACACAGACAGTGTCCTTGAACAACTCATACACTAAGTACACAGGACAAAGTGCCCCAGAAGGCAGCAGCTTGTCTGGAGGTACTGCTAACAGGAAATTATCAGAAAGAAGAGAGAAGGGAGGAGGGAAAAACGGGCTTCTGAGAGGACACCAGCTTAGAGGCAGGTCTGGAGGCCGGAGATGAGATTATGGAAAACCATATACAAAGCACCTCTACCCTTTCCTATCCTCCTCCTCTGTATGTGTGTGTATGTGTGTGTGTTCTGTACATGTGTATATTCAGGTTTGTGTGCACATGCCAATAGAGCTCAGGGGACAACCTCCTGGGTCACTCCTCGTGTGTCCAGATTTTGTCTAGCTTTCTTTTATGAAATGACGTTTCCCATTGGCTTAGAGACCATCAAGTAAGCTAGACTGGCTAGCCTGACCTGTAGGCCCCAGATCTGCCTCTCCTCCTCCGCAGCACTGAATTATAAACATGTTCTACCATACCTGCTTTTTATAAGGATTCTTGGGATCAAGCTCATGTCTTCACACTTGCAAGGCAAGCACCATACTAACTGGACTCTGTTCCTAAGTCCCAGTAATTAGGTGTTCATCGGTCAAAACATGCACTCCAGATCAGAATGCCAGTCTCCTGAACAAGAAAATCACATACCATCAATGGAACTAACATAAAGATTGTGGAAGTTCTTCAGGCTCCCACAGAGACCCCAATATGACATGCTCTACTTTACTAAATGTACTCTAGGAAGATGCTTCTGCTTCCCCTGCCTCTGCCTGGTCACACTCTGGACTCTCACCAGGGATCCTCCCATTGGCGCATCTCTCCAGAGGTCTCCCTATCAACCTCTTTCTTCAATGGGTACTTTGCCGGAAGACATCCTGTCTCGTCCCCCTCCGCTCCCTCATGGAATCTTCACAGTCTGTTGCCCTGCTCTCCTACGCCATACTCTGACTCAGCTGTGTCCATCATTCATCCAAGAATGATGTGGGAAGTCTTTCTGTATGTGTTGCTTTTATTGGCTAATGAATAAAGCTGTTTGGGCCAATAGTTTTAAAATTCTGTGGGAATTTTAAAATTCAGGCAGGCAAGCTGAACAGAGAAAGAGTAGGTGGAGCAAAGGAGATGCCATGTAGCTGCCACAGGAGAAGGAAGCCAGAAACTTACTGGTAAACCACGAGCCTTGCGGTAAAATGTAAAATAATAGAAATGGGTTAATATAAGATGTAAGAGCTAGCTAGGAATACACCTAAGTCATGAACCAAACAGTCTTGTAATTAATATGGTTTATGTGTGGTTATTTGGATCAGGGAGACAGGGAAACAAATACACTGTCTCCTATTGCAGAAGAATTCTTAGGGTGACACCCAGGACCACATATACAAATCTCTCTGACCCTTGGGACCTCTATAGGAAGTACACAGGTCCTTCCACGGTCCTTACTTCTTGTGGCCCCCAAGTGAGTCTAAATACCTAAGACTGAGAAAGCTCCAAACTTGCTATGATGGTGCCTCCTCTTTCCTGGACACTACATGTCATGCTTAGAGTTTCATGGCACTCTGTTTCCCTTCCATCTCACAGGCAGCTTGGACAAGTCTGTATTCCATGCCCCCTGGGAGAAAATAAAGAGAAATGTTATCAGATCTCTCGCATGGCATCATGGGACTTTTCCACGTATCTCACTGTCCCTTGGACAGGTTGTCTGAGATAGAGGAAAGATGGTATGTGTTCCCTTTAAAGTCCACTTCCATCAGCACCCCACTTTTTGATGGCTGGGGGTGTTGACTACACTAGCTTTCAGATCTAGAGCTCTAACTAGAATTCTGCAACAGAAAATCCATTTCAAAATACTCCTACTCTAGAAGTGTTAACTGCACACAGGAGACAATGCAAGTTCACTTAGTTTTAGAAACATCTTTTCCCAATAAGCGGTGTCTGTTTCTCCACCCCTGTTGTGCATGCTATTCTGTGTCTAGTTCTCTAATTGGTACCTTGTCATCTTCTGATTTTGCTGATTTCCTGCAGAACAATAGCATGCCCTTTACCTCCGTCCATGAGGGCTGGCAGGAGGTTCCAATGTCCAGGGACATCCACATGATCCGAATGTGGCCAATGAGAGGTAAAGCTCCCTGAGTACACATGTATCATGGGGTCTACACTGCTCTAGAGGAGGGAAGTTCCAAGCCTGCACTGGGACTCTTTGATAAAGACCCTGTTTGTTGCTGTTGTCACTGTTGGCATTCAGCACAGCGGACATGTGATGCTGAGAGCCATCTTGTGTTTCTAGCTGGCTAAGAAGGAGGCCCCAAGGTGAGCTGAGGGTTCAGAATAGTGCAGTGTCCAGAATGAGCCTGCCCGAGACCTACTCATACTTTTTTTGAAAATGAGCCCATAAATCACAACCCTCCCCTCATTTTTCTTGTCATAAAACCAATCTGTGGGCTTTCTCTGTTGATGGGACTGATCTTCACCATTCTCCTATATGCAAATTCTTTTAAGTTATTTTTAACTCATCAATCACATGCTTAGTACCCGGTTATTGAATTCTGTCACATTTTTCTTTGAAAGACCTTAGACAACTGATTGTCTCTTGCTGTTATATATCACTAATACTCTTGATCCAATTTTCCCAGTCAAACCTATGTGGATTACAATAATATCCAAACGAACTGCCAGATGGGAGTCAGTCCCCTGCTCCTCAGGCACACTGATTTTTTTCTTAAATCTCTAGAACCTTCATGGGTTTCTTACTTTGTGCCCCTCAGCATCTCCTCTCTTGACAAGCAAGATCCTGAGTGTGCTGGTCCCATTTCTCCCCTCTGTCTTACTCTCATTAGTCAACCCGGGCACACCAGTGTTTCCTCAACAGAGACTGCTCACAGGCTTCTCTGGGATTCTCTCGACAATAGCCGTGGCAGTCAGGACCACAGCCTGGGCACTTCTTCCTGCCAACCTACAGCACAATCAGAGTCTCCAAAGAATAACGAGATTGCCTTCAGAATTGCATAGCCCTGCAGTGGGAATGTGTGTGTCACTGCGACAGGAAGGCTGAGGCAAAGGGAAGGCTAACTTTTGATTTTCAGTGGCATTAATCCTGTCAGCTGGCTGTTCATTATTAGTCTGTAAAGACTGTATCATTTCTAAACAGGCCTCATTCTTGGCTCTGCTATCAAACCATCTTTTTAAGGATATAATATGAAAAACAAAGCTAATTCCCAAAATCAAATAAATGGATGCATAAGAAAAATCGCATAAACCCTGCAGAATACCATCCATAGTGTAAGCAAAATGGTTATTAAATTCCTAGATGGTGATATTGTCTACCATCATGTGACTTTCGAATTTATTAATTTATTTATACTTACCTCTGTTAGGAGATTTCAGTAAGTTGTTGTATGTGTAATAATCTTTATTGGCCAGCAGGTATCGCAGTTGTGGCTGCATGGCAGAGAGATGCAACCAGCCACAGAGTGAATAGTCCCGCTAGATTCGCATGTTGGTGCCTGCTTAAATACTGACACATATGCTTTTTTGATTAAGCATCAAATAAATTAAGAGTAATTACTAAGAGAAATTAAAGCCATTCCATACACAGAGAGAGTTTTTTTTTTGGTGGCCAGAATATCAAGAAACTCAATATCACAACTTGCCGGCAGTTGTGAGCCGCCAAGGGGGCCTGTGCACTGCTAGTGGGCACAATGCTGAGGAGAAAACAGTGGGAAAAAAGTCTTTGGAATTTCTTGCTTCATGAAAAGTCTGCCAGATGCTATGGGCCTGTAGGCTGAAGACAGGTGACCCAACGTTACAGAAGAACTTTGGATGACTGTCCAGGCAGCGAGAATTCTCTGTCAATTCTAGAGTTTTGAAAGTTGCTTACAATGCACTTCCTGTTTACTTGGTAATATTATATCCTTCTTGAGTCTTTGATGGAGTTAAAAATAGTTATTATAGTTTTCCTTAGTTATGACAAAAGATAAAGTAACTATAAAGATTGAATATAAACTATTAAAAATAGAATATAAACTATAATTCTTGCTTGATAACTGTTTTGTTCTATGCAATCCTGCTATGTTAAAGTTAAAACCTTCATTTTTATTTAGACAGAAAAGGGGAGGTGATGTGGGATTCCCCCTCTGTATACTGTGAATACCATTGGTTACTAAAGAAAATGCTTTGGGCCTATTACAGTGCAGAATAGGGTGAAGCAGGAATTCCAAGCAGATAGAGGAGGAGAGAGTAAGTTGAGTCAAAGAGACACCATGTAGCCACTGGAAGAGAAAGATGCTTGAACACCAGTACCGATAAACCACGAGCCTCATGGTAAAAGTGGTAAAAAATAAAATAATAGTACTGGAATAATTTAATATGTAAGAGCTAGATAGAAATACACTTAAGCTAATAGGTTAAGTAGTGTCTTAATTAATACAGCTTCTGTGTGATTATTTTGGGTCTGGGCATCCAGGAAATGAACAAGCAGCCTCCATATACATCAAGGCAAAGATGAGAAAGGTTAGGTAAGACATCCTGGTCCACTGAATTAACAGCGAGGGAGACGCCATCCCAAATTAAACAGGAATGGTCTGGGCTGAAGTGCTTTCTGAAAAGGTAGCAGTGACCATCACTGAGGCTGCTGGCTGTGGAGTCTTCTGTGATGGCTTCTGCTATCAAGTATGCACCATGGCATTTTTCCTCCCATTGCTTCCCAGGCATACCCTGGAGTGCTGTTAGGGTTGACATGAGTGATTCCATTGGATTCTATTGACAAAGACAGTCAACCCCAAGGAGCACTGGGTTACCTCTGCCCGGGGATTATTATCTCAGTGACCTGGCCAAAATTTCCTCATGACAATGCAGTGGTTTGAAGGTATCCCAAGTGTTCCTTTTGTCTGTGCTGTTATGTTTCTTGCGGGTTCAGGTTCTATTCTTCCTCCCTCATTTTTTCTCCACAGACATTTTCCCCACTAACTTTTATGTATTGTGGATTTTTAAGAGTTCCCAAAATTTTACACACCAAAGGCCAAACAAAGATCTCTTAGTGGGCGCATATTCCCAGGAGGGAGAACGCAAGCACCAGAGAGCAAAGTGCAGAGGAGGAGTAAGCTCACTACAGGAGGCAGATTTCCCATCCTCTGTGACTCTGGATCTACACAAGAGTCTCCAGCTCCCTTTGTCAGGGGACACAGGGATGACCCCACCAATAAGCTCTAGGTGGGTCCTCCTGACCACTACAAACTTTTTGCCCAGGGGCCAGCAAAAAAAAGTGAGATCACAGCTTTGATTGGGGAGTCAATCTTGATTTCCTACAAGTATAACAGGGATGAATATGCAAAGGACCACAGTGTCCCCTTGACTGTCTTGTCTTTCTCTTGTCCAGCTAAAAGAAATTGTGAATAGAGGCCAACAGAATGTAAACAAATATAATAAAAGAAGTCACCAGAAACCCTAAGGTGGGAAGGTACAGCTGCCATGGGATGAAACACTGAAAAGCTTCAGCATCCCACCAAAGATGCCACATTTTCATAGAATTGTGTCCCCTTAAAACATGTTAATGAGGCACAGGGGATGGCTCAGTAGGTAAGAATGCTTCCTGTGCAAGCACAAAGTCCTGAGTTCAAATTGTCATCACACATATACAAATTCAGGCAGAGCTTCACATGCTTCTAACCCCAGCACTGGAAGTGAAACGTAAGCATCCAGTTCATGGAGAAACCTTATCTCAAAGCGAGAAGGAAGAGAGTGACGGAGGAAGATACCTGACATGTTCTACTTGTCATGTGTGTGCACACAGGCACATGCATCTTCACTAACATAGGTGTACATACAAACACAAACATGTTTACACCCTTATACCTAAATAACTGGAATAAAGTCTTTCTGGATGTCAACAAGTTAAGATGAAGTCATAGGGGTGAGTCTTAATCCAATTTAGTTGGTTTAAAAAAAATGGGTCGCCCTACACATATGGGAAGACAGAAAAGAATCTAGACTGATGCTACCAGGCTGGGGAGCACCTGGGACCCTGGAAGCTGAGGCTGCAAGAGCATCCTCCACTAGAGGGCTCATGGCTCTGGTCACAGTGGACTTCTGATTTGATGGCGATGGCTGTGTGGGAATTCTTGCATAAGTTTGTTAGATTTTTGCTATGGCCATCACCACAAGTAGGTACAGACACTAGGACCTGTGAAATTGGTAGTTCAGAATGTGGGGATAGCAAGCACAGATGAGGAGGCTCATGTTACCACCCTCACACACTACTCAGATGGATGCTCCCTCAAGAGAGTCAACTGCGGAGTCCCGGACTACAAACACCTTACTGCCATAGCAATCATACTTTAGACCATCCTGAGCTGTGCCCAGTGATGATGCTTTCAGATGCCATGGACCAAGAAACTTCTGCCAAACACAGACACCTCCAAATATGCCACCTATGCTGCGGGACTTATGAGAAACTGAGTTGAGGTACAGTTGAGAACATAACACCCACCACCTTAAGCCTTGTGCCCTCGTGTGTCAACCTCCAAAGATGTCAACCCAGGCTGACTCTAAATTGTCCTGGGTTTGCCCTTCTAATAGTTTGTCCTTGGTAGCAGCCCACTGGAGTCTCCTGTGCATGGGATTACCTTATCTTTTGTATCTTGGAGGATCTGACATGAGAAAGGTCAATCTTCACAGACTCTGCATAGTTCTCCCAAAGCCAGTGTTGTTTCCAGGCCCTTCTAAGTTCCTTAGAGGAAGATGTCCTCATCTCCTCTGCATTTACTCACTCAAGAATGCTCAAAAATAGCAAACACCCCGGGGCTCAACATTCAGAAATGAACACAGCCAGCTAATGAGTTTCTCCCACCTTCCGAGTTCTCTTGATTAGCTCAGTCTATTAGCCAGCAGCCACGATGCAATTGGGCACCTGCCCACCGGGGCCTAAATGAGATAGTCCTCATAACTTGTGTTCACAACCCTCTAAGAGTCCTGTTATTCTAGCAGAGTTTGTTTTGGAAAGAAAAAAATAACTAAAAATAAAGAAAGGTGAGGAAAGCTAGCAGCCTGTGGCAACTTCTCAATGGCTGGTGATCATCACAGGGCAGCCAGCCCCATATCCCCTGATGAAGAGGGCCTTACATGTTCTGGCCAGCTTCCTAGATGGTGGTAATCTGATAAGGCATTGCTCCAGTAGGTAGAGACTAGAACAAAGCAAAATTCCCTCTCCCTCTTCTCCCACAGAAGGAAGCTCTGTGAACTTATGCCAGGCTTACAATTTTCTGCTTCTGACATAGAAACCATGGTGGTAAAAACTCCATCTGCATAGCCTTGAGAACTGCTTCTGGGGAATGGGGGTGGCCCTGAGCAACAAAATAAATGATAATTTACTGAAGGTCGATTAGCATCACCATTACCGCCACTAAGGAAGTCACTTGATGAAGGGTTTTTGTAGCAGACACATATCCAGCAGCCCCCAGGAAGTACATGAGCTGCAAGCCTGCAATGCCCCCCTAGGTCATTGTCTACCTAGACAGGGATATGAAATACAGGCAGCTGTACTTCAGATGACAACAAAAACAGCAGCCAAGTTGCTAAGGTCGGAGCCATACTAAGGAAGCGGATATGGCAACAGTGGGTTTGGGGATGGCCCTTAAAGATTAGAAATTTTACAGAAAGGAGAGTAGGCCATACCTGAATCCATATGGGATACAGCAAAAGCCAGCTGGCAGAGGAAGGATGCTTCGGGATAGGGAGCCTGCCAGTTGTTAAGGAAGGAAGTTACATAGGTCTTCTGTGTAAGGACACTGAAGTCTTAAGTAAGAAAAATGAAAAAATTGAAAATGCTACAAGTGCTGGGCCTTTATTTGATATCTTAGAAAGGGATTTGACCATTTTAATAGAATCCACATAGAATGCGATAGAGCCAGGGACATGGCTGGTGGGGGAGCTCTCACATGGCATGTACAGATCACGTGTTCCATGTCCGGCACTAAAAAATACTAAAGTACGATGAGTCATTTGGTTTTCAGGATAGCCAGTACTGTGTTTGTTGGTTGTTTTGTTGGTTCTTGGGGTCGAGCTCAGAGACAGGGCAGACATTCCAGATTTTTGATCATAGACATTATAAGTCAGTCTTTAGACTGGAACTTCCCACCAGGTCACCAGCCCATGTCATGCAGAGACTTGATGATGAGGGAAGAGAGGGAGATGCCCATCTCTCTATGCCTGTAGAAAAGGTATGCTAACCATAGTTCTCATCTCTCTGAAAGCCATTGTTTTCCGAGACCTGTGTTCTTAATTCCTTCTCAGCCCACCATTTGTCTTTCTTTATAATCTCCTTCTGTTGCACTCAGTTATTTATTGGGGGTGATATACATGCCACAACTTGCATCTGGAGGTCAGAGGACAACTTTTGGGAGCTGGTACTCTCCTCCTATTATGTAGGCCCTGGGAATTGAACTCAGGTCTTCAGACTTTGCAGCAACTACCCTTCCTCACTGAGCCATCTCACGAGCCTTCCTTATAGTAGCACCTAAACATTATTCTATCTCCTTCCTCACCTACTGTCCAAAGATCACTCACCATGAACCTTCACCCTCACATACTTTTTTCTCTACCCATCTCATTCAGGGGGCACCACCTCCTAACACTCTTACAGATCTTATTGTTCTCACTGTGTCCCTGAGGCCATCACCAGTTAACCTTCTTCATTGTTAGGCAGTGGTCATTCCCACCCAAATCTCCTCAGACCAGTCCCCTGCTTTAACTCTGCCCAGCCTCTAAAGAAAAACTCATCAAGCCTTTCAACATTGAGTATTAAGTCCCTTCACTGGTTAGTTTCCTTACCCTAGACACAGCTTATCTTGGGCACAGTTCCATCCCTGTGAAGAGACACCATGACCAAGGCAACCATTATAAAAGAAAGCATTTAATTGGGGGCTGGCCTACAGTTTCAGAGGGTTATTATATTATTGTTATGACATACAACATGGTGTCACACAGGGCAGACATGGTGCTGGAGAAGTAGCTGAGAGCTACATTCTGATCTACAGGCAGACTTGGGGGTGGCACTGGGCCTAGAGTGGGCTTTTGGAACCTCAAAGCCCATTCCCAGTGACATACCTGCTCTAACAAGGACACACCTCCTAATCCTTCCAAACAGTCACGAACTATGGATTACACATGTAAACCAATGAGACTATGGGGATCATTTTCATAATAACCCTATCGCCTCCTCGGTTTTTCCCTACACTCCGACATTCTCCACAAATAAATGCACAAATAAATGAAGATACTATGTCTACAGTTTGGAAGACCACACAGTAAAGATAGCAGTTCTATTCAAGGTGACTTAAATGCTTAATGAAACTGTTATCCATCTCTATCCATTTGTATAGATATAGACACCCTGATGGCCCATTTTCCAAAGAAAATCAGAGTGGGAGGATTGAGTCTACTCAACTTCAGAACCCCTGCAATGGGTACGGAAGCAATTAGACACCTATAAAAAATTAATTCACTTCAGCCCAAACTTTACACCTACGCAAAATTTACCAAATGAATTCAAAATGAACCACAGGATTTAGATATAAAATCAAACATTTCCAGAATTGTGGTAAAAAGTATGATAAAGTTCCAGCACCTCCGCTAGGAGGCCATCAAATGTCCAAGTTTTCAGAGTAGATTTTCCTAAACTGAATGTGATTGAAATCTAAACTCTGGTCTGCGAAATCAATAGGAACATTACAAGACCTTCTATAGACTAATAAAAAAAATCTAATTGTACTTTTAGAAATAATTAGTCTCTTGAATATAAAGAACTCTCAAGTCTCAACAGTTATAAACAAATAAACAAAAAATAAACACTCCAATTAAACCATGGGCAAAAGACATTTCGACAAAAAAAAATACAGGAGGTAAATAGAAAAATGAAAAATGTTGCTTATCATTAGCCATTGGGGAAATGCAAATTAAACCAAGATGAGGTATCGCTACACACCTACCACCACGACTAAAAATAAGAAGCAATGCAAACTCAAGCTCCTGGCAAGGAGGCTAAAATCTCCATCAGTGATGGTGGGAATGTAAAGTTCCAGAGGAAGTCATTAAAGCAAGTAGGCACTGCTTCAAGATGAGCACTTCAGTGCATGACCTGGTGACTGTACTGTGCGGCTGGTTCAGGCACATGTCTGTTAGCCCATGACCTGGCAACTGCACTGTGCAGCTGTCTCAGGGACACGTCTGTTAGTCCATGACCTGGTGACTGCACTGTGTGGTGGTCTCGGGGACACGTCTGTTAGCCCATGACCTGGCAACTACATTGTGCAGCCGTCTCAGGAACACGTCTGGTAGCCCATGACCTGGTGACTGACTGCACTGTGTGGCTGTCTCAGGAACACATCTGTTAGCCCATGACCTGGTTGATGTGAGAAGGTCATATGTCAATCTGTTGATTTCATTGGTTAATAAAGAAACTGCCTTGGCCCATTTGATAGGCCAGCCCTTAGGTGGGTGGAATAGAGAGAACAGAATGCTGGGAAGTAGGGAAGTGAGCTCAGATGCCATGCCTCTCCTCGCCAGGGCAGATGTGATGAAGCTCCAGCCCAAGATGGATACAGGTCAGACATGCTGAATCTTTCCCTTGTGGTGCTACAAAGATTATTATAAATGGGTTAAGCAAGATATGAGAGTTAGCCAAGAAGAGGCTAGATATAATGGGCCAAGCAGTGTTTACATGAATACAGTTTGTGTGTTATTTCAGGGCATAAGCTAGCCAGGCAGCCGGGAGCTGGGTGGCAGGAACGCAGCCCATTGCTCCTTCAACACCTGGTGACTGCACTGTGTCACTCTCTCGGGAACATGTCTGTAAAGCATGACCTGGCCACTGCATTGTGTGGCTGTCTCAGGGACATGGAGGCCTGTGGCACACTTGAATAGTCTATTATTCCACTCACAGCAATTATTATTGTTTCAACACTGGTATAGAGAAAGAAAATAGAGTAGTGGTTGTCAGGAGATAGAGAATGAAGAGAGAACTAGGTATGGATGAGAAAGGATGGCAGGAGAGCCCATGGGACCTACCCTATGTGTCCACAAGGAAGAAGTTATCCAGATCTCTATACATGAGAGGGCTGTTTAGAACTCCGTGTGTGTACACTCATACAGGCACACACACAGTCACATACACAAACACATGCCTGGGCATGAATCTGGCATAAGAGCTGAATTGAGATCATATCAATATAAACATTAAAAGAAAAAATGACAACAGGCCCACAATGTAAAACTGTAACTGAACATAACATGAAATTTGTATCCATTGAGAATTTTAATAGATATACCAACATTTTCAAACCGCAACAAGGAAGGGGATTAAAGTCTATTAATATCTAAGAAGTATATTTCTAATTCTAGAGTATATATGTTCAGGATCTTTCTTTTAAAAAAGCCTCTTCTCTTGGTATTTTGGTTTCCTATTTTCAATTCCACCATAGTACTTCTTCTTAAAGTGATAAATTCTCGAATTTATATCAAATTTTATTTTTTAGGAAGTAAAATGTTAATTTCAGCATGTGAACTCCCAACATTTCTTTAAAAATTGATAGAAATGCCTCAAAAAGAGATCTTACAAAACACATTTTCCTTGTCTCTTTGAGTCTCTTCCTCTTGCTATATGGTGCTGAATCTTCAGCTGGGGACCAACCTGTCGGAGAGCTGGTCTTTCCCTGACTCCTCTCCTGCCAATCACACCTAGGTGAGCCCATCCGCTTCCATGTCAGCCATCCAGTAGAGAGTGTCCCTTATGATGTTGCTACTTCTTTCTGCAAAATTAAGCTAATTCTTTAAAAAGTAGTTTTGAGTGGCCCTTAATATGACACAGTGATTAAAACAAGAGATTTGTTGGTGATTCTCTGGAAGTCTCTGGAAGAAGGCTAGCAACCCAAGCAGGAGCACTCATCCTCTGGACCCCGTGAAAAAGTCCCTGCAGCCAGCAAAGGGTTGCTGACCCAGGGCGAACAACTTAATTAGCTTCACTGATTATGTTTGGGTCATTTTATGTGAAACCATGAAATCAAAAGCTCTGTTCACATTAGAATCTGAATCTCTGTGGTGGCCGCTGGGACTTCCTCGGCACACAACCATCTGTGGAAGTGCCCAGAATTTGTTCTCTCCAGACACACGAGTTTCATCTATTTCCTTTTTAACAGCCTATTCATCCGGTCTTCTCTTTGGAGCTAGCCCACAAATTCTCTTGCTTTTCTCTACAGATAAGTGGCAGGGGGCTTCAATTCGAATGGACAGAAGGAAAATATTAGACCCCTGTTAGCTGGCTTCTCCCGTCCTTCAGTTAAAGCCCCCAGGAAAAAAAAATAAGAAAAGAATGGGGAAAGAGCAGAGCCTTATGCTCTGGTAATAAGGCAAAGCCGGGGTACAGCGGGAAAGGGTGAAACCGGGCCATGGATGAAGGATGACATCTCTCTGTGGCATTTCCTGATGGTTTGAGGCTTTGAAGCATGTATCATCCATGCAGGGGTCATCAGAACACTGGGGAACAGAGGAAGCCTACATAAGAGAGGGGAAGATGGGGTCTTGTTTATCAGTCCTCTAGGTTAGACAACAGCAGGGTTTCACATACTGTGTTCTCTGGAACTTCCACTTGGCATAGGGACCTAGGAAACCTGCAAGAAATGGGAACTGAGGGCCAGCTACAAGCCCTACAGGTACAGGCTGTTTCCTCCAACTGACAAATGAGAAAAAATAAGTATAGAAGTTAAGAAAAACAAATACATATTTAAAATATATGCATTTAAAAAATCTTTTTGTTAAAGTAACTGTCTAGTCTTAGTATGTTTTAAGTGAGATGTGTTATTTCGCTCTCAGAACTTCAGAAAATATTTCTTGTATTCTCCCAAAGGCAACCTTAGATTGGAAATGGAAAGCCTGTTAATGATATAAATGTACATAAAACCAGAAAAAAGTAGACTAATTTTCTGTGTGTGCAACTTTATTGCCAAATATTCCAGTATTTGTATTAATAATCGAAAGCCAGATGGTGGAGGCATACACCTTTAATTGCAGCACTAGGGAAGCAGAGGCAGGTGGATCTCTGGGAATTCAAGGCCAGCCTGGTCTATAAGGACAGGCTCTAAGACTACAGAGAAATTTTTTTCTCAAAAAAGTCAATGAGTGAATGAATGAATGAAATAAATAAATAAATAAATATAGAAAAACCAGGATCAGCAAGAGGCTCAATGGGCAAAGGTACTTGCCACCAAGCCTGACAATTTGAGCTTGACTCCCCAGGACCCCCACAAAGATGGAAGGAGAAAACTCACTCCTGAACCTTGTCCTCTAACCTCCACATGTGGGCTGTGGGGTGTACATGCACAGATAAATAAATACATGATAGAAAACCTGCCTTCATAGTCACAGTGTGGTCACCTACTTCAGCAAGGTGCTCACGTGCCTTCCCTTGCCTATAATCTTACGGTTTTGCCATAAGCCCATCATGTCCTTCCTGGTGTCAGTTCTGTCCCAGGTGGGAGCCTGTCTAGGGCCAGGGTTTCCGTCCATTACAGGAGTTATCACTCCTGAAGATCCTTCAAGCTTGTGTGGCTGCCTCAGCATCTGTGGGGAGCTCTGCACCCTCCTCTTAGCAGAACCTGGTTAGTCTGCTCTTTCCTCAGGACTGGATCCAGGGTGTTTTCTCACAGAGAATGGAACAGGCAAAGCTGTGCCTATCCCGGGCCTTTACCTGGAGGCACTGTTGTCCTGTGTCCTCTGCCCTTCCTGGAGAGGTTAATTCTGGTCCCATTGAGGCTGTCAACTCCCACTGTGGCAGCGCTTTTGAAATGAACAGGCAGGCTGTGAGGAGATACATGGAAGTTCATCATCAATCTCTCCCTCTCACAGGGAAATCATAGCAGAAAAGTCCTTATCTTGCAAACACAAGGACCCAAGTTCTGAGAGCAGCACCCATAGAAAACGCCAGGTTTGGCAGCATGCTCTTATGATCTCAATGCAGAGAAAAAGCGACTCAAAGATCCTAGGCCTTAGTGGCCAACCAGTGTACCAATAAAGAACTGCAATTGAGACCGTAACAGGCTGTCTCAAAAACTGAAGAACAGAACAACTGAAGAAGACAGGCATTCAGACCTACTCCCCCCCCCCCCACACACACACGTATACACAATCCCCTCCTTGATTCTCCATCACTGATGACTCTTGACTCCTCTGGCTTTCATTTTGGGAGGGAAACTGCCATGTTCCAACTTCAACATGGTCCCCACATTTCCAGGTGGAGTTCTGTTATCAAGGAAGTCCTAGCCCTCTGCTCTCTACTATTTGTTTCCCTAATAACTTATGTGCAGGCGGTAACTGTAATGCTGATGCTCAGCTTTTCCTGGATCCTGAAATAAACGCACACTGTCTTCATTATCTAGACTTTATAGCAGGATCAAATAATATATGCACACACAGATGTACATCCTGATAAGGTGTGAGTTTAAACACATGCGTGCATGCATATGGCTATGGCAACCAAAGGACGACAAAAGAACATAAAGAGAAAACACACATCATGAAGATCAGAGAGTGAGCTGGCACACAGAGTTGAAGAATCATTGAACATCTAGAATAGTTGAGAAAGTTAACAGGTATTACAACACACACACACACACACAAAAAAAATGGATTTTAAGATTTCTTTAACTAGAGTCCCAGGAGAAGGAAGGCTAAGAACTGATATTCAGAAAAAGAAGGATAATGAACCCAAGTTTCTTAGAGTCATTGAAATGTTGCCAGTTGTACAAATGAAATTATACTTAGGGCTGGGAGATGCTCAGTCAGTAAACTGTCTGTCGTGCCAACATTGAGGACCTGAGTTCATGCCCCAGAACCCAACTAAAGGTTAGATATAGTACTCCACGCTTCAACTTTGGCTCAGGAGAGGTAGCGAGAGGAGGATTCCTGGGATCAGTTTCTCTGACAAGCTTTTCTACTTGGAGAACTTCAGATCACTGAGCAACCCTGTCTCCTGAGGAATGACAGCTAAGGTTGTCCTCTGGCCTCCAAACATGCTCATGCATACCTGTAATGCTGTAATATGTGTAAAGCTACATAGGCAGGAACACAGAGAGAGAGACAGACAGACAGAAAAATTATAAAAGTACTGAGCATTGAGGAGCCCAGGAGGAAAGGTACCTGCAAATTAGTCACAGCCATCGGCTGTCTCCTTAGCAAACCAGGAGCCAGGAGGTGTACAGTGCCATCAAAGCACCAGAGGAAAGGATTGCTTACCTCTACTTAAGCATCTTCTGAGAAAGATGGGAAATAAAGATGCCCCTAACACAACTAAGTTCTGTTTTTAGTGCAGGGACTTCTCTAGGATCTACACAAAGCAGGTGAGACTTCAGATCACGTGACAGAAGAGGAGGCTACAAGGAGCAGTCTATGTCTGTTAGGAGAACTGTCCAGCACAGGGTTCTGAGTATTAAACAGGAAGGGTTGAACAGTCCCTGGCCCCATGACTGCCCTGTGTCTAGTGCAAGTTACTGTGCCCAGCAGAAATGGACTTCTCATCCCTGATAAAAGCCTCCAGTAGCCATCATGTCCAGGGACACCCTGAAGCCTAACCCTGGGGCTAGATTTCCAGCTGGAAGCCATCCTCCCCCAGTCTGGCTGGTCCACGGGGAAGTGCATCCTTAATGGCTTCATGCATCTCACTGCCTTGCATATCTCATGGCTGAGAAATCTCCAACTCTGACTTGAGGAAAAATAGCAAGATGCAGAGAGTGTCCTGCCACCACATCCACTGCCTGTTCAGAGCACTGGTGTCTCTTCGGGATGAGGTAGTGTCTGGGCAGCCTCCCTGCCACGTTTTCTGACATCATTATCCCACATGAGCTCCTAGTCTGAGATGCAAGATCCAGGCAGACTTGACACAGCTCACCAAGCTAAGCTTTCTTTCTGTAACAGGACAAGGTTTTATTGTGTGTCATGACAGTTGGTTATATCCTTTCTCCACCTCGTGTTTGTAGAATGCAGAATGCATTAAATGTTACAAGCATTTCCTTTGGGGTAAGGATCAAAATAAGGAAATAAAAATACGCAGATAAAAAGGTAGAGATAAAATTGAAAGGAAATAAGCCAAATTGTCATTAGTTTTGGAAAATAAGATCATCTATTAAGGAAGCTGAGATAATCTGCAGAGACATTATTTCAACTAATAAAATTTGGCAAGTCTTTGGATATAAGCCCATATTCAAAGTTATAATTCATTTCTATTCTACAGCAATAAAAAGTAATTTAGAGGCCAGGCTGGCAAGATGGTTCATCAGACAGAGACACTTGTCATCAAACCTGCTGTGATTCCCTGGCCTCACATTGTGCAAAGGGAGGACTGATTTCCTTGAGTTGGTCTCTGGAAATCATTGAGTTGGGTCTTTCACATTCCCACAGTGGCTTGCACCCCCCACCACCACTTACACTAAATAAGCACATCGAATAATATAAAAATGTAATTTACATAATTACAATGAATCTGAAATAGTGTTCTATAAAAAGGCCATCTCGGCAGAGATGTGTATTATGTTTTTTGAAGATATTAAAGATCAAAATAAAATGAGATGTCTACCAAATTTTTTAAGCAAAAACTCAATATTTAATGCGTGGTCACCTACATAAGTTGGTCTATAGGCTTGATGGAAATGTTCACACACTTCATGAGCTCTATCTAGAACTTAAATATATACAAATGCCCAAAGATTTCCAACCGCTGCAGTAAAAACAACACGGCAGGGACTGCCTATCCGGGACCCGACACTGGCTGTAGAGCGGGAGCTGAGTCACTAGGATTTAATCAAGGGGCAGTGACCGAGCTGCGATACTGAGAACTTTGTTGTGTGTACACAAAGGCCAACTCAGAGACCAGAGCAGTGTGACATACAAAAAGGGGCGGACCCTACTGAAAACCAGTGAACTGCCTGCTAACTTCCTTATTACAAACGAGCATCATATGACCACTATATAGTAAAGGATCCCCCTTCCTTCCTCCTTTGCCTAAAGAGGGACTTCAGTCACATGGGATGGTCTGAAAACAACTAGACTCCTCTCACAGGTGAACACCCCACCTCTGCCTCCTTGGTTGCTAGGGTTACAGCCATTCATCTCCAGTTCCCACCAGTAAAGGATGCTAAACAAGACTCAAGGAAGCAGAAAAGATGGTTGACCTAGGGTCACCTTGTTAATGAATTACCTTTAATCGTTTAAAACTATGATATCAGAATTCTTCTTTACCATTAAATTTTCAATATCATAAGTAACTTTAGCGTGAAAGAGTGGTTTCTCAGAGGCAGGAGCAGGAGAACTGTGGCAAGTTCTGGTCTATATACTGACAGCTGGGATTATACAACAAGACCCGTTTCAAAAAGGTCAAAATATAACAAAATAAAAAAAATTGCTTTCTAAAATCTCAGAATATTTCAAGTCACAAGCAGGCACCAATGTTAATTCTACAAAATATTTTACTTGCAAATCAATTTGCCAGTGTTTCCCTCCAGCAAACTGTATAATGTGACTGCATATTGTATTACAAACAGATTTTTTCCAAATAAACACTCAGTTTCACGACTCCAAATAAACCATCCTGAGACATTGGCACTTGATTACTTGAAGATAATAATAATTATTATAATATTTCCCAAGGGACCAATAACCTAGCAAATTAAATTCAGTGAAATGTAAACAAGTCACCATTATCTTTCATTATTGCTGAGCCAGACCACGGAGAGCACAAGTGGTTATGGGTAGTCAGGAGTGCTGTCCGTGAGCAATAGCGCCCACAGAAGTGTCTATCACTCAACCCCAGCACCTGTCGCAGACTTTACCAAAAGCCACGCCTTGAGGAGGGGAGAAACTTGCATCAACTCTGACCCTGTAAAGATCTTGTGATTTCCAGCTTTAATGCAACAACGTCTTACTGCTTAAACAAGACCCGAGTTTACGAAACATTTTCCTCCTGCTCAGGCTAAACTGTTATCAGTGGACAGCAGTGTGATTGGATGTGTGGGATGTGTGTGCACATTCATAGGAGCTTGTCCCCATGTGTGAGCACGCAGCTGACAGGAAAACACTGAGAATTTTTCCTCTATGATTCTCCATATTCTATTATTGAGACAGTGTCTCTCTCACTGACCCACTGAGTGGACTAGGCTAGTTGGCCTGGATCAGTCTGCCTCTGTCCTCCAAGATTGAGATTACAGACATCTAATCATGCCTGGCTTAATGCAGGCTCTGGGATGTGAACTCAGGTCCACTTGCCTGAATAGCAAGAGCTCTGTCTCACTGAGCCATCTCTCCAGCTGCCAGCAGTGTGATTCTTAAAACCTTGCAGTCAAAGTCAAGCCCAAGCTCTAGAGAGAGAAGGGTTTCCATTATCCTAAGTCTGTGTCAAGTAAAATCTGATTTAAGTGTTCCCTGCGATTCTAAAACAAGCTCACCCAAACCTCTGCATGCTCCAAATCTCAGTTCCTTTGTGATTACCTCCTGGGAGCCCGAGTCATCCTCACCTGGCATCCCAGGATGGTGACTGTTGAGCGGCAGAAGCATGCAGGCACTTTGTACCATCTTCATCAGTTTCTCAGATCTACTCAAGGTAGATGGGGTGTGCTGACATTCGCAAAAGCCAGATTTGGTTCCATGGTTTTCTCTATTATATTTCTGTTTTTAATTGTAGTTGTTAATGTTGTTATGATCACCATGTATTTCCTTTTAATCACGTTGTGATATTATTCTTTGTTTTCACTCCTTGAGGTACTGAGTAGATTCCTGCTTTTCTAGTCTAAGTATGGAGAGTGAGAGACCCCCTTCTGCGCACTGCTTTGGCAGTCTTACACTCACGTCTATGTCCTGCCTTCATTTTCTTTAGTCCAATGTCTTCAGTCCCTCGAGAGCCCTCCTTTGATCTATCGATTATTTATAAAGGTGCTACTCGGCTTCCAAGTGTGTGCCGAGCTTCCCGCTGTGTTTCAGGATACAGTTCCTCCTTTGATTTCATTGTCACTTGTTCCTTTCCAATTCTGGCAGGTCAAGAGCTTGCGAGTCAACTTCCTGTGCGGTAAAAATAATATAACAACAGCAAAATGGAGTGACCAAGAGAAGAGTGGCTGCAAGGCGAGCCACAAGCGCCACCCCTGAGGACAAGATAAAGGCACAGGGACATAGCTAGGACCTGCAGGCATCTTGTGGACACCAGGGAAATCACAAGTTGGTGGGGAACATGGAACCTCAATTATGATGAAATATGAGCCCAAGCGTGACATAGAATGGTTGTGAGAACTCCATTCTCACACCCTCAGAGAAAGCCACACCCATTTTAACTCCAGGGACCTGGCTAAGTGCCCATGGCAGAAAGCTAAGTTCATTGCTTCGTGCTGGTAGGGGAAGAAAAGTAGACATTGTGGAATACACTCGACATTCCCTACAGCAAAAATCCCTCTCTGTGATTAGAGTCTTTCCCAGGGCCTCGTCTGGGAGTGGGATAAGGTTGGAGGTGGTGCATTGCTGGAGCACCATCTCTATGGCCCAGTAAAGGCAAAGAAACACTTAGTCGAAGGTCACTTGCTTCAGGACATGAGTCCACTCAAAGGCTTAGTTCTGATCTGAAGATTATAGAAAGTGTTTCCTCCCACTCAACCTGAACAAAACCAGCATTACTTCAGGACGATGGCAGTAAATCAGCAAGAGTCTTGGGGAAATTCAGTGACTCCAGAGGAAACAAGAAAAATGACATTGGGGGCCTCACAGCATTTTCTTCTAGCTTGCCTTAGTGCTCTGAGGACTTTTCTTCCAGCGTTTCCCACCTTGTTCTCCTTTGTACCTCATTGGGGTCACTTTGCTAAGGCACACGTGTTGGTAGATGGGTTCCCATGACACTGTACAATTCCTAACTCCAAGACAAGGTGTGGTGCCTCCCGCCCCACCCAGTGCTCTCTTAGACTCTATTCTGGATGTTCTGGACGTCCTCTGAGGGCAGTCACGCTGAACACTGTATGTGCACTCAAAGTTCATTAAAACATGCTCATGGTTCGGAGGTATTCTGATAACTGTCAGTGCTCATAGTTCCTGGAAAATAAAACAGTCTGAATAAATGTGCATAAATCAAAAACATAATTCCTCATCTGTATCTCTGCTCAATTCTATGTATAATAAATTATTTCCATTCTAAATTGATGTTGTGTTGTGACCTCAAAGTGTGTCTGTTCTAACAGGAGCAGGATACCAGGATAGTCCAGGATCCCCGCGTCCTTAACTGGTTTGCTTAAATGTCTCCCTTATTAAGAAGCCTCATCATTCTATCAGTAAATTTCAGCATATTTTGACTTCTCTAGCTCTTTATTTTATTTTTTTACTTGTGTGTCTGTGACTGTAGGTGCACAAGCATGCTTGTAGAGGCCTGAAGAGGACCTCAGGTCTCCTAGAAGAGGAACTACAGTCTGTTGTGAGCCTCCTGTGTGGGTCCTGGGAGCTGAACTCTGGAAGAGCAGCAAGCATTCTTAACACTCAGCCATTTCTGCAGCCTTCCTTCGAGTCCCTACCTTTCTGAGTTTGCTCTTCATCGCGGCATCTGACTTTAAGTCTATCACCGTGTTTCTGCAGAGAGGTCTTCATCACACTTCTCCAATCTGGACATCTCATCTGGTCTCTCTAGTGAAAAGAGAAAATTCCTAAGCCTCCGCTGAACACACATGTCCCAGGGACTTAGTATAATGAACTCGCTTGGCCCTTAATGATTATTGACCAATTGGTATTACTTTTCTTTTCAGATTCATTTTTCATACTGTCAAGGGAAAAGAAAAAGTCTCCAAAATCCACCTGGGTCTAACTCCGGGGACAAAATCGGGGATGTTAGCACTTGAAAATGAAGGCACCCTAAGAATGCACCCCGTGAACAAGACAGGTGTAAGTCTGAAACTGTGGAAGCTGAGAACAGCATCTCAGGCTATCTACACCCAATGCCCTGCCTCCATGGTTTCAGAAGAGTTTAGTATACATGCTAAAGCAAGAAAGACAGCTTTGCAGGTTGCCAGCCACCTCTTAGGGTAGCAAAATAAAGGACAAGTTCACATTCTTTTAAGAAGATTTTAGAGAAGATGCCAATTCGAGTTCAGTTTGCATCTGACATCAATTCCTGAGCTGATTCTGGTGATATATGTGGAACAGAAGACATGAGCTTTAATAGAAACTCATAGACGTTCGGGAGGGACATTCATGAAGGAAGTGGTAGCAGCTTCTGTCAGAAGAGAGACAAAATTGAGGCACCTTAGACACACCATGATGTATTGGTTTGTTACAGCTTTCTGAGAGGTCTTACAAGCCACTTAAATCTTTATTGATGAACTAAATAAAAATATGGGCAAACATGGTATTTTAAATGACATCCAGGATATGTAGAAACACATTTCATGTTCCCTAAGTAATGAACCCTGACACACACTTACCAAAATGTACTGCAGAAAAAAAAATAGATAATTCACTTATCACACTCAATTAGCTGTCAAGATGGAAATCTTGTCTAGAACTCTGGCTTGTTGGTATTGTGTTCCAGCCAACATAAATGCTTCAGCCACATACTAGCCAATGTATTTTTATTCTGCATAATCTATGAACCGTTTCTGCTTCTCCCTGACTTTACACTGAGCGTTCAATTCTTTCCAAGTGGGGAGTTCATTAGTTTACAACAAACATCGAGGGATAACTGTAATTATTGAAGACAACCTCCTTCTGCCGTATCTAAATGTGCTTTCTTGTTACCACAATCTATTGTCCCTTAGTTTGTAAAATAAATGGCTCCATCCTCCTTGTGGTGACATCCGGAGCCTGTGGAGGTATTTACCCTGTGCCCTTGAAACTTTCAATGACTGCTCTACATATTACAAACGTGTCATACTTAAATTCTGTGTAAAAGATTGGTCATGGCAAATACCTTCCGTGCTGGTATTGGCTCACACATCACATCAGCCTAAAGAAAGTAATTACCTTTCTTTGGGCCAGCAAAACTTGACAAATTGTAAAAGCTTTCCGGGAAGTGTTGCCATCACCCAGTTGCAGTGATAAATCAAGTAGGCAATCTCATCTAAGTGACTTCATTACTGGGTGTGCACTGAGAAAATGACTTTCCACATTAGCGTCGCTTCCCTAGAAACTGTGTGGCTATGATAACAACACAGAAAACATGATTTTAAAGTAATATTGCTTCCATTGATATGTAATTGGCATTTTAAAAACTAATTTGACAACATATTTGGTTTTGTTTTTTCTTCAATATGCACTTGCTCCCCTTCCTCTGTGACTATGAAGCTGTAACGGGGCCTTGTGCTTGGCACTAACAGCACATGGGAAGTCTTGCCTGGATGTGGGGATTGCTCTGCCTGGATTTAACCACTTCTAGCCTGCTCACAGTTCCTCACTCCAGACCACCCCACTTCCCTTGCTTCCTGTGTCCCCCACAATCCCCAAGGGTCTATCATGAATCCTACTTGCTGAGTTTTGAACAGAACTCGGAATCATAGCTATGCCTCATGGGGCAACTGGAATTGAGATGCCCAGCGCCGTACATCAGGTCATAGAGTACATGATATTAACATGGCTTGCCTCTGCCTTCATTCCTCGGTGTGGGCGGTACCCAAGAGGTTTCTCCATGGTGTCCTAACTATTTCTCCTTTTCATGGCCTACTCTTTAGAGGCCAGCCACTATGTGCCACTCACCTCCAGACAGAAGTGAAGCCCAGAAATCTCAGAGGATGAAATATATACATATAGTTTATAGCTCTTTGATAAAGATTATTATTAGTCTCTTCTCATTATCTCTTCTCTATTTGATCTTGTCTTCATATTAGCATGAACTCGAGGATGTTTACTTTATCATTTGGGTAAGCATTGTCCAAAGTTTTGATCAAGTTCTTTCTGCTCTAAAATTTTAGTTGGGTTAGCTGTCTTTCTATATGAATCTCTTATCAATGCTTGTATTGCAGACGTGGTTTCTGCTCATTTGTTTCTCTAGACTCTCAATGATGTATTTGATTAACAATTCCTAATTATTATTAATCATAATTCATCAAAACATTTCATGAAAATCAACAACTTCACAAGATTTTCCTTTCAAAACAGGAAAACAGTCGAGCACAAAGCTTCCATCACTTCACAGAGGGTGTTGGCAGGCAGCCTCAAATTCTTAGAACTAAACATCCAACACCTTCCACAAGAGACACAATCAAAAAAGGGGTACAGCACAACATCTTTCAAATCAGGTATAATAGAAAAACGTGTTGTCCAATACATCCTACTATAGATACACACAGGAAGGAAGGAAGGAAGGAAGGAAGGAAGGAAGGAAGGAAGGAAGGAGAAAAAAAAGAAAACCAGAGTTGCCCATCCTCATAGTTTCACCTTCAAAACCTACATCATAATCAGCCGAGAGAAAAAGTTTCCTCAGATGCTGGGAAAAAAAATGAGCATCTGACTTTCAATTTAACACTGACACATTCAGGACGTCCAAGGGCTCAGCAAACAATTTTGTAATAGAGCAGAATACAATATTGTCAATCAAAAAAGCAACAATTGAAAGGTTAATTGTATTTCTACATAATAATGATGCAGACATAGACCGGGTTTAAATATGACCTGATATAATATAAAAATAGTAAATAATTTCAATAAAAATGACTGTGATAGCCACAAAGAACTTTGAAAACATCACAAGGAAAAATTTCCTATTTAAATGTAAGTAAGCTGGTTAGACATACCGTGTTCAGGGACAGGATAAACCAATGCCATTAGAAAGGCATAAATGCCGTAAGGAAAGGTCCACTGTGTGCTGTGGTTACTATAACCAACACTACTGTATGCTCTAATTTTGCTAAGAGAATCGATCTTATACATTTTCAGTGCATGCATGTGTACATACAGGCATACAAAGAGGGAGATATACTAACTAGCTTTATTGAGGCAATATTTTTTGATTGTGTTTTTCTTGTTCAGAAGTTTTACATGCATTCAATAAAATATAATCTTGCAATGCATATTTATATCAAACATGATTTTGTACATATTATAAGTATATCAATTTTATCAAGCATAACTCAGTGTTGGAATGATTTTCTAAAACATATCCAAGCATATAAACAGATTAGTGCACAACAAATCACACAGTCAATATGCAAAATACAAAGCACAAAGAGAAAAACACTAATGTAGTGAAGATTGGTGAGCTTCTTTGAAAATGTTTACAGGAATTAGAAGAAAACAGAATAATCAAGTTCTAATAAGAAAAATAAAGCTAACAAACCTGCTAAATTGTCAGTACAATGTGACCCAGGACAGAGAGACACCCCTATGATGTGGGATTTCCCTCTGTATGCTGTGAATATGTTCTATTACCATTGGTTAATAAGCTGCTTTGACCTATGACAGGGCAGAGTAAAACCAGGTGGGAAATCTGAATAATAGACAGAGAGTAGTCAGAGTCAGGGAGTCACCATATAGCTGCCGAAAGAGAAAGACGCCAAAAACTTACCAGTAGAGCACAGCTTCATGGTGATACATAGATTAATAGAAATGGGTTAATTTAAGATGTAAGAGCTAGCTAGGAATATACCTAAGCTATTGGCCAAACAGTGTTGTAATTAATATAATTTTGTGTGATTATTCAGGTCTAGGTGGCCAGGAAACAGTCTCCACTTACATCCCTAGGGTAAATGCCATAGAGAAATCATCAGAACCATCCTTGACCAGTCACCAGCTTTGCATGAAACTCCACTACAACTTGCTGGAGGATGGGGAGTTTTGATAAGTAGAAATCTACCAATTACACATGAAAAATGTGATTCACCTTTATACCGAATATAAGTTTCACTTGTGAGAGCTTACAGATATAACTATAAAAGCTAAACAATGATATTTCTCAATGAATACAACACTCTGTGTGCCTTTCAGATTACAGTCTTGGGAAAAAGAAAGGTGTCTTCCAAAATACTCAAGTATAGTTACTATAAAGTCATTTATTTCC
Source organism: Alexandromys fortis (assembly GCF_014885135.2). Taxonomy (NCBI): domain Eukaryota; kingdom Metazoa; phylum Chordata; class Mammalia; order Rodentia; family Cricetidae; genus Alexandromys; species Alexandromys fortis. The sequence goes on along the minus strand of NW_026067907.1, from coordinate 10,204,713 downwards.
AAAAGAAGAAAAAGGGATTTTATCATTAAACTTGTTAATGTCTGTATATCCCCTAAATTCACTCAAGTTCAGCCTCTGCACTAAACTTAGTGACTGTATCCTATGCGCCCTGAGTTCAACTTTTGACTCAAAATAGAAATTGTGGACATTTGGCTAAACATTAGCATCCCCTTGGTGATGTGGGATCCCCCTCTATGAATATACTTTATTGTCATTGGCTAATAAAGAAGTGGCTTTTGGTCAATGGCTTAACAGAATATAGCCAGACTGAAAAGGATATATAGAAAGAATAGGCAGAGTCAGAGAGACACCATGTAGCCACATTAGGACACAGACGCTGGACACCCGATGGGAACCTTACTGGTAAACCACAAATCTTGTGGTAAAATATAAAATCAAGAGAGAGTAGGTGGAGCCAAGGAGAGGCCCTGACAGAAGCTTACCAGTAGACCACAACTACATGGCAATACACAGATTAATAGAAATGGATTAATTTAAGATCTAAGAGCAAGCTAGAAATATGCATAAGCTAATAGACCAAGCAGTGTTTTAATTAGTACAGTTTCTGTGTGGTTATTTCAGGTCTGGGCAGCCAGGAAACAAATGATCAGCCTCAGACTACACCTTTGTGTCTTGTCCACTCTCATTCTAAGATACTAAAGATTGTTTCTTTCACCTAAATACTGAATTCTCTTTAAATTAAAAATGACATTTAAGTAACACTTGCAGATATAAAAGTGACTGGCTGGGAAACCCTCTGTGACGTCCCTAGCTCCCAGATAGAGAATCCTGTCTGTTCACAATAATATTAGGGTCACTATTAAATTTACCAGCCATACTCAGCACTGGATTACAACAGCCCAATGTAAACTACACTTAGCACACCAGACACAATCACTGCAACTTATCCAAACTGCTGCTCTCCCAGGTTCCAGGTGAAACTGATTTTAAAATCACTGGAAAAATACTTTTAAGACTTTATAAGATGGCTATCCCAAATGAAACCCTGAAATATTGCATATTTGAGCAATATATGTATACTTTTAACTGCCTATAGTTTTATAAACTATAGAAAAATAGAAATGTAAATGAGATGGAAAATGGAAAGGCTAACAGCTTTTCTCCTTGGTACTTGAGGTCCCAGGCTCCAAACCCAGGGCCACACACCTGCTAGGTTAACACTCTTACCTCAAGCCACACCTCATCCTCCCACCTGGCACGCGAGGCATCCTATGAACTAGGAATTGCTCTGGCTCATGCTGACATGACTTGATCTGTGGTTTCACACAGACACTAACACTGTACCCAACACAGGCAAGCTGTAAAACAACTAAGGTTTTTCTAATTGAAGTTTTTAAAATTGTGTGTGTGTGTGTGTGTACTGTGGGGTGTGCATCCCTCAGGGTGTGTGTACATATGTGCCTCTGTCTGTGTGTGTGTGCAAGCATGTCTCTGGTGTCTGCATCAGTGTCCACTGTGTGTGTGTGTGCAAGTGTCTCTGCTGTGTGTGTATATGTGTGTGTACTGTGGGGGTCTGAATCCCTCAGTGTGTGTGTAAATGTCTGCCTCTGTCCATGTATGTGTGCAAGCATGTCTGTGGTATCTGTATCAGAATCCACATGTGTGTGCAAGTGTTTCCACATGAGAGTGTGTGCACACATGTGCGTGCGTGAGTGTGCACATGCATCTGTGTATATATGTTCATAAATACAAGTGCCTGTGTAGGCCAGTGGTGTCAGATCCCTATGAAGCTGGAACTACAGATGCTTGTGAGCTGAAATGGGCTCTGGAAACTGAACCTGGACACTCTGCAATGGCAGTACCATCTCTCAACTCCTAAACCATCTCCAGTCCTTGAAGACTGAACTTTTTATTATTTCATTTTTGAAGCAGGTAGATTTGTTTTAAAAAGCAGAAAGCTTCATAGTTTGGGGAAGGATATAGGAGGAATTGGTATTTGTTATTGGTATTGATAGAATATCAGCACACATTAACTAGCTCTGATTCTTAGAGCAACATGTGTCCATTAAAGACTATTCATAACACACCAACAAGTGAGTGACATGCTCTCCTGGACATATAACCAACAGCCTATCAGCACACTGTATGTCCTTCAATGTACATAACCAACGGTCTATCAGCACACTGTATGTCCTTCAGTGGACATAACAGCAGTCTATCAGCACACTGTATGTCCTTCAGTAGACATAACAACAGTCTATCAGCACACTGTATGTCCTTCAGTAGACATAACCAACAGTCTATCAGCACACTGTATGTCCTTCAGTGGACATAACCAACAGTCTATCAGCATACTGTATTTCCATCAACTAATTTTTCTTTAGACATGAATTTAGAAATATTACAATGTGAAATTGAGGTAGCTAAAAATAGCTGTTAAATCTTTATGAAAATTAAAAATAGGAGGAGGCAGTATGATTATGTTTAAACATAAATCCAACAATATTGTAAGCTGTTTTCCATGAAAGAAAACATTCCAGTCAGGTGTGGTGATACTTCTTTGTACTATTGGTATGTGGGAGGCTGGGGCAGGAGGATTGAGAGTTTAAAGTCAGTCAGGGCTACACAGTAAGACTCTGCATCAGAAAAAGGAAGTGTGGTGAGGGAGTACTTCCCATGACACACGCAACTTAAGTCACTTGCATCTTCCTGTAATCGATGGTGATTAATACAGAGACCCTCATCTGGTCAGCATTCATAGAATACAAGATGGCAGAATTCTCAGCACTAAATGGAACACATGTTATCATACCCCTCTCCTTAAGGTTCATGGGATACATGGAGGAAAGATTGTAAGAGACAGGGGTAATACATCACTTCAAGGACACTAGTGTGTTCTGACACAACAGGGCAGTTGCACATATGAATTCACGTGTTCTGACAGTTTACATGGGAGCTGCACAAGCTTAAACCAGACCAAATGCCAGCAGGGAAGGGGAGAGGTAAGGACCACGTCCCACCCCCACCTGAGGTCTATTGGCAGTTGATTTTGGCTGGAGTAAGTATCCTTCAAGGAGGTGACTTCTGGTATGTTGGCCTTGGGCCAGCGCAGTGGTTCTCAACCTGTGGGTCATGAACCTTTTTGGGGTACCAAATCAGATATATATATATATATCAGATATTTACATTACTATTCATAAGTGTATAGAAATTACAGTTATGAAGCAGCAATGAACAATTTTAGTGCTGGGATTACCACAGCATGAGGAACCGTACTAAAGGGTCTCAGCGTTAGGAAAGTTGAGAACCGGTGCTCAGACACACACACACACACAAAGAGTCGCAGGGTAACAAATCAGACTTACTGGTTTTTAAAATAAGAAAATGCAAAGACTGGTGGGTAGGGAGATGAGAGTAGAAAAGGGTAGATGTAGGAGGAGTTAGTGTGTGTGAATATCATCAAAATACATAGTATGACATTCTCAAAGAATTAAGATATTATTTAAAAAGTAAATGCAATCATAGTAAACCCCCCAAGTTACAAAGTGATGGAAAATCAATTATTTTACCCTTATTTTTCAAGTCACTTTAACACATATAAGTTGAAAGTTTTCAATTAAAATAAGAAAAGGCGAAGTCTAGCACTGGTGGTGTAGCTCATATAGCATACTCTGGCCACTATGACCCTGTGCCCTCTCCACCATCCCCTATTCCACATTCCACAGAGGTCTTAAATCTTTCTCTTGTCTCTACCAACCTAAATCCCTGGGTCACCTGTCCTGAGGCTTCCTGGTCTCTTCGTACATGATTCAACTCTCTTCTCCAATCTTTGAGAGTTCAGGGTGGCTGCATTCTATGATCTCAGACACTGCCCCCCACAGTCATCAAAACAATTTATACACATGAGAGGGTCAAGTTCAACTTCCATTAAACTCCTGTGCCCACTTCGGCAGAAGAGAACCCCTAATTGACATGTGGTGTTCCAGGATATGCCCTCACATAAACACTCACTGATAGTCTCTATGGTAACCACAACCAGGTCAAGGTTTCCAATACCTAGGTGGCAAACACATCAATACATTTTGCGCTGCTGAAGGTGTGAGCGCATTAAGCGCAGCTCTTCTAGCTTTCAGTGCGATTTGGACACTGCCTTGAAGCAACCTTCTCCCTAGCCAAGGCCAGTGGCCCCTGCCGAGCGCGGTGGCATCTCATGTGCGCCCACAAGCTTCTGTTTACACTTTCATCTTTATAATGGTACCAACACCTCAGTCCCTTGCATGGTTCTCCAGGTGGCAGTCAACAGAGGGCCCCTCGCAGGATGGCTGCTAGCACAGACAATTTCTCAGTTCCTTCCTTGTCTCAGTTTTTGCTATGATTGCATTTGACACAAGCACCAAATCTGGTGTCTTGAGTGCTAAGCATTTTAAGTTCTTGCTGCCTACTCTCATATCTACTGACTGGACTCCTGCTCTCTGGAGATGGAGCCTGTCCCGATTTCCTTCTCTGCTGCTGTGGCAAACACCATGACCAAAAGCAATATGGGTAGAAAAGGATACAGTCCGCCATCAAAGAAAGCTAGGACAGGAGCTGGAAGCAAGAACTGGAGTCAGCAACTGAAGCAGAGACTATACAGGAACACCGCTGACTGGCTTCCTCAGCTACACTTCTTATACAACTCAGAGGTGTCTGTCTAGACATGGTACCATGCACAGAGGACTGGACCGTCATCACATCAATCAGAAAATGCCCACAGATACCCACAGATCAAGCCGATGGAGACAATTTCTCAGTTGAGGTTCCCTCTTCCTAGGGGTGCCAAGTTGATGATCAAGATAAACTCCAAGTCTACCCATTGCCAACTTGACACACAACCACATCAGTGTAAAGCCATCACCTGTCTTTGGTCCTAGGATCTTATATTAAAATCGCAATATAAAACACCAGCAAATTTCAAGTCCCACAGTCTTTAGAAAGAAACTCTTATATACAAAAAAAAAAAGTCTCTTTTAAAACAGCCAAAGTTTTTTAACTGTAGGCTCCCATGAAATTAAAAAAATAACAATGTTAAATACTTTCTTATTTCAAGAAGGAACAACAAGGGCACAGTTACTGTCATATAAAAGCAAAACCGACATCCAACAATGTCAAAGCTTGAGGTCTGGTGTCTGGAACTAACTCATGATATTCTGAGCTACAAAGGGCTTGGGCAGCCCCAGTGTTCCAATTCTACCACTGAGAATACAGGCAGTTATTCTGGGTTAGCACAGGCTGGCTCCATGCCCCACTTGACACTGATCTTGGTGGATGTCCTACAATCCTAGCAGTTAAAATATTCTGGGGTCTCACTAAGAGCAGCCCCTCACCAGCGGGCTCTCCTGGACTCTCACTGCACTAAGCTTCAGCTTCTCTTTGTGACCCATTCAATCCTGGGATCCCTACTGCAACTGAGGCTCACTTTGACCAAGGACTTCACAAAGTGCCAAGCCTAAGCGAGTCTCCATGACCACTTTAAACCCTTCAGTTTCCAACACCATGAACAAACCACGTGAGAGACGGTTACACCTTACCAAGCTCGGCTACCATCTTGAGAAGCAGCGTTTGCCCCTCTGGACCACAGATTTCCTCTGCTGACCCCAGGGAAATGTCCCCAGATTTCACCTCAGTGGTTCTGATTGCCTATTAATCACAGCTGAATTTTTAGTCCCAGCTGACCAGCATCCATTGTTTCAGTAAAGCAAAAGCTTGACTTCCACAATTCTTAATCGAAAATATACCACACGAAAATGTCAAAAGGGTCTCTGAGGGACTCTCAAACATACCTCTCAAACTTGACAAGCCAGGCCTCCATCAACTCCATTACTCTGGCGTTTTTATCTCCCGCGCTCTCACAGAGCAGCCCATTAAGCTCTGAGCACTCAAAGGCTTTCTAGCCAAACGTTTCAAGTATTTTCACAATCCTAGCCCCCAAACATAGTCGCGTCCATCAGAGCAGCATTCTGCGACAAATTTCTGTTCCCAGTTTGCTTTTCTGCTGCTCTGATAAACCACTCGGATCAAAAGCAAGTCAAAGAAGAAAGGGTTTCCTTTGACTTACAGGCTGCAGTCCATCTCCAGGGAAGTCCTAAGCAGAGACTCAAGGCAGGAATGGAAGCAGAAGTCATGGAGGTATCGTTACCATCTCCTGGCTGTCTTATCCACCTTTATACACAGCACAGGGGGGCCTACCTGAAGATGGTACCACCCACAGTGGGCTGGATCCTCCTACATCAACTAGCAATTAAGAAGAAACAGGCCCCCATGACATGCCAACTCCACGATTAAGTTCCCTTTGCAGGTGTGTCAAGTTTTCAGCCAAGACCAGCCATTAACAAAACCAGTGTACCACTGAGTTCTTCTTCTTTTAAAGAATATCTCCCCAAGTCTAAATGTCATGGGCCAGGGGGGCCTGGTGAACACCTTGATAATTCTGAAGCTGCTGGGGAAATAGAACGAAAGCCCAGGCAACAGTTAAATAGAAAGGGAAGCAAGAGAGCTAAAGAAGTTTCCATGGCAAAATGTTAACCTTAATTCACCAACCACGTGTGAAGATATCTGCAGGCTTAAAATGTGCTCTTTGTAAATATCCACAAACTCCAACCAGAGGTAGGGACAGAGTGTGGGGACGCGACTTGGCCCCAGGCCTTGAGCCCTATCCCAGCACGACCGTGAGCTCGTGAACTAGGGAGGAACTTGTGTCAGATGCATTTAATTTCCCTGAGGATAACGGCATGGTCATGGAGACGCCAGATGAGATTCCTGGGGCCCTCGAGAACTGCAGGCGCTATAACAGGCAGTGCGATCGATGCCCTGGCCTCAGTGGATTGAAAATACGACTCTCCATAAATGCCTCATCCCCCTTCACCTTCATAGGAAGAGAGTGCTGCTGGCTGTGTTGGAGCATATTTGTCAGTGCGTGGGTTCTGCCTGTCTCCTCTGAGATACTTCAGTGTACCAGCTAATCACTGAGGGCGAAATGAGAAAATAGAATCGTTTATAAGCAATTCACAGGATGTGCCTTCACAGAGTTTAATACAGAGCTATTAAATTGCTGTGCTATTAATTGCCGACTTGACTCAACCTAGAATAACCAAAGAGAGAAGCCCCTGTGCATGCCTGTTAAGGGGTCTCTGGATTAGATTAGCCTCTGAGTATGCTTGTGAGGGCTTGTCTGGATTTTGGTTAATTGGAGTAGGAACACCCACCTTACCTGTGGGCAGCACTATGCCCTGGGCTGAGGTCCTGAACTAAACAGAAGGGAGGAAGATGATCTTTACCTGTCCCTGCTTCTTAGCTGTGAATGCAGCACTGTGACTAACTGCTTGCTTCTCCCTCCGCCATACACCTTTCCCTGCCGTAAAGGACTAAACTCAAACTGGAGCAGAAAGAAACCTTCTTTCCTTAAGTGGTTCTTGTCAGAACCATGAGACAAGTGACAGATAGAATTACAAAAGTAGTTAGACATGATCAATATTGTTCCATGAGTCATAGCAATTTTAAAAAACAAATATAAACTAAGGGAATACAAGTCAAAGGAAAAGCTTGGGTAGGAAAAAAGACGATTGAGTCAGTAAGTCGACATCTTGATGTCCTTCCCAGCAACTGGAGTCTGGAGCAGCTGTGGCTGGGTGTTCGGCACACCCAGGGTAAACTGACAGAGGCCTGAATTAGGCCAAGGGATTGTGTTTTGTTTTGAGTTTGGTATTAGAATAATAAATAAATGTAAATTTGGGGCTCATACCTATTTGAGGAAGTATTTTAGTCACGTCCTTATAATATCTCTGTAATCCATGTGAGAATTGTCCACCAATATTTTCTATAAAGCATATTAATTCATACCAACCATTTGACATCAAAGCAACATTTTGTGAAGACTGAGTCACCCACAAACTAAGTGTTGCAGCTTGTGAGGTGACTACTGGTTTGATCGGAAACTAAAAGTTAGATTATCTAGATTCTAGAAGAATAAAAACCTGTGATCCGCTCGTCTTAAATAAAAGCTGGAGGGTAAATGCCCTAATCCCTTTCCTTTTTAAAATAAAGTCCTTAAAGTGGATGCACAGGTGGGATTCTATCACCACTCAGCAGAACATTCTGAGACGAGGGTTGCCTGGCGTGGCTCAAGCTCCCCTAGCTGAAGTTCTAAGCACAAACTGTGGGATGTTAGCAAAGTTGAGTCAAGAAGAAGGAAGAGGAAGAGTGCATGAGTCACCAAAAGAGGAACAGACAACTCTGCTACCCACAGCTTCATTGTGGATAGCGAGTAAAGATACTCACTTGGGAAGGTATTGGGCACGGACCTTCAAAAAAAAACTCATGTTGAGAGACTAACATGTATGTCCCATATTATAAACAGTGGTGACTAGATCCCATCAACAGGATTGTTTATCAAGTTCCATGCAAGGAAGTCAGGTGAAATCAGTCCTTGACCTCTGCGGTAAAAGGTGCTGACTGCCTGTTCTAGCACAATGGAATTCCATAACATTCACCCGAGTTGGAATACTGACCGACAGCTAAGTGACCCTTGTTCCCAAGCCTGTGGTTAGTCGCTGAACTTGTAACTGAATAAACGTTATGGAAATCCGTGGACAGGGATGTAGAAAGGGTGAAGAAGTTTCTATAAAAAGCAAATTGAGTTCAAATTCTACTACAAAGGTGAGTTGCTGAAATAATTGCTTGTAGATCAGACAAAGGAAAGTTAGGAACTCTGGAGAGAAGTTAAAGTGTTTGAGGATTTCTGGGCTCAGACAAGATCACATGAGACTATGTTTTTAGTTTAGTTTGTTTTTTTATTTGTTTTTTATCTTGGCCTACAGTTTTAACATAGGATCTTGTTATGTAGCCCAAGCTACACTCACAGTGATCCTCCTGTCTCAACTTCTTTGGTTTCAACCAGACACTACCCTGTCACACTTACAATTTTAACTTCTTACTCCTTGCAGAAATGCAGTGACAAAGATGTAGGTAACAACTTACCATGATTGCAGTGTGCAAAAATGTGTACCCACCAACCGGAGCCCTCTGGGCAGTGGATCCAACAAAACATCCAGCATTCTTTCGGTGTTCTTTCTACAATTCCTCACCTAAACCCCTCCACAGATGTCTCCTGTCTTCACTTTCTCCACCCACAGCATAAGGACCACATTTCTCGAGAGATGAGATGATTTCATCCTATGAGGAGATGTTGCCCTGCAGTAGAGACCTGGCTTTGGGAATGTGCAGTTGGTGCACTGACTCCGAGTACCATGCTTCCTTCACTCAATGCTCTTCAGTGTCATCTTTAAACTTGGATGCCGAGACAGAAGCCTCATTAAACAGTGCAGACAGCAACACACATGTAGTTGCATTCCAGTCTTGCCTACACACAGATACAGAATCAAGCTGCAAGCACTGACGACAGAATCTGTACAGGCTTTGAGTGCACAGAAGCAAGGATCTTGAGGGTCTCTGGAGTGGGTGGAAAAATAGGACCTAGGCTCAGGTTGGTGAGAAAGCTGGCAGCCACAGCAGCAGCCACAGCCACAGCCCTTACCAGGAAGAGGAGGGGTCTTTACATGGCTACAGACCAGAATGCCGGGACACATGGGTGGGGCTGGCTGCCCATTCTCACTGGAAGGCTCTCTCACTGCAAAGCATGCCCTTAGTTCTCCATCTTGATCTCCAGGACAGAAGCTTCCAATGAGTGGGCAGTAAAATTTGTCAATAAATGATTATGACATAAAATCATATGCATGGATATTGCCACACAGACTAAGCAAATCTACAAAACATTTTGATGAATTTAAAATCTCTGACTTTGAACCTGTGAAATAACTATCTACTGATACAGCTCTGCAAATGTCTTCCTTAGATGTAGAAGTTACGTGTAAACATCGCCACAGCCAGTGGAAAGCAACACTATTGCCTTATAAGACCAGATAATTAGATAAGCCAGTCATTAGTAGGATTTCTTCTTGGCCTAGAACTCACCAAGAAGGCTAATCTGACCAGCTAGCAAACCCCAAGGACCTGCCTCTCTCTACCTCCCCAGTGCTAAGATGGTAAGCAAGTACCATCCTGATTAGTTAATTTTACATGGGTTCTGCAATCCAGCTCTGGTACTCATAAATGTGGCAAGCACTTTTCTTCCCCAAATCTTTTGCTTTTCTGTTTTTGAATGCTTGCAGTAGACCCAGGACCTCATGTATGTAAAGCAAGCAAAGTCTGAACTTCTAATGCAGGTATCTTAGGCAATGCATTTGAAGAAATTCCAATCTAGAAATTAAATCAAGGCAGTAGGATAGAAGAGAAATTTTAAAATATGGTCTCACTTTCTAACTCTCAAGTAGATACCAGGCCCCAAATTCTCACTGTTGAGTACAAAGAAAGATGGTGTTGCTGAATAAAATTATAGCATGAATAACAGATAGGCTTGTCTATATGGTTCTGTGTGTCTATTCTTAATTCAAGATTACTATAGATATCAGTAAAATTTTCCCACTCTAAGACAGAAGAAAGTGGCTCATCATATGCTGTGGAACAATGATCTTTTATCCTGTTATTTGTATTTTAATAAAATGCTGATTGGCCAGTAGCCAGGCAGGCAGTATAGATGGGGCAACCAGGCAGGAAGGAGACGCCAGGCAATGAGGACAGGAGAATACTGGGAAGAGAAAAGGTGTAGTCTGCAGTCGTCACCCAGACACAGAGGAAGCAAGATGTGACTGCCTCGTCTAAAAAGGTACCAAGCGACGTGCATAACACAGACAAGAATTATGGGCTAATATAAGTTATAAGAGTTAATAAGAAGCTTGAGCTAATAGGCCAATCAGCCTATAATTAATGTAAGCCTCTGTGTGTTTCTTTGGTACTGAGTGGCTGCAGGACCCGGTGGGACAGAAATCCCAGCCAACAGTCACATCTACTCCTTTTCTTTGACCACAGCTGCATCACTATTGAGCACCAGTGAGTGGTTGGACCCAGTCGGAGCTTTTGCTGTTCATCATTTTGTTTCATCTTCTCAATGGCCCATCAGATTCATGACTGTGAGTGTCCTCAATCTGTAGATAAAGAATGCGAAGGCAGAGTGTAAACTTTATTACCAAAACAGCCATCAACTTTAATGAATACATGTCCCTAATTCTAACCATACCAACAAATACCAGGACCCAGGGGGTTCCTGGGTCTCCATATCAGCACGCAGGGGTTACTCTTCCAGCCTCAAGGGTTCACCATACCTACTGCTAACCCTCTGGAATATAACTCGGAAATAAGCTCCAATTCTCTCACAGTGTAGTTGAATAGAGACTGTCTTCACTACTAGAATGACATATTGTGCAATTCAAGCCACTGGCAATGCTAAGACCTGCTTTTCAGAGTTATATGCATTCTGCTTCCCCATAGCTGAATGATCTCACTTCCTACCTCCTCACTGCCAGCTTGCTCTTTCTTATGTCAAGTCTTCTCTCCTTGTGAGTTCCAGGAGAACCCTTTCAAACAGACTGGTTCATATTATTTCTTCTGTTACCGTCAGGATAACTCCAAGATGTATTCCTTCCCATGGCCTCTAGGGCCTTGAGAAATAGACCTTCGTGGCCACAGACATGAGGATGGACATTGCCTGCTCCATAGGAGTACATCAAGCACCTTCCTTCCAAGGACACAGACACTTTGTCCCCACTTTGAAAAATCTCAGCCCTCCCATCTCTGTCTGGCCCTTAGTTCTCTGTTTTAACGCCATGCTTTCATGATCTTGATGATCTTCCAATAACAACAAGAAAGTAATAAGGGAAGACCCCCATCTGTTGTGGAATATTAATTTAAGATGTGTTACATTTGTCTATGCTGCAGAAATTTGTTTAATGATGCAAAGATGTTTTGTTTTCTTTTATGTTGCATTTGTTTACTTTGCCTGTCTAAAACACATGATTGGTCTAATAAAGAGCCAATGATCAATAGCTTGGCAGGCAGGGATAAGGGGGGCTTGCAGGCAGAGAAAATAAGTGGGAGGAGAAATTTGAGGGTCGAGGAAGGAGAGAGAGAGAGAGAGAGAGAGAGAGAGAGAGAGAGAGAGAGAGATCAGGGGAAGATATCCAGCTTTACAGCAAGCCACGAAGTAAGAAGTAAAGAAAGGTATACATAATAGAGAAAAATAAAAAACCCAGAGGCAAAACGCAGATGGGATAACTGAAGTTATGAAAAGATGACTAGAAATAAGCTAAGCTAAGACTGGTCATTTGTAAGTACAAATAAGACTCAATGTGTGATTATTTGGGAGCTGAGTGGTGGAATCCCAAGTACCTCAAAGAACAAAGAGTAAAAACAAACAACACCTATCTAGACCCTGTCCTAAAATGAGATATTATGTAGTTATGAAAGTTATCTATGACTTGGTCCTGCTAGTAGTCATCAATACCGCAAAAAGCTAGTCTCAGCTTGGAAACATACCAACCTAGAGCTCCCAGGTCATGCATTGCCATCCCAACATCCATTGGGAAGGAATATCAGGGACTAGGATGTCACTACGGAGTCTTCCCTCTCTCTGTGCTCCACTCTCAATGTCCCTCCCATCACTGCCTGAACTGACACCTCTAGGCCACCTTTCTGGTGTTTCCTCCACATACTCTAATATGCACTGGGAATATTTACTTCACATCTCTTAAGCTTGTCCCTGAGAAGACTGCATCCCATGCATGGAGTTGGAGTCATGAACAGTCTCAGGACCTGTAGCTCAAAAGTCAGCCTGGGACACATGGAGAATGTTGAGGGGTACTCAGAACCATTTTCTCTAAGCCTAGCTCAGTAATTCATTGTGGAAATGGAGCTAATACTTTTCATCTAAAAAAATAAACTTGTGCTCACCTGCTGCGGAGCCAAGGTGCCTGCTCTGAGTTCACACTGAAGCAGTGTGGGCAACACACCTCTCTGCCAGGTTCATGTTCAGTTCCTGCCATGCCTGAGCCCACCACTAAAGGTTCAGAGTATCTTCTGGGTTCTTCCTACAGCTTCCTTTTATAAACAACCCCCTTTTACCCATCATCCTTGCTTCTCTGGACATCTTGGCACTTTGGGAGATGGTACTGTTAAGCTCAACATGGAGTTTCACCAGGCTTTCCCCTCAAACTCTTAAACCAGATTTATCTATCTAGAGAAATTGCGTGAGAATGACTTGAAAGAGGTCAACGTCACTATAGTCAGACCAAATCAAACTTTGGTAACATGTTTCTAACTATTTATGGCTAAAGTGAACCCTGCTTTTCTTCCAAGAAAAGGCTAAAAATGCTTATCAAAAGCTAACTCATTTTCATTGTGTAACAATTTTTGAACCTTAACACCAATCTTTTCTTTCCTAAAAGTTGTGTTTCTGCTTGGCCTTGAGTCAAGGACAGGACAGTCTAAATGAGGTAGACCAGAAGGCTGTGCAGCATGAAGGCAATACAACAAAACAACCTGGACTCTGGAAATGCAAGCATGATGCTCATGGACACATTCAGAACTGTACAAACATAGCCATTTCAATGTTGAAGACATCTTAACTAATGGTTTTCTCTCACACAGCCACTTCCATTATTCAGGGAATAGATGATCCATCTGAACCCAGTAAATACTAAGTGCTTAATTGATAGGCATTTTCTTTCCCTTTTTAATTTAATATGTGTTAATTCTTTCTGTCATGTATTTAATGGATTTCTCCAAGAGAAATACACCTTCAAACGTTGAGGTGGATTCAGTAAGCAAATGATTTAATGATTTATGTTGTAATTATGTTCATCAGTATGTGTCTATGGGAGAGTATGTATCCATAAGTATAGTTGCTGATGAAGGCCGGAAGAGGATCCTGTGTCTCCTGGAGCTGGAGTCACAGGTGGTTGTGAAGCTGCCAAGTGGGAGTGGGAACCTAATTTGCATTCTTTGCAAGATCAGCAAATGCTCTTCATCTCTGAGCCATCTCTCCAGCCCCCCTCCCCCAACCACATTGTTAAAAAAGCAAGATCCAACCCTTGCTGCTTTCACCACTGTTGCTGTGACCTGTGTTACCCTACGAAAATGGTGCTTAAAGGAAGTGAAACTGTTCTTTCAGTATCTCCTCTCCCTTTTCCAAAACCTGGGTTGGGTTTCTAATCAATGCCAAGGATGAGCTCTCTGCTTTCCTCAGGCTGTGGCATCATAGGCGCCTTTGACCTATCCACCACATTCCTGCAATTGTTCTCTGCCTTGGCATAATTCAGAAATGCCAATTAGTGTCCTCTGAAATCCAGCTCTCCTGTGGAAGCTTACAAATATCTTAGTCTCCCTGGTGATGGCTATGGATTTCTCTCCCTTACAAGGAGATTAAATAAGGCCTCGAGAGGATTCAGGCTACCTCCAGCTTTTGGTCAACCAAGAAGATGTTCTCTCGGGAACCCATTAAAAGACTCAGAGTAGAAAGTCCAGACCTCAGCCACCATAACAAGTAGCAGTGTGTTCACGGGATTGTCTGGAGTACTGGCCTTGTGATCTGGCTTCTGTCCTACACGAAATAACATTTGTCCTGCAGCCTCATCTCTCTCATCCCCCTGCAACTTACTGAAGTGACTGACTGTTTGCTTTCAGCATCTCTTTGGATCCGTTTACAAGACGGCAGCATGACTCTTCCTTTTGTCTCGGCAAGTAACCATTTTCAAAGCCGCCTATTTAATTTTGCATTTGACATGAAAGGAGGAGTAAGTATTATTTAAAATACCTGTTGAACAGGTAATAAGGTCTGTGACTCCTTAAATCCATTCATGGTTTCTCAAGGCCTCTGGAGTCTGAATGGTTGCACACAGTAAAACACTTTGACTTCCCTGAACCACCCTTGATTGTTGTCTAATAGAGCAAGACACTCCTCAAACATCCTGATTACATTATACAGAAAGATTGTCTTTAATGCACCCAGGCTTGGACACCTGGTAATCTCCAAAATAGCGGGACCTTTGATCTTGGGGAAAGAATTTGCATCTTGTGTGACTCACCAGGCACTCTCAGTAATTACCGAGCCCTCGTCCTCCTCCTCGGGCAAGCAGAGGGATGAAGGGGACTCGCCCCAGCTTTGGAAATCTAATTCTGCTCCCTGGACCTTGTATTTCATTCTTCTGATGTAACCTTAGCAGTAAGGCCGCTTCCCTCTCTGGAGGTCGTTTATCAGCTGGACACTCATCCCAGGAAGTAACAATCTGGAACTGGGATGGGGGACTCAGCGCTCTCAGCCCAAACCTGCTTTCCTGGGGTGTCGTGAAAGCAAGTCCACAAGCAGGTGTTCTGGATTGTGCTAGACACCAGAAGTAAGCAGTCAGCAGAACCAGAAACCGGCCATGTGACCACATTAACTAGTTTACCCTCCAGACCAAATCTTGGCCTGCTCGTGAGCAGATATGAGCGGACATGAAGCAGGTTTCTTCTGCCTCACGTCTCTCCTCCTCCGTTCACGCTCTTCTAACAACTGAGCTCATTCTCAAGGTTGGTACTTAGTATTTAGTTGTGAAACCAAAACACCCATACCCTGATTTGACCGGGGCTACACAATCCTAAACACACATACACACATGCACGCACACGCTTAGGACCAGAAATGTTTCAGATTCTAGGCTTATTTTAATTTTAGAGTATTTGTTACAGAGTATCAGTATCCTGGGGACTGAGCCCAACCTAATGCAGAACCAATTTATTTTTATCTTTACCTTGTACACTTAGACTGAAGTAATTTCATGCCGTACTTTCATAATGAAATATGAACCATCATGGTGTGGAATCTTCCACTTGTGGCATTGAGTAACACTCCAAGGTTTGAATTTTGAAGCATTTCGATTTGGGGGTTTTAGACTAGAGTTACTCACCTTGTACTCAAAGGCTGTCCTGACGTCATGGCGGATTTCTCCATCTTCTTTCCTCCTAACTTACTGATGTGAGTTATTAGTGATGTGAGTTATGTGCTCTTGTTATTAGCCTGGGACCTGCTCTTTCCCTCCCACAGCCTTGTCTCAATCAATACTCCTCCCATAGGTGTCTCTCTTACAGGACTTCCTGCTTCCTGGATACCCGTGAGCTCACCCTCCTCCCCTGCTAACATCATCCCTGCCATCCATCCCTTCACCCATCCTCCCAAGCTTCCATCACCCCTGCTTCCCATCCTCCCAAGCTCCTCTCCTTCCCAAGAGTCCTCATCCTTCCTACCCACCTTTCCCATGCTCACCAGCTACCATCCTCCTTTCCATCCATCCCCCACTCATCCTCCAAGCTTCTGCCCCCCCTCCTACCCACCTTTCCCTACCACCCATGCTCACCTGCTACCATCCTCCCCTGCCGTGCCTAGTGGCTGAGCTACAGAAGATAGGAACGTAGTGTGCTTCTCAAAACTGAGAAGAAAGGATGTTGAAGCCGGTCACCAGGCGGAAGGAATGCATAACTGGGGAAGTAGATAGGACTAGCCTATGATGTATACAGGTAATGAAATAGCACCTGGTGTTCCATTAAGATATACAATTGCATGGTTTACATATAAGTTAGAAAAGAGTAAAGAACACTCAGAAGAAAAAGAACTCGAGGCATGTGGAGACCCTGCCCAGCTGTAACTGTTGATACTTTTCGCGGTAACAACCCACTCAGGACTAGAGAGTAAAGCTCAGCATCCCTTATCAAGATCATGACTAGTACAGATGAAATGTCACATTCGCTAGCTCATGGGTGAATGTACGAATTTCTTATTCTTCCTAGTATTTAGCTGAATCCTTTGCTAATACTATTTTATTTAATATCTTATTTTGTTGTATTCCCAAACTTTTAATTTTCATGATTTTGCTGTTCATGGTCACAAAAAAAATAAAGAAAAGAAAAGAAAAATGTCCTGTATTCATTCACCTCTTAAGCAGTGGCCAAAGGCTTTATGGAAAATGTTCCCATATTAGAAAACACCATGAAAGGCATATTTACTTTTAGTGAAAATCTATCTATATACTTGATTGCCTAAGGAAGCACAGAGGTTTTTTAGAATTCTTTAAAATTATTTAGCAAGAAAATCTGCTGACCTCATCTAATTTCACTGGCAAGGCTATAGAAACAAACTCCTTATTCAGGAATAAAAACACATAACTAGACTGCTTTGGTCAGAAAAACCATCTTTCTTGACACGGGGCATAAAAATGAATTTAGATATTGAAAGAAGCCCATTGTTTCAAGGATGAAAAGATACAGGTTTGTTTCCATGGGGAAGCAAAGAAACTGTCTGGGAAGCCTGGCTCCTCGTTGAGGGCCCAGCACATTCAAATATTACCACTTACTTAATCTGGCAGGAGGCACCAGAGATTCTCAAGGAAAATGAACCACTGGGGTAGCCTGGAATAAGGACTGATGAGAGGGTCTGGGTGGAGCTCTGTAACTGGCTACACAGAGTTGACCCCTCACCTGATGCCTTGAGATAGCACTGAGAATACAGTAAAGAACTAGGAAAGCAGGCCCAGGCCAGAGGGGGCCCAGAGTCCTAACAGTCGTAAGCCGAACAAGTCTTCTCATACCTTGTGCACAAAGAAGTTGCTGTCATATGGGCTATGCTGTTGGTCCCCACAGGTTGCCCTCGGCAGACAGTGTAGTGACTTCGGTGACCAGGCCATTCTTATTCCAACTGAAAAGGATGCACTCCCTGGCGGTGTGGGTAAAGCCGCTGGTCTCCTCTGCTATAGTCATAAGACTATCTCTGGCATTGAGTTAACTATCTCAAAAGAGAGACAGAGAAAGGAAGGGGGGGAAAGGGAGGGAGGGGGGGAGGGAGGGAGGGAGGGAGGGAGGGAGGGAGGGAGGGAGAAAAGCAGGGAGAAGGAAAGAGGAAAGGGAAATGGGACAGCTATGGTGGGGAAAAGGTGATCTTGCAGAAGTGAGACAGGTTCCAGGAACCATTTCTTCTGCACATTAGATGAAGCTGAACCTACTCATTTTCTTTGTGTATCTGTGATGCTGTAATAAATGTCTGAGATCAAGGCAAGTCCAGATCAAGGCAGGAACAGGTTCAGACTCTGGGTTGCTGCCTTGCTCTAAGATAACTCCTATGGCTGTGTCCTCGGATAACGAGAAGGATAAGAGTAAAAGAAAAAGCATTTCTTTAAGCCTCTGTAAGGGCTCTGAGCCCCTGCTCCCAACTTGTCCTCTTCCAAAGGCTCCCTCTCCATTCCATCACACTGACTTAAATCTCAACATATAATTTATGGAAGGAACATCCTGGGCATACCAACCATTGAACACCCAAAGTGGGATGTCTCCTTGAAAATTAGGTCTTTGAAAAACTAAAGTTGGACTAATCTGGTTCTTTATAGCTCATAACACGGAGCCAATCGGTGGCCACCTTCTTTATAGCTCATAACACGGAGCCAATCGGTGGCCACCTTCTACAAGGCCTTACTATTATGTCACAAGAAATTTTCTTTTGCCCAGTGGAGCACCAAACCCACCCTCTGCTAATTGGTGACAGTCTAATCAACCCTATCAGGTTTATGTTTCTATGGTAGCCAACACCCCTACTTTGTAATGTACAGCTTCAATGCTGTTCACAACCTTATTATTTTCCATTTAAAAAAAATAGTGAGAATATCTTGTTTAATTCCTCAGATGATTAAACTCAATTCCCAAGTCAAGGAACCAGGGTCCGAACCCACCTCCAATGCATGTGAGATGCCCGGGGTGTTCATGGGAGATGTGGGAAGTAAGAAGACCACAATGCATGCCCACCACCAATTGATGCATTTTAGATACAGGACTGAAGGGGAAAACCAAAGGCCAGGCAGGTGGGAATGGGCACTCAGAGCCAACAGGTGGGAAGACTGGCTTGAGCAGTAAGATTAGAGGGAAGCATCAGCTGGAGTCCACTGTACCAGCCCCCACACCGGTCTTGATTGATGAAAAAGCTGACTGCTCTCCATTTAACGTGGAATCATTTCCCCCCTTCGGACAGTCAGATTGGCCGATTTCTTTAAATAAATAAATATAGGATGATTAGGGAATCCTAGGTTTCCGTTAGTGCCTAAGAGACTTCATTTCAACTAATATCTCCATTTTTATCTGTCAGCCTTAAGAAAGGAGAAAGACAATCCACTCAAAGGCTGTTGCCATCCAATTAACACTTGTCTCCGGGTAATAAATCATATCACAGACTTTATTGACAACCTGTAGTACATCATCTTTTCAATGGCACTTGGCATGACCTTTAAGTCCAATGGTTTGAAAGATGTCCATGTGAAGCCTTGCAAGGTCCACCACCCCTGCTTCCAGCATAGCACAGCTTATGCAAGAGAGCCCAGCATTGAAGGGAAAGGGCTCTGCCTGAAATACAATTACTGCTGATTAAGCGTCATCAGCATTTCGTGGGTACACATCTATTTTTATCCCGTCTATTTAAAATTCACTTGAACTGGATTTCCTTCCTCAAGAGTTCATTGCTGGTACCTTTTTTTCCCCCGCAGAGAAAAAAAAAATCAAATGTTCTATAATGCATTTTGTGTAGAACATGGTTCTAACACCACAGAAAATTCCGTTAAATGTCAGAAGAATTTAAAGACTTGTTGTTGAAAAATCACAGGCTCGGGATGTTATGAGTGTTTGAATCCTTGGAAATTTTAATAACCATTGAGTGCAAGAATCTTTCAGGAGCCCCAACTTGGCTGTAGCATACGATATAATCACCAGTTTATTAAAAGAAACCAGTAATTATACATGTAAGACAAGAGAGGGTCTGGAATGCTTCTCCTTTGGTGCCGTATCAGCTTTCTTCCTCATGCACTCTCATGCATTTTAAGGATACAAGATTTTATCTTCCTTCAGCCCTTTGCTATACTAAATAATCATGTCTGTAGAGCTGGTAAAATAATTTGCATCTTGCTTTATCCTTCGAGTGCTGAACAAAAACAAGGTACTGAAAGATAAACAGAGACAGAATTTTAATCTCAGAGGCAAAAGACTGCAGGAGACATCAAAAGGAGTTCAATGTAGGTTAAATGAGTAAATAAGCGAATATGCAAGAGAACACATGCACACAGAACACAGGTACATGCACAGCCACATACATACACATGTACACACGCAGGGACACATATTCACACATACAATACACACCCAGGAATACACACGGATATGGATCCATGCATACACAGAAGCACACATACACCTCTATATACACAGCAATACAGACACATACACAGTCACACACATGTAGATGCACATATAATAACACAGTGTACACATACACACAAAGAAACACATGCACACGTATATGTACAAATGCATAAAAAGAAATGCACATATACATGAACAGACACAGTTTTATATATATATATTCAGATGCACACAAGGACATGTACACATGCAGGTACATATACCTATGTATACATGCATACACAGACATGTGAATGTATGTACACATGAACATGTCCTCATGCACACCCAGGTAAACATATATAAATATATGCAGGAACATGCAGACACACATATGCACAGATACACACATACATATGAACATACACGTATACACATACACATGTGCACATGCACACAAACCACACTGGAGAATAGAACTCTTAGAAGACACTCATCCTTTGGTGAAATATGAAATTAGTCCAGAAAAACATTCTGTACCCAACAAGTTATTCATGTTTCCTTTTGAGCATGTTTGGACCCTCACTAACCACTAACCACTACCTTGGGTCCTGAAAATAATTACAGCCCTAGACGTTAGAAACCTCATGGCTCAGACACCGAAATGCAGAGCACAGAGCTATTAAGGGGACTGGATAATTGGTCTCGACAGTAATGAGGCTGGGGGGCTAGGCAGGAATCAATTTAGGAAAGGAATTTGAACTCTTTATTATATTTTTAATTAGTCTTTCTAGTTTTATAGAATATATTTTGATCTTATTCTTCCCCTACAAGTCCTCCCAGATCCCTCTCACTCCTCTACCCACCCAACTTCATGTTCTTTCTCTCTCACACTAAAGAGGGGGGGGGCAGAAACAAAACAAAAAGGCCAATAAATAAATAAAGCCATAAAAGGAAAGCGGAGCTGACTTTGTGTTGACCAATTCTCTTCAGCACAGGCTGGCCCTGGAGCGGCTGATGTGGGTGATACACTCGGTGTCACTCCTATGGAGAAAACTGATTTTCCCTTCCCAGCGGCGTCCAGTTACAAACAGCTTCTTGGTTAGGGGTGGTTAGGGCTTTGTGCCCACGTCTCACTCTCCTTACTGGGATCCTGTCTGTTTGAAGCTGTGCAGGTCCCGTGCATGAACCTTCGTAGTCTCTGTGTGTTCATATACCCATCCATCCCGCTGTGTCTGGACAAGGCTGTTTCTGAGGAGTCCTCCCCCACCTCTGGCTTTTACAACCTCTGTCCCCTTATCTGCATAGATCTCTGAGCCTTGAAGGGAAGGGTTTGAAGAAGTCATCCTGTTTAGGGCTGAGTGTGCCAAAGTCTCTGCATGTTGTCTCCAGGTCTGGGTCTCTGTGATAACTACCTTCTATTGCAAGAAGAAGCCTCTCCTGTAAGGGGTGCCAGCTGGGTACGGCAGGCATGTAGTCCCTGGTAGAGAAGGTTCTGCTGGCCAGCACAGAGTAGCAAAGAGATGGAGGTTACGTAGGAGAAGTGGCTGAGGGGAGCAGCAAGGAAGAACTAGGGGGATCTGGGGTCTGTACCATAAGTGAAGGTACAAGGGATGAAGGTACCTGGGAGGAGGAACTTGAGACCTGTGGGAGAGGCTGACTTTAAACTTCTTAGAAAAGGGGTTACCAAGACTTACAAAGAAGACACATGGAGCCAAATCCAATGTCCAAGACTACTCCATACCAGATGGAATGTGCTCACTAAGTCTCCTCTCTGCCAGGCCATACCGGATTGGCACTCAGAGCTGAGGAGGGAATGTGAGTATATATCCACTTGCAGAGCTATAACATGATGTGGCAAATCAAACTCTAAACACAGCCAAAGAATAATCTCATTTGAAGCCTCAGCCAGCACTCGCAAACCTAACGCAAGTCAGATTTTACTCCACGTCACAAGAGTTGATTCAATCTATTACAGCCAATGTTAATCCAAGGAAACTGTAGAAAGGTAATAAATCAAATTCTGAGTAAGGAAAATGACAAACTTTGTTAAGCAGAATTGGAGAAAGCAAATCAGGAAAGGCATGTGAAGTTAAGCATCCAAGGGGCAAGAAAACCTGAGCTTCATACGAAATATTCCTCAAGTTGAATACTTTACCCAAGATGCAAGAAAAGATGAGGAAAAAAAACCCTAAGTTTTTAAAAGGAACCACTGGCTCTCTGGCAACCATATCTTATCTCTCCCCATAGTTTTTTTTTAATAACAGTTGTTTTATCAGACAATAAGTTGGAGAACAGTCACTACAATTAGAAAATATGACCTTCAACCTGAAAGGAGAGGGACACACGCCACCCACCTCCACTTAGTAGAGGAGCTACTGATAGCGAGTGGTTGCTGAAGAAGGAGGGAGGGTTCACCCTCCTTCAGGGACGTGTCTGCTCGAAGGATACCCAAGCCTCAGAGGATGGCCCTACACAAACAAACATAAGCAGCACTAATTGGAATCAGGAGGTTGTCAATAACAAAACCCCTGGAGGCCATAAAGGTGAGGAGAATATGAACGGAGGTAATGATAGCTAGAGATGGTTGAGATATGTTGTATAAAATCTCCAGATCATATAAAGTATTTTTTAAAGGAAAACATGGTCTCGGAGATACAACTTTGCCTATACCTAGCTGATTGATAGTACGTATGAAACAATTTTCCTTCATGAGAGAGGCTTGAGAATTCCATAAGAGAACTCATGTAAAGTCTTCAGGATGCTCAGTGCCTGAGGTTCATTGAGCACATGCTACTTCCCTTACTTCCCAACTACAAGCTCACTCAGCTTTTGCTCCAGGCCACTCTTACAGCCTGGTGTTCATCATTAGAGCCAGAGCCTTGTGATGCTTGATAAATTTTATATTTCAGATTCACATGACCCTAATAAATGGAAAGTCTCTGATTTAGGAATTTATTCTGCTTTGCAGGAGTCTCCACAGGAGGGGGATAAAGAGAGTCATAGTGGAGTTAGTCACAATGGAATGAGTGTGTCTCTTGGACCCGGTAGCATGTTAGGGACTGAATGGCATGAAGCATGCATTGTGCTTTGCTAAGGTTGAGTATGCAGTCACGGTCCCTTATGTGCACTGTGTGACAACTTTGAATTTCACTATTTTTCAATACAATTCACGCTTCCATTTTTCCCTAGGATCCCACTTGTTGTGGCACACAGCATAGCTACTTGATAAAGAGCCATAGTCAAAAATTCCTAGATGATGAATAAGAGTAAGTACTGAGAAGTCCGTGTATCCTCCAGCTCTCTTCTGATGTGGTCTGGTCACGCTAATGTCAAGCCCCACACATCTGCCTCACTCCATCAAGAGTGAGACCGCCCTCTTCCTTGTTGTTCCAGTTGGCAGGCCCCTAGTTCAGTGACAATGCGGTGCCTGGCCTCTGTCGTGTCTTGTAAAGGCACGGAGATGAGAAACCGACAGAGTGATGTGGCTAAGCTATGGTCACCCTCAGGGCTAGCCTGCGTTCCACTCTGCACACGCATGAACCAAGGACCACAGCATAATCGTGCCCCTCCTCTTCTTCCACATACAGCAGATGATTCTTCAGGAGTCGAGCAGGACTTTAGTGAGATGTGTGATATCGAAGTTCATGCTCTTGAGTACGGATGTTTGACCTCTCCCCAAAATAGGATGCCCTGCCTGGAGGACAGGGAGCGGCTTATATCAGTGACATGTTCCCACCAGTGTAATGAGTTAGAAGTTGGGGCACAAGCAGAGGGGCTTCAGAAGAGGAAAAGAGAGTGATTTATGAACAGAAACAGAATGAGAGTGAAACATTTTCTTCCTGTCTTGGTTTTCTCAGCCTCCAAAAATAGCATCCACAGAGTTTTAGATGAACCATTAGAATTGACAACTCTGAGCTGCAGGCCCATTCCATTGGAGTAGATTCAATTAAATTAGCAAAGATCCAAATGAGACATCCGTGATGTCACCCAGACGTTCCTATTTAATACAGTTAGTACTAGGATATCTCCTGATTAATTATTTTGTAGCCATATAACTTAGGTATTCACATTGCTGAACTCTATTTAATTTACCTTCTTCCCAACTCTCAATTAAAAGGTTGCCCTGAGTTTAGTGTTTCCTAATATTGAATTTAAAATTTGTAGTTTGCAATTGTTTTCTTCTTCATTTATACATGAAGATAGAATATGTTTACTGAATGTAGTATAGCCTTCTCTAGGGTGTTTATTTTCTAAGATCTTACTTATATTTTTGACCAAATTTTGCTTACAGATTGACTCAATGGAAGCTTTACTGAGTTGTTTTTGTCTATCCATCCTTCCATCATCTATCCATCATCCATCCATCCATTATCCATCCATCAATCCATCATCCATTCATTATCTATCTATCATCATACATCCATCACCTATCCCTCTGTCTTTCCATCCCATCAATTAGTTGATCTCCAGAGTAGGATCTGAGCTGGTGGCTGAGGGTATCAGAGGAGAATGAGGAAAACAAAGCAAGACCCTGTAGAATGGGTAGCCTGTGTTCCTGAAAGTGTGGCCCAATTTCATGAGTTCTGCGCAACTCTGGAAGCCTAGGAACCAGAAGAGTTGGGTTGTGAGGAATGTCCACTCAAGAGTCACCACATCATGAAGCAGCCACACCCTACTCTTGAGAACTGGGAAGGTTTGCTTATCCTGTGGACCTATTAATAGCTTTTGGCCACTACAACAAATACCAAAGAAAACCAAATCACAAAGAGAAAAGGGTTCTCTTGGCTCACAGTTTTGGATGCTTTGGTCTGCTCTGTTGCTCCCCCAATGTTTAGGCCTGTGATGG
Source organism: Alexandromys fortis (assembly GCF_014885135.2). Lineage (NCBI taxonomy): Eukaryota > Metazoa > Chordata > Mammalia > Rodentia > Cricetidae > Alexandromys > Alexandromys fortis. The sequence continues at coordinate 10,179,797 of NW_026067907.1, read as the reverse complement.
GTACCTGACAGAGCAGAAAGCCTTACTTCATGCCACAGCTAGAAAAAAAAAAAGTGGAGGAAGAGGCTGAAAGTCCCATCTCAGTATGTGAACTTATTTCTAGTGCTCTCCCTCCCTCCCACTGGGACTCCTCTTAGAGCCGCCGTTCTCAGCCTTCCTGCGGCTGTGACCCTTTAACACAGTGCCTCATGCTTGGTGACTCTCAACCACAAAATTATTTTCATTGCTACTTCATAACTACAATTTTGCTAGTTATGAATTGTAAGGTAAATATCTATGTTTTCTGATGGTCTTAAGATGACCCCTCCAAAAGGATCTTTTGACCCCAAAGGAGTCTCAAGCCACAGGTTGAGAACCAGTGTCCTGAAGATTCCACTGCCTCCCTCCATCGCCAGCCAAGGACTGAGCCTTAATCATGTGGGTCTTTAGGAGATTTTGAGAACCAAGCTGCAGCAAGATCTTAGCTGCATGTTGGGTGACAGCAGTACCTTCTTGGGGTTTGAGAGAGGGAAAATGAAGAAACACAGGTACAACCCGTGGCACTAAACAAGTATGTGTTCCGTAAACAGTAGCTATTGCCGTGTTATCCAGGCTTTCTTGGCTAAGGGTTTCATGTGTTCGATAAACAGTAGCTATTGCCATGTTATCCAGGCTTTCTCGGCTAAGGGCTTCATTTGTTTGGAGCCCATCTTGGGATGACAGGCTGTCAGACTCGACTCAGCCCCACTGTTCATAGTACTCCTCTGCTGCAGCCTTGACTAAAAATAGATGTTAATTCCCCCCGGGAAAGAGCTAAATCTGTGCACCTGTGCCTTCCTGTTTCACTAGGTAAACCCTGTCAGCTCCCTGACAATACGCTCGTCAAACACAGTTTGGTCCCTACCCTTGTACTCTAAGATGATAAGAATCCAGGAAGCACTCCCCCAGGGAAAGAACCTTGCTCACTAGACAAAGGCCAGGAATTCGCTTTTGCTATAAACTTATTTTATTAGTTCCAAGAAATCAATTACAATAGAAAGTTGTCGTCTAAGAATGAGAAGAAAGACTGGATGGCATCAGAATTTTGTCCAATATGAAGTCTCTGCAAGAGATAGCAGGAGTGTGGGCCCACGGCCTCATCCTTGGCACATTCCAACCCCACCCTGTGTTCAGACCTTGGGCTCTTTATTCTAAAATTAGAATGTCCTTGTTCTCTGTTAGCATGTTATGCCCTGTACTGTCTCCCTATGGCCTGTGAATTGTGGGTGTGTTTTTCTTAATTTATGGAGACAATTTAAAAATCTCATCCAGTGATGGTTTTTTTCAGGCTCAGCCTGATGATGAGTAGTGTAGGGGACCATTTCAAAGAAGTGCCTGTGGTTCATTAGGAGACGAGTGTGCCGGAATGTTAAACTACATTGCATGTATGCCAAGCCAGAACTGAGTCTCTCACAAGCCCCTGCCCAGAGAAGCAGCCTCTCAGCTGTGGATGCTGTGCAATTAGCGAGTAAATAACCAACTAGAGGGGGCACAGCAGCCATAGGTTCCTCCTTGGGAGAACCAGTTAGGACTGGGAGGGATTTCGACAATAATGCAACCCATGCTGACCAGACACCAGAGAAACTGCCTGTAGCCTCAAGCCATGGCTCTTGGGAGCTTACCTCTGATATTAACACCATGTATTTTACATGGCCTTTTGCCAGAAATAACGACATAACAGACTGCATCATTATTTACTTCGGGGTTCCCTGGACAACATCTGGTATCGGTCATTTTATGCTAGTTTATAGCACCCTGGGTGGGCACCATTAGCCACAGTGGCCCATGCCAGATCTCTACATCAGTACCATGGTGTCTAAGCATCAGCTCTCTCTCAGGGACCCCTGTTTCCTTCAGGTGGCATCTTCACTTCCATCTCTCTTGAATAGAAGATGACCTTCTCCCACCACAGCCTCTAACTGCAATCTGTTCTCTAAGGAACTGATTAATCTTCTCGGGGGAAGACGGACACAAATAGTTTGTGACAATCCCGGCAGCTTCAGGTGGAAGCCAGTCAGATGTGGTGGGAATCTTCCAAGGCCGAATGTGAAAGCACCCAGTGCTGGATATTCTCTTTGATACACACACCTTATTTACATTTTAAATTTAAAGGCTACTATGTTTATTTTTATTTTTTTACATTTTTTATTTATTTTTGTTGGGAGTCGGGATGCATATGCCACAGTTTGCCTGTTATAGGTTGGAGGACTCCTTGCAGAAGATCCATGTAGGTCCCCAGGCTCAAACTCAGCCCATCAGGTATAGCCGCAAACACCTTACCCATTGAACCATCTTGCTTGCCCTATTTAGTTTGTTTTAAAATGTGCTGAAGATATAGCAGGGTGGGAGAGCACTTCCCTGACTCACACAAAACCTTAGGGCCAGAAGTAAAAAGAAAAAAATAGATATGCAGATTTTGGTAAACATTTGGAAAGATGTGCAGTTCTGATAAGCATTAGGTTAACGTAGGCTTAGCCTCTACGTGGATAGAAAACCCGAGTGCACTAGGTAAAGCATTCAGGTAGACAAATATGGAGAAAGATCTCCTGCGCATTGCATGGAAACACTGGCAGGTTTCTCTTTGCTCTGGGACAGTCACTCTACCCCAGCAAGCCTGTGGTGACGAGCCAGCGCTGCCCTGTTCTCTGGAAAGAAGCTGCTGATGGCAGCCCCCACCACTCTGGGGCTTGGGGACGACCTCACTCTTAGCTAGGCTGATGAATTTGAATCTATTGCCTGCCTTGCATATGGCTGTTGTGAGAATCGAGGCAGCAGAGGGACGCCGTTGGTATAAAACATCACCCCTAAATATCAGAGCTTGCATTTTCAACGTTCCTCAAGTTAACTAGATGAAGATGAATAAAGGTTCCGCTCAGCTGTTCCAAATGATAATTTCTGGCACTTGGCAGCTGATTGTGCTTTTAGGAGCAGCCTAAGGACCACGACAGCACTAAGTAAACAGTGCCGCATCCTTCCTGCCTACCCTGGTTTGGGATGCATCCTTTTTTCTTATCCTATTATTTCTGGAAATGAGATCCTTGTCCCCTAGCTACATACCCCCCACTTGAGGTCCCCCAGGGCACCGCTGCAGGGGTAGCATAGGGAATGGAGACCCTTTTTCCCAGGGATAAACTCAGAGCCCAACACTCCCTCCCCAGGAGTACCCAATTCCCATGAAATGTTCTAGGCTTTTCCCAGTACATCTCAGAGAATGCCCTGTCAGCTGTAACTCCAGAAGAGTAATTCCATCGTAAATGAATGGGGGAGGCAAACTCCAACAAATTGTCTGGAGTAAAAAAAATGTGGAGGTTGTAAGGAGGTGGGGGGTGGGGATTCTGCCAGGGCGAATAAACAAGATCCTGGAATTCTTGTTTGTAGAATGTCTTCTCTAACAAGCCAAAAGCCAGCATCTTCAGATCACTCACGGAAATGCTTCCCAGGATGTCGGCCCTGATTAAGGATGTGTGAGGGTTATTGAGTTCTGAATTAGATGCGCTTTAATAAAACAGTAGAATGTTCTTATCTGACTGCATCTGTATTGATTGTGTTCAAAAGGTCTGCCCTTGGATCCAGGTCAACGATTTTACATAAACTTACTGGAGATTCAGACAGCATGTTCATTTGTAGAGTCTGTAGCTGTCCGGGTTGTTAGGCTTCTGCACTCTGAGCCCGGAAGACATGGTTGCTGCAGAGTCAAGTTTATTTTTGCTCTTGTTACATTTCGCTTAATCTTCTGGCCACAAACCCAGTTGATTTTCTGAAGACTATATTAATAAGAAAAATTTATTTCAAGTGTTTTTATATTTGAAGATGTCTTCCATACAGATATGAAATACACAGTTCAATTTAGGTTGGAAATGTAGCTGCATGTCTAAATAACATACAGTGAGCAACTCACAATTAAAACGAAAAGCACAGAGTGAGAGGCTCTGGCAAAGGGACAGACACTGGCAAAAATCCCAGGGTTTCCGGTGTATATCATATCTATGTGTTCATAGAGAAGGGCGAAGCCCTTAGCTGAGGCTGAGCACAGCATAGGGCAGGAGGGACGCAGTCAATCGGTCATTTGCAGGGGAGAGCTGTGGCCATGCAGAGACACACCAGTGCTGTCTGACCATAATCCCGGGGGAGGGGATCGATGGGAATGTGAGCAGGAGTCAGGGAAGGTGAAGGAGAGAGGAACATGGTTGAAGGATTTCATATACATGTATGAAATCTCACAATGAAACTCATCACAGATAAGTAGTATATGCTGGTTAAAATATTTTTAAAATGTTTAAACAGAAATAGCATCTCATACTAAGTACAACTAGGTGATTTTTTAGACCACATTTAACTGGCTGTGTGTGGACACGCGCTGAATGGAGTTGGTTTCAGTGAAACTATGAGTTTTCTTGGAGAATCTAATGGAAGGATGGGGAGACAAGAGCACCAAGGATGTGTTCAAGGGAGCAGAAGCTGGGATAGATCATGAAATTGATGGTGGGTGAGGAGGGAAGTGGGAGATGAAGGGAGGGAGGTGTATTGGGAAGTGGGTAGCAGAGGTGAGTTGAAGGTCTCCATTCAGATGAAGTCTTAGACACAGAAGTAACCGAGGAATACGTGAACTGAAGAGAAGAAGGTGGGTCTCAGAGCAAAGGCCTTGATGCAGTATAGAGACTGCAGCTATAGGTTAATAATAAATGCAGGAAGATGGTGATGAATGTGAGCAGTAGACGTGAGAGGCGGAAAGTGTATGTGGGAGTCGGGTGGGGTGGGGGGAGGGTGCTCAGTGGTCCTTTACCTGAAGAATGTCACTAGACCTGAGGGTCTGTGCATTGAAGAAGAGGAGAAAAGCCGAGGCTGGAGGGTGTTAGGAGGTCTGTCTGTCATTGCCGACAGAAAGGTTCACTAGTGTGTTTATCTCATTTATTTATTTATGCCAGGGGCGAAAGATCAACAACAATCCTTGAAGAGCAAGAAAGATAGACAACCTCCTGTTCCTCTGGAAAGCATCATGTGGGAGGGGAGTGATCTACTGAGCCATACATCGGGAACTGCGCCTTTGGAAGGGTTGCAGGGAGGGAGGCCAGGTCTGTGTGGCAGCCTGAAAGTGAAGTATTGAGAACAATGAAGCTCTAGGCAAGCAACATATTTGGGGAGGATGGACTAAAAAGAGCAAAAGGAAATAAACAGAATCCTTGTTTAATGATTGATCGTGGGTATCTCCTAGAATGGGTGAAGAGGTACCCAGGTGTCTTAGAGTGCTGTGATGAAACACCATGACCAAAAGAAGCAAATTGGGCTGGAAAGGGTTTATTAGGCTTACACTTCTGCATTGCTGTCATCACTGAAGGAGGCCAGGACAGGAACCTGGAGGCAGGAGCTGATGCAGAGGCCATGAGGGGAGCTGCTTTCTGACTTGTTTCCCCTGGCTTGTTCAATATCTTCTTATGGAACCCAGGATCATCAGCCCAGGGATGGAACCATCCACTAAGGACTGGGCCTTCCCCCCATTGATCACTGAATGAGAAAATGCCTTCCAGATGGATCTCATCAAGAATTTCCTCAATTGAGGCTCCTTCCTCTGATGACTCTAGCTTGTGTCAAGTTGACATACAAAACCAGCCAGTAGACCAGGTGTGATGGTTACTGTCAGCTGCCAACTTGGCAGAATCTAGAATCACTTGGGAGATGGCCTCTGAGCATGCCAATGTGGGATGATCTTGGTTACATTAGTTGAGGGGGGATTACCAACCTACTCTGGGTGGCACCATCCCCTGACTGGGATCTTGGACAGTGTGGATGGCAGAAGGGAACTGAGTAGCAGACATCCATTCCTTCCTCTCTGTGCCATGACTGTGGGTGGGAAGTGAGCAGCTGCTTCCTGCCATCTTGACTTCCCACCAATCACAGCAACAGAAAAAGAAAAGGACACCGCAGACATCTGGCAAACCAGGCTTCTTTATCGCTGCATTCATTACCCCAGTGCCTCGGTTAGCAAAGGGCCCATTCTCTTCTGCTGTGAGGGAAGCCAGACGGGCTGGCATCAAATCAGAGTGGCTGACGCATCTTCTGTACCTCTGAGGGTGTCTCCAGAGCAGTGGTTCTTACTCTTCCTCTTGTTGCGATCCTTTAATACAGTTCCTCATGTTGGGGTGACCACCAACTATAATATTATTTTGAGTACACTTCATAACTGTAATTTTGCTACTGTTATGAATCATAATATAAATATCTGTGCTTTCTGATGATCTTAGATGACCCTGTGACAGGGTCATTTGACCCCCAAAATGGGGTCACAACCTGCAGGTTGAGAACCTCTGCTATAGGCCTTTATCATAAGATTGGGATTGCTGAGGCATCCAGCCCTGTGGCCTGAGCATTCACTGGGTTCTTGGCCTCACCAGCATGCAGGCGGCCATTGTTGAGTTGCCCAGCCTCTGCTATGTAATCCAGTTTTTATAAAATATGTTCATTCTATGTGTTCTGTTGCTCTAGAGAAACATGATTAATAGAACTTTCAGAACCCAGACCAGGGCTCTCTAATTCTTGACCCTTTAGTTTCAGACTGAGAATTACAACATTGCCCCTGAGGTTCTGATACCTTTGAGACTAGACCAATCCATGTTATCTTATATCTACAGCTTGCAGATGGCCTATTGTGGAGATTCTCTACCCGCTACTGCGTGAGTCAATTCTACTGATAAACCCTCTCCTGTTTCTCTCTGTTCCTCAGCTCTGTTTCTGATCGCTAAGGCCCTGCAATTTGGAAGGTGAAATGGGAACGTGAATAGAGATAGGTTCCCCCCACAGCAGGCTCCACCCACTTCACATGCTTCCATCAAAAGTTCACGAGCAGGTAGAGAATCTGAACCCCTGAGAGTCACTCAGCGCTCATGTCCCCATGCATAGCTTTGAGGTCAAGTAACCACAAGTGAATAATTTTACCGTGAAGTGATACAGGTACCATTGGTTCTTTTCCTTCTGTGACTGTGACTAGTAAAGAAAGAGAAGAGGGGCTTATTCCTGCTCACAGTTTATTTCAGGGTAAATAAAGTCCATCATGGGGGAAGCAGAAGCAGTAGGAGCTTGAAATGGCTGGTCACATGACATCCACACTCAGAAAGCAAAGAGGGATAAATAATTCTGCTGGTGCTCAGCTCCCTTTCTCCACTCATACAGGCCAGCATTCCAGCCTAGGGAATGGTGCCACCTACAATGGGAGGTTCTTCCTACCTCAATCCAGTCAAGACAGTCCCCACAGGCAAACCCAGAGGCCTCTTTCCCACTGATCTTAAATTCTGTCACATGCCCAATTGTCGAAACTGTCACAAGAGGTAAGGTACTGATGCATGTTGATTGTCATTTGTAATGTCAGTGGCAATAACAATCATCTGACCTCCTGTTTGAGGAACTACAAAACTAGACATGGATTTGGGGTGGACCTCAGGGAGCCCCAAGTATCCTACCTCACTGCTAACCCAGTCACCATCACACTCCCTGAATCACCACTACTGCTACAGGGGCTACCAAGCAAAGATTCAGAAGGAACAGCACCTGATGGAGGAAGGTCATTCTGTTGAGGGGGCTGTGGGCTACGTCCCTGTCGCCCAGCTCCTGGCCGCCAGCTAGCTTATGCCCCGAAATAACAACACACAAACTGTATTCTTTTAAATACTGCTTGGCCCATTAGCTCTAGCCCTTACTGGCTAATTCTCATATCCTGATCAACCCATCTCTAATAATCTGTGTAGCACCAGTCTTACAGGGAAAGATTCAGCATGTCTGACCTGGCAGCTTGCTTCATTGCATCTGCCCTGGAGAGTAGCAGCATGGCATCTGTCTGAGGCGTCTTACCTCACTTCCTCTTTCTCCCAGCATTCTGTTCTGTTTACTCCATCCACCTATGTTTTAACCTATCAGGGCCAAGCAGTTTCTTTATTAATTAACCAATGACCTTCCTTTATCAAGCACCAAAAAGGATGGACCTGGTCCCAAAGTTCCATGAATAAAGCCTAAGGAACTCTTTCGCAGAAGACAGAGTATAGGGTCTGGTGCTGGCAGAAGAGGAAAGCATTTAAGGCTGTAAGCGAGTTAGCTCTGGTAGAGTGGCCACCCGGGGACCATTACAGATATTTTCCTCATCATGGATGTTCTGCTCACTAAACATAATTAGCAGAAGAATGAAAGTGGAAAACGAGGAACCAGAGAGCACTCCTCATGTCCAGTCCCAACCACATCGGTGTTACTACAGACTCAGTTTTCCCATTATCCCATGCAGAGACTGGGAGAGTGGACCTCTTTTCTTGTCTCCCCCTGAGGAAGAGAGGGTACTGACAATAAGGGAACAAAAGTCACAAGGCAGAATGTGCATGGGGTCAGAAACTTCCTGGTCACACAAGTCAAGACCCAGAGGGAGGTGGTGGGAAGGGCTGCCAGGGGCTCCAAAGCAGGCCAGCAACTGGGCTTCTCTTACTAAACCATTACTGATGAACAGACCCTAGCACACTGGGAGGCACCAGCAGGCATTTGCTGATTTGTTTAAGTAGTTTGAGGTGTTCACGCTAAACCTGCATCATAGCAGCAGAGCCTGAGAAGTGAATGTATTTCAATGGAACCACTTACTCTTACATTTGAATGAGATTCTTGAATAGATTCTTCAAAATCAGACACAAGTACAATTAACTATGTCATAGATGCTAAAGAGTGCAGAAATAGAACCAGAGAGCAGAGCTCTATTCACACTGTCACCGCTTCCTGTAGACATTTCTTTCCAGTCACCATTGCCTTAAACTGTACCTATTTATCCATCACCCTACAAACAAAAAGTCAACAAAGGCCACACATGTGGACCAAACACCCTTTCGGTCACATGTAAACACTAGAAATCCAGATCTGCATAGGCTACACTGATTGCAGTAGATTGTCCAAGAACCTACTTGTCCCAGCTCAAATTAAAAAAAAAAAAAACTAAGATGTCTAGTTTATATTTTGGGTGAATCCAAAGGGTTATGAAAACTCTAGCACAACAAGGGGATGACCCAGTGGTGACAGGGCTCGCTACGCAGGCACAGGAATCCCTGTGTGGTTCTACAGCATCTATATAAACAGCTGCTCATAGCAATACACAGGGGTAACCCAGCATGAGAGAGGAGCAGGGAAGAGCCACATGGACCTCGGGGGATCCACACCTAACTAATTCAACAGACTCAATGAGTGTCCAGGCTCAGTGAAAGACTGTCTTAAATAGGAGGAGAAGCAATTGACAAAGACATCTCAATGTCAACCGCTGGCTTCTACACATTCTTCACAAATGGGCAAACCCCCACACACAACTATATGCACATTCATGCAGCATACAAACACTGGGAAGTTGTGATTACATGGGAGCAATACAAGATGTTTCATTTCATCCTCCCGTTGTGGCCTAAGGAAATGGTAGATCACCTGACATGTTGACCATGCTCCAAAAACCACCTTCAGATGACCATAAAAGCCGTGAACATGCTAAGGAAAGTCAGGTGCATTCGCTGTGGGCGTCTCCCTACCATACTTAGGGATTTAACATTTGAAGCCCGTGAGAAGTGCTATGTTCCAGCGCTGCCTTAGTTCTGCCAGATGGGGGACCTGGGTACAGTGGTATTGTCTTACACAGCTAGGGCCAGCAGAATACCTCAGTGGGAGAGTCAGCTGAGCTTTTCTCAGACTGAGCACTAATGTGAACCCAGAAATGCTTTTAGGGAAGTAAAAACAGAAGAGAGAGTGGCTTGTTCCTCAGAAAGGACTATGCTCCCTTTGGCTGTGAAGAACCACTGTTGACAGTGGATCTGAAGAAAGTCCAGATCCTTCCTGAATCTGAATGTTGAGTCCAGGGATCAGGCACAAAAAGTGTTTGGGGAACCACTGCTGCTCCTTGCCAAATGTTTATTGGTTGATGGCAGAATGAGAACAAGCAATGACAATCCAGGGACTTCTCTGCGAACCTAAGCATAGTCATAAGCATCGTCTTATTTTGAAAGCTGACTTCCAATCCTGCTTTTACTGTCAAACGTCCTTTTGCAGTGCTCTGTAAGCGAGGGTGCCGATGTCATTCAGTTTCATCTATCGTGTCCTTGCTGGCCAATGTGAGACCGGCAACGCTGTCAGCCTGTACTTCCTCTGGGGGCTTTCACCGGTCTGGGAAATGGAAAAGCGGGGCCTCTTTAAAGAACAGGAAGGCAGCTGCTGAAAGGGGTGGGGGTCTTTACTCTCTTTCATTACAAACTCTTGGTAGGACTGACTGCATCATCTCAGAAAAACCCAAGAGCCAGGAATGCCATTCTGATGAGTGGCTGACTCCATGGGGGAGTGAGCCCTGGAGCGCCCTCCTCCATCTCCCAGGCAGGAGCAGGGGTGGGGAGAATATTTCACAAGGCAAGAGAATAGAGCAAAGATCTTTTCTTCAATTCATAAAATACTTATTAAAAATATTTTGAGGGGATGAAGAGATGTCTAAGTCAATACAATTGCTGCTGTGAAGGTTTGGTAACATGAGGATGGACCTGTGGGATCCATGTAAAATTCGGGGCACTGGGGAGGTAGAGGCAGGTGAAGCCTGAAGGTCAAGGTCAGTCAGCCTAGACCCAGGGATGAGCTCTGAAACCATCAGAGACCCTACCTGTAAAAATAAGATGGGGAATGGCTGAAAGAGACACCTAATACCAACCTCTGACCTCAGGCATGTATGCATCTGCACGTGCACTATACTTAAACACACACACAGATGGACACACACACAGAGACACGCAGACAGACAGACACACACACGCACACACATTTCCAGAAGTGACAGAGGTTCCGATAGATATCTTTCAATAATTTCAGTGAGAAATTCAGTCAATTCAGTAGCATGGATAGAATTTTACCAATGTAGTAATCAGCTACGAATTAATTGCCTTTTGTGCACAAGCCCTTTCTAGTAGCCAGTAATTGACGGTGGGTGGATTAGACAGTCTAATGCTGGCAACAGCAACGCTGAGGTAAAGCACTGGATTTATCCAGAAAATATATAAAGAGAGAGAATGCTGCAGGTTATGCATGCGTATGTGGACAACATACTCAGCCAAGCCATCAAATACCTTTATGTTATTAGTTTATATATTTGAAGGACTGTAACAATAATGGTGCTAATGTCTAAGGTGATCTCTTTCAGCTTGAAGAGCAAAGTAGGCCCTCATACCTTGTGCATCTTATAAGGATAACCACATCATACTGCACAGCTTTCATTTTCTTTTCTTTTTGGGGAGGGCATATTTTTATCACTTTTTATTTTAAAAGAAATCCCAGTTCCTACTCTCTCCTCTCTTCCCACTCCCTCCCCTCCTTCTATTTCTCCCATCCCTCATCCACTCCTCAGAGATAATGAGACACATTGCCTTGGGGAAAGGTCCAAGGCCCTCCCTGCTATATCTAGGCTGAGCAAGGTATCCATCCAGAGAATAGGTTCCCAAAAAGCCAATACAAGCAGTAGGGATAAATCCTGGTGTCACTGCCAGTGGCCCTGCTTTCTGCCCAGCCATACAACTGTTACCTACATTCAGGGTGATTAGTATGAACCTATGCTGTTTTCTTTCCTGTCCAACTAGAGTTGGTGAACTCCTATTAGCTCAGGTAAACTGTTTCAGTGGGTATCCCCATCATGGTCTTGACCTCTTGAGCAAAGATCTTAGCATCATCCGTGTCATGGGTTTCCCTGTTGGAATTAAAATACAAAGGATTTTCTTTCTTCTAGAATACAAGTCATGCCGAGCTGTAATTCTGAGAACGGGAGGCAGGTGATGCAGTCTACTGAGTCTTAAGAACAGGGTGGGTGGGGGACTGTGAGTAGTGTTTCTTGGTTGAATGTTGCCTGACCACTTCCTCTCTGGGAGTCTCTTTTCAGACCCGCTTTCTCCTAAGTCCTTTAGGGCGGCATGTCTTTCACCTGTTGAAGCTTTCTGTTTCCTTTAGTTCCCGTTCTTTTGACTTACAGCAGCTCGCCTCTCCAACCAGGGCCATTTGCCTTGGAGCGTTTCCAGCTGTAAACACCTGGCACAGTTTGGGTCAAAGGGGAGCATGTCTTCTACAGTCGCAAACACAGAAACCATCCCCAGAGTCCTGCAAAGGAGGTCATCTGCCCCTCTGTTCTGCCATCATGTCAGTGTGGTTATAAACACACTCATCTGTCTTCCCAACCATTTGTCCATTCACCCAATAGATTTTATTCTCAAATGTACTTGGGGTGACGACTGTGTTCTCAACATCGGTAATGCTATCTTATCTTTGATTGTCTAAGTGTCTTCCCTCATAGGAGGGTACCTTGAAGGAGGTACTGTGGCCATTACCATTCCCAATGCCAGTGCAGAATATGATATATAGGCAGTGTCTTCAGCCCAGAGAGATCTGTTGCCTAAATATCTCCCTTTGAGGGAATTCAGTGTCCCAGGCACTAGGGAAGCTCGTGACTATTGTGCCACTGGTAGGCACTTCTCCGTCTCCCTTTTTTATGTGTTACCCCTGGTACAGATAAGAAACTGAGGCTCGGAGGGGTCAAGTGACTTGTGCCACCTTCAAGCCCTGATGGGTGGTGGATCCATGACTCCAGCCCGAAAGATTGTCTCTAATTCTTTCCAGTGAACATTTCACTGTACAGTCTCAATCTGATTGAATGGGCTAATGAGCAGCACTCACTAGGAGGCTGGGGAGATAGCACGGCTAATAAATGCTTGCTGTGCAAGCATGAAAACCTGAGTCTGGTCCTCAGAGCTTGCATAAAAAATACCAGCCCTAGTGGCGCATGTAAATAGCTGTGAAGACAGAGGCGGGTGGACACCTCGGACTCACCGGCCAGTAAACTTATCCAACTCCAAGCCAAAGAGAACCTCTGCCTTGGAAAACCAGGTATGCAATGTCCTGAGGAATTACATTAAGGTTAACACGTGGCCTCCTCATGTTCACGTAGGCACACATATGCACACGCACACATACACACAGAGGGGGTGAGGTATAATGACATGCATTAGGGTCACAGGAATGTGAGGGTAAGCTACCATACAGCATAGCAACCCTTATATAGTAAACCCAAATAGCAGAAATTCCCTGACCAACCTCAAACTCTGAAACCCTGCTAAATATTTCCTATAACAGTTCACACATATGTCTATCGATTATAAAATGTCTCACATGGCGTTGATGGCAAAACTGTTTGGGAACAGACCACAGTGAGCTTCTCCAGCAAGCTGTCCGCATTTCCAATCTCCCGAGTCCTTTGCTAATTCTCCTTCTAACTGAGCCTGGGAAGTTTAACGTGTAAATACATTTACTTCAACAGTGCGAGTTTTAGTCAGAAGGGAAAAGAAAACACAATTAAGCCAAAAAAATTCATGGTTTTAGAAAAGATAAATAAAACCCACAATGCGGTGATTGGGGAAATTCCGATGAGTAAATGGACAAAAAAAAAGTGCTTCCCACCTCCTGGTTTGCTGAATATTGACTAAGTAAGTGCTGGAATGTGGGCTGTTCACAGATTAATTTGCCAGTTCAGTGTGCAAACTCCTCTGAGCCTCTGCAAGCTGGACTTGGTCCTCAGACCTGATTTCATTACAGCTCAGAGAGACTAGATAAAGGGGAAGATGAATGATATTTGAAATTAGTATTTCCCTACCCAGGGCTAATCGACAAATCAGATATTATCCATTTTTTATCCCACTCCCAAATCAAATAATTTCAGAGACTTGATCCTGACTACATAGAAAACTAAAATCCCCAGTGAGTCAGAATCACAGCTGTGGCTCACTCTCCCATCCCTACCCCCACCTCCAGCAGATTCATTCATTTGGACTTAGATTTCAGCCTAGACTCCCATGGCAGGGGAGGGTGGGAGCCTGAGCTTGGCAGCCTCTGAAGACCTTGAAGAATTGGACCTAAATGCATCGGCTCGTCTTTGTGCCGCGTACAATAGGAACTCATGAAGACCCTTTCTTACCGGTCATTTAGTTTTCCTCTCCTGAAAGACATTCTTTGGTAATGTGCCCCCTCTCCGCATCTTAAACATCATGCAGGCTGTCACAATGGCGCCATTCAGGGCTGTGCTGGAGGCAAGCTCCCTGGGATCACAAACAGGAACTGGGAAGTTCAGGCATTCTCCCAAGGACTCCGTGGCCAGACACTGGGCACAGCGCAGGCAATGTCTCTGGGCCAGAAGATGACAGGCACAGTCTTGAGAGAAACTGACACAGAGGACAATGGTGTCCTCTGGTGTTTTCTCGTCTATTTGTCATAATAATCCACACTGTTGTATATTTTGGAAAAGCTCTATGAGATATGATTTTGTTAGGGGATTGGAAAGTATAACATGGAGAGTGGCGATCTAATCTGCTATTTCATTATCAAAGTAAACAAGGAAGAAACTAAGCATTTTAATGAAGGTCTAAGCTAAATTTCCAGATATCAAATCCTTGAGGCCCCAATATTCCTATTATTCAAAGGCAATAATTTATAGATATAGATATAGATGATATAGATATATGGACTTTTATCCACAATTTTTCTCAGAACAAAACTGTAGTAGGAGCTGCGGGCTACGTGCCCTGACACCCGGCCACCCACATGGCTAGCTTATGCCCCGAAATAATTACACGGAAACTGTATTCTTTTAAACACTGCTTGGCCCATTTTATCTAGCCTCTTCTCGGCTAACTCTCGCACCTGGACTAGCCCATTTCTAATAATCTGTGTAGCCCACAAGGTGGCTTACCAGAGAAGATCTTAACCTGCATCTGTCTGGAGTGGGAGAATCATGGCGACTCCTCGACTAAGCTTCTTTCTCCCAGCATTCTGTTCTGTTTACTCCACCCACCTAAGGGTTGGCCTATCAAGGGGTCTAGGCAGTTTCTTTATTAATAAGAAATCACTCCCACATCACAAAACAATCGAGGAAAATCAAGTGAGGAGCCTCAATGAAAACAAGTTCAAAATATACTGTAAGAATATCTATGTCCTCTTATTAGTGAGTCTACTCCAAAGTCCTCAGTGATATTATTTAACTACCACTGGGACAATCAATAGTATCTGAAACCATTGTTGGAGGTCACATTCATGTCACTACTCAGAGCATGCTGTCCCCAGAGGAACTCTCGTTATACAGCATTGCTACACAAGCCAGAAGTGGGGCAGACTGGTTGTGTGAGCTTCAGCAATGAAGAATCACTATCTTCCTTCTCATGGAGTCAAAACAAGCTGAAGAACCCTTTTCTCCAGCAATGACGGTCAGCCAAAAGCCCCTTCTTGTGAGACTCCCTGATGGTCATGGAAAAGCACTTGGCATTTTGGAACTTCACTTAAACCTATAACCATGGCAACTTATTTGACAAGCAAATGCCATTAACAAGGCAAGGGAACTCAGTCTTGGAATTTCGAATTTCCATCCACTCATCCACCAGCAGGCACAGCGCATGGGGACACAAGCTCAGACTTGCAGTTCTGCAAAGCAGCTTCCAGGACCTCATGCAGGCTGGAGAGATCCTTTCTAGATGTCCACAGTGTCCGGGAGGACAACACACGGGACAACGCATCCTAAGTTGCTGCCCCAGCCAGAGGTAGTTGAACATTTGCTCTGTCATGTGACTGTATCAAGGCAAGAGATGGAAGCTTCAGTTACAGGGAAATAGGCTCTGTTCATCTTCTGTTGGGCACAGAGACTGGAGTCAGGTGCATACCCAAAGGGTCACACATTCACTCCAAGTAAAGCTATTCTGACCCATGATTCCCATGATTCCAAGGGGATGCTGGAGAGTGAGTATGGTTGACACCATCACAAGGTGAGGAGAGGATAAGACTTCTATCACTCCTGAGAACTGTCATGACCCTCAATCAAGGGACCAAGAATAAGGCTGTAAAGTAATGGATGATGGAGAACTGGTGGCCCATACATCTAGGTGAGGCGGAAGAATCCATCACAACAAACTAGACTGAGCTCAAGAGCCCTCCAGAACAGACAGAAGAATCTGGCGAGACAACACACAGAGGTGATTGGGCCATGGTTATCATAAAATTCTCATGAAAAGTCTCCAGTTTGAGTGTCACACTCAGCAGCTGAAAATTTAGGGACTGAATTTTGAAGATGACGTCAGCAGAGATATGGGTTGTCTTCTGTGAGGCTCGACGTGCCCTGTCCGTTGCAACCTCCTTACAGAGTTTATGCAAACTGCCCAGGGCCAGATCCTCTTGGAAGACTAACCGCCTATCCATGCAAATAACAGGACCAGAACAGAAACAGTACCCACCAGGAGCATGGACCTTCATGTGGCAGCAGGATGTCACTCTCTTCCTGAGACCTGTGAACCAGGCAAAGCCATTGCTGAACTTGGGCTGGAGAAGGTAGCTGGGACCTCAACACTCTCCCAGGGACAGCAAAGGGGACATGGACACTCACTGTAAATGCTATAAATGATCGTACCTTAATGTCAGGTTCCCTGCCTGGGCCTGGCTTAAGGCAGTGGAGACACTTATTCACTGGTTCTCTGCTTAGCCGGTGTCTAATCAGAATTTTGAGGGCAATATAAAGGAATAAATTTCTAGGAATCCCTAGCAGTCCAATTAAAAGACTTCTTTATAAAAGTGAAAACTATCTGTCTGGGATAATGCATCACCACTGAGCATACAGCTCTGACATCTCTTATTAACTGAAGACAGACGCTTTCAGACTTCTTAGAATTCAATGCCATAACCTGGCAATAGCATAGCTGTGGGGTGTTAAACTGAATCCATGGCCACTTTAGATTAACTATTCGTGTAGGAGCTGGGAATACCTTGAGAAATGGCATCACCTTTCCCCACAGGGATGAAGGCGCTCGCAGGCAATTGCACATGGCAGATGCTTGCGGAGATTAATATTAGAGAGTGTGACGAGGCTACAGGAAAGGAGCGCTGACCTGGTGGCAGCAGGAAAGGGCAACTCAAGAGGCAACATCCGCCACACTGTCAGCAAGAGCAGTGACAACTTGCCTGGTGGTGAAAATGACCTGATGTGCCTAAGGCTAGGACCAGACAAGATTTTTTTTTCAGGTTTCTGTCTGTCACTTCTAAGAGTCTCGGGGTCATTATATCTGCAGTATCCTAGCGGCCTGCCTGGGTTCTGTTTGTTTGCATTTGAGTTCTGCCAATATCTTATACTGCTTTTGCAATTGTCTGGCTGTTTGGTCAGTTTTGCTTTACTCTACCACCTGCTTGAGTACGAACGGTTTGACAGGAGGCTGACCCCATGCCAAAACACAATTAGGTAATTGATTATCTAGGAAAGGGTGTGAATTCAATCCAGCTTTCATCCCTAACAATAAGCAGAGAAGGAGAACTTTAGAGCACCCACCCCTAAAACCAGCTGCAATGGCTTGCTTATTGATATTTAAATTCTAATTTAAATTGGAAATTGTGTTCTTCAAGGATGATGTTCAGTAAAGAATAGAGACTCTCTCTGACTAAAATAAAAAAGGAAGGAAGTGTTACAGCAGAGAGTGCTTTTCCAGTGTGCCCTGTAAAGGATTTTCTTAGCAGCAATATGGAGAAGGAGTTTTTTAAGCATGCTATCTTGGTCTCCTTTCTTGTCACTGAGTTAAGAGCACCTTAAAGGAGAAAGGGCTTCTGGGTAAGAGTCCATACTTGCAGGCTAGTCAAGGAGGCAGGAACTTAAAGCAGTTGGTTACGTTAAATTCATAACAAAAGGCAGAGATCAATGCATTAATGTATGTGTGCTCATTCAGGCCTTGAAATGATGCTACCCACATTCAAGGTGGTCTTCACAACTCTCTTAACCCATACATCCCCTCACGAGCTCATATTTTGGAACACTTGATCACCAGGAACTGAAACTGTTTGAAAAGATTAGAAGGATTGGGAGATGTGGTCTTGTCATATTAGGTGTGGCCTTGTTGGAGGAAGTAAGATCCTGGGTGTAGAATTTGAGCTTTCAAAAGCTCATACCAGGCTCTCTCTCTCTCTCTCCAAGAAAATTCTGCACAGTGTCAAGTTAACAAACTAACCATTTCAATCTACCCCATGTCAATACCCAAGAACACCTTTAAATCATAACCTTCTATCCCTTGTCTCTACATGTTCATGACCATGCTATCATATAAAATATATGATATATATATTTAATCTATATAATATTCAGTCTAATCATAAAGTCCCCATAGTCATCACTAGTTTCAGTATTCCAAAAGACCAAGGTCTCTCTACTGTGAGTCTTATAAAATCAAAATTAAAAAAAACAAATTAACATAATTGTGTGGAGTAAATGCTTTTGTTCCAAAAGGAAAAAAAAATGATCTCAACAAAGCAAAAAAAAAAAAGTAGGGAAGATACAAAATCCTTCGGTTCCATGTCTGGTATCTTGGGCTCATGATGAAGTTGGCAGGGCTCCAAAGGCTTGGTTTGCCCCCCTCTTCCAATCCCTGTACCACACGGTGCACACAGCGTCTCTACCATGGCTACCCTGCTCCATGTCTGTGGCCTCCTTGGTGGATGGCACCTGGTCCTTGCATCTCTACTATTCTGAGGTCTCCATGAAGCTCAGGTTTCATCTTTATAGCTTCACACACGGCCTCTCAGGCCCCTCCATGGAGTTCAGCCTCCACTTCTCTCTGACCCACTGAATATTTCTAACTTTAATGCCTTTTTAAAAAAAAAATGTATCATGAGAAGAATGTACTAAGTCCTGAAGTCACCTTGAGATGTAACCCAGCCCCTTGGATCAAGTCTGTATCAGTTTCTGTGTATTGACCCTGAGAGACCATTTTCATATTTCTAGAACAGAGTGCTATGATTCTCCTTAATGGTGCTAATCGCTTTGCTGTCTGCACTCTCCCTGATTAAAACTTTAAGCTTGCCCATAAACCTTCCTGCCATCAAAAAATAAGTCAATTTTCTTTCAGTTCAACTTGGCCCAGGTTCTTGGGGTAGGAACAGAATGAAGAGAGAATCTTGGCCAAAATATTGAATAGATTTTCTGTAACCCATTTCCTAACAGAGTCCTTGTCCCCCTCTGAAACCTCATGAGCCAGTCCTATCCTGTCCTCGTTTCCCTTGGCATTGTTGTCTCACAGATGTCTACAAGAACGGCTCATTAAGCTTCCAGCATTAAATGACTTCTCTAGCCCAAAGCTCCAACTCTCCCACATTCTTCCCACAAAAGACTTCCAAAGGCCTGAACGACACATGGTCAGGTTTGTTACATCAACTGTCCCATTTCTTGGTGCCCATTTCTGCCTCCATTTCTTTTCCTGTTTCAGTGGTAAAACACGGACCAACAATCCTTCAGAGTGCGAGGGCTTCTGGATTAAAATCCACCATGGCAGGTAAATCAAGATGGTGGGGACTAGAAGCCATCAGTCACATCACAGTCATAGTCAGGAACAGAGAGTAGTGAGTTGAAGTGTCCTGGTGCTCAGTTTGCTCTTTTTCTCTCTCAGTCCACAGCCTAGCCCACGAAGTGGTACCATTCACATTCAGGGTGGACCGGCCCCACTCAATGAGCCCAACTGAGGAAATTCCTTATAGGTATGCCATAGTCCAACTTAGTCTTGATATTGAGACAGCCTTCGTGGGTGATTCTACATTGTGTCAAGGCACCAATCAAATAAAGCCACCCCACCTTTCTCGCATGTGCAAAGAGAAGGGAAGCTGAGGACAGACTGTGTGGCTGCCTTGCCAGCTTTCTATGATGGGCATTTGACTTTGGGGACACACTGGAGAAATTGGGATTTTCTCCTAAAAATGTTTTAGTTTCATAAAACTAAAAACTAAAGCCATCCAGAAGGCCCCGCAGGTACTACCACCTCAGAGAGCCACTGTGCACAGACGAAAAGCCACATGGCCATGAGCTGTCCTCACAGATGCCATGAAGAGAGCCTATACCCCTAGACAACCAGGCTGTGGAGTGCTCCAACACTTCATTGTTTCCTCTAATACCTAAGCCTCTGCTTCTTTATACTCTTCTTTCCTGCTTTGATTTTCCTCCTTTTTATGCTGTATGTTGCTGTTCCCAAGGATATTATACTTATCTGCATTAATTTTCTCCAAAGGGTTCTTATCCCTAATGTCTCAGACTTTCAGGAAGCTGATACCTGTTAAAGGGTATAAAAGCATCTACCTCAATGCTTGGACCATTGATTCAGCACTTGGAATAGCTCTTTGCCTACCTGTAGATCAAACTTCATCTGCCCTATAAAGGGAGAACCCTACCTACCCTTGCTATGGGAGCCCAATGATCAACCTGATCAACAAGAGCCCCCATTCCCACTCGACTTTTCCTCTCAGCCTTGTTCAGTTGGGTCTGAAAGTTTGAGGACACGTTTTCCTTTTACTTCCACCCTTTTCTATTTGTAGATGCTGAACTCAATATAAGCGCACACTTGACCCGCCCTCAACCTTGGGCTACATTTTCCACCCAAAAGCCAGCATCTGTCTCAGAAGCTCCAGCCCTTGCTCTTGATAAAAGAAAGAAGCCAAAAACCTGGGATCAAAATACAGTGTCAACTCTAAGTAGGAAGAGAAGACAAGAGTAACAACAGATAATTGAACGAATCACTTTCCCTTCCCAATGACTCTATGGAGCCAGGGCATTGTCTTGCTTACACTCCCATGTCATGGGGGCCTCTCCCAAACCCTGTCACATGAAGATTTTCAGCATTTTTGTGACAGTCCTCTTTCTCTTTACTTACTCTATGTCTTCTCTTTGGGCATTGTGCTAAGGACAGTGACATAAACCTCTGTGCTTCATGCTAACTGTGTTCTGCTGCAAGCCATCATTTCTCACAATGTACCGAGCAGAAATCAGGATCCAGACCAAAGTAACTGATCCTCCTCACCTCCCATGTGGCAAGGGCAGACTCTGCTGTCTCTCCTTGCCTCTGTTTATCTCCTAACCCCAAAATAAAAACATGCTTCTTTAACCATACATGCTAGTCTGTCTCTGGCCTTTCCTCTGTCTATACCACTTTCCTCTCTGGTTTCAAATGACTTAATCCTGCTGGGGACAAAGGTCACTGGAGCCTGCAGACATTCTGTCACTTCTTCCCTCAAAAGTGTCTTCAGAAGCTGTGGGACAGACTGCTGTTCGTACAGCCTCATCCCCAGTTTGCCTTCTCCCCAACACTTCCTTTTTCAAGACCGCTGCTGACCTTGTAGGGATTATGACCTCTAGTTCATTTCTAGGCCTCATTTTCATCTATTTCTCTGTAGCACTAGCCCTATGGCTTTTGAGTTCTAGACCCTGCTGCTGCCCGACTCTCCAAATCAGTCAGCAGGTCGGTCCAAATTTTCCTTTGTATTGTCCTTGCATTTACATGCATATTTCCTTCCCAAACTCCAGCTGTTATTGCGTTCCCTAATCATTTTCACCAGGAGTAAGGCAACATGTTCTCAATGGTGCTGAGCAGTCCCTTCCATTCCCCTAGGAATTCCAACAGTGATAAGACAGCTTTTCCGTCTCTGCCCCCTGCCTAACTGTCATCCTCTCAAAGTCGCCAATCATGAGCTTACATTTTTTCTTCCCAGTCCTTGACCCCAAACCCAGGCAAGAGATCAGCACAGGTGATGCCGGTTGGAAACCATACTGCATAAAGCCCTAGCCTGGTTGTTTGTGTGAGTCTGTTTATTTCAGCTAGACTCATGAAGGCCATGTAAGGATCAATGCAAACATCTAAAACATCTTCAAAATTATAGGCTTGATGAGCCGTTCATTCTTCCAACTGTATCTTCTAACATCACAGAATTAATGCACAGCCCCTGGAAACTTAAAGGGGATCACGTCTGAGCAGAGTGCGCCTTGATTCTGTGAATGCAAGAGTAAAAGACTGAAATGTTAAGTTAAATACAAAGATTCAAGGCAACTTCACAAACCCTGTGATAGAAATTCTTCCTGGGGAAGCATGTACGATGAACTTCACAGGCTATGCTGGCCATTTGGTCTGGTTACACCCTCTCTTCTCCAAGATCCTTGTCTACTTTCCCACAAGACTATGAGACCAGTACACAAAGAACACTCTTAATTATACACTGTCTAAAAATGGTTGATGACCACAGCTGAACAATAAGTCCCTGAAGTTCAGGGTGACATCTGCCTACTTTTCTATAGTTCCCTCCAAATCCCACTGTGATAGCCAACTGGTTGTTTAAAAATAAGGCAACTTAATAAGTCCTTGCACTTTTCATATGGATTTTGTCTCAATCACATTGTTCTGCATGTAAAAATCTTTTATCGTCCTTTCTAGGGTGATATACTTAGCTGCACAGATTTCTGATTTGACTAATGTTTGGGGTATGTGCATTTTAATTGTGAGTAATTCTACCAGTACTGGTCCATTTAGAGCAGGGTGCTTATAATTCAATCTAGTTACATATAAACAAATCAATAATGTTAAAATTTCCAAAAATGGCCAAAAACATCACTGATAAAGACTTTTTAAAAATCTTATATGTATATGTTCACGTCTCTGTGTGCATATGCTGGAGTGCACTTGCAGGCAGAGGCCGGATGAGGACATCAGATCCCTGGAGCATCAGTAACGGTTGATTGCAAGCTGACTTGAGTCCCAAGAACTCAGGTCTTTGAGGTGAGCAGTATGTGCTCTACTGAACCTTCTCTGATGCATTCTTTTTCCAATACTTAATCCAAGGAGATCTCAAATGGAGCCCATTTCCCCAGTAAGAGCAGGCATTCTCCCATTTTTTCTCCACACCATAGAAGCCCACACCACTTACATCTTTTGAGGATCACAGGGGTTTTGTAAATGCTTCATTGCATCAAGAGCTACAGGAAGTGCACAGCTCTACCTGTACCTTTTAGAACATTGGGGAAAAGGAAAGCAGTCTGTAAGCACTGTAAGCTGAACAAGGACAATACGAACAGACATGCCAAGGTGGGCAGGGAGAAGTCTACACGGTCTCAACTCCATACAAAGAACTATAGGAAACTAATGAAAGTTGGGAAGAGGAGAGGTGGTCGTCCCCAGGGAAGGGCACACCAATTGGTTGTCCAGTGCCAAACTTTCAGCCCTGGAAACATACCTACAATGACATAGAGAGTAAACAGTTTACATTTTGAAATACACACACACACACACATATATATATATGCATATACGTATATGTATACAATAACAGTCAATAAAAAGAAGCCATGAATTTGAAGGAGAGTGGGTAGAAGTATAGAAGAAGGTTTGCAGAGAGGAGAGGGAGGGAAATATAATTATCATCGCAGAGGAAAAGCTCCCTTTGGTTCATTTGTGACCTCCCTTTGCACTGACCACACCATGCTGGGTTGAACTGTAGAAGGTAGAGTTTAGAAATTCTGCAAAGATTTGGCATCATGCACAGACCATGGTGTCTTCATTTGACTAGAACAGAACCTTCTAGACTTCAGTAGAGCGAACTTTGGGCTCACACAACCATATTTAATCAATCGGTAAGATGCCGCAGATGCTGGGTCAAATGCTGGCACTGGGCTTGAGTTGCCGTGTGGATAAGACATATCTCCTTCATCCAGTGATCACTATGAGGCACTGCACAGAGACCAGCATCTCCCAGGACAGCAGTTTGGGTCCTCCAATGAGGAGAGCCACTGAGATGTGCAGGCAAAGAACAAGACCTCAAGTTTTGGAAGCTGGTCTTGGTTTGGTCAGGCAGAAAACTACAAATGATTGTTCAGCCTCAAACTATCTCTAAGAGTCAGCTGCCTTGGCTTCTTCAACTCCTGATAGTTTAAAATCCATTACATGTCTGAAGTCTACAGCAACTTTTTTTCCTTCTACTTTGAAAAAGAAAGAGCTTGTCTCTGAAAGGAGACAGAGTAGAGAAGACCCAAGTGCTTGGAGAGGGGCTAGAGTAGACGGCCAGTCTCCTCTGCCGTGTGTGTAGCCACCCCACTTCTTTCATGTCCATTTTTCTCTTCAAGCTCCTTGTACACTTTGAAGAACTGAGAGCTTTGCAAAGCGTGTGATTGATTCAAGGCACCAAATGGAGGCTATTCTCCCAGCATAACCATCTGTTAAGCCAGCGGATTCCCCCAGGCAGCTGCTCATAGCAAATGCGACATAACACCTTCAGGCAAATTGCATGACCTAGATGCCAGTAGACTAGCTGCTCTTGAACCATTCTGTGAGATGAAGGTTTTAATCTTGGCAGTCAAAAATATAGCTCCTGGATTGCTCCAATATAAAACCATTTTCCTATTTGTCAAATACAAGGGGTTCCCTTCCTTTGATAAAGTCCTACCCTGTCCTTCTGGGACAAGTGTTCCATGCCCACAGAGCATGGCTGCCCTCCTTTGCTCTTTACTGTGACTCAATACAATCTCTCTGGACAGGCTCTTACAGAATGTATTTGACCTGGTATACAAATTCCCCACTTAATGAGTGATAAAAGAGAAACAGAAAATGTTCTGTATTTTTGCACCCTCCCCACGCTTAGAACAATCTAGCTAGGAACAACACCGAGTGTCTGCTAGGGAAAGCTTACTTTATGGAGTCAGTCATCTGACTAGCGTGCTAATGAGTGCCTTCTGCAGGCTTCTTTGGCCAGAGCTGATGGCAGAGGCATGCAAACACAGCTCAAAGGTCAGAAAATGGAAAGGAGAGGCTCTGACAATACAAACGCAGATTGCTTATCACTGAACGTGTCCTTCCCGCTCCTCCTCAGCCAGGTGTAGCAAAAACCTAAAGCAAGCAGTTCCGATTGAGAAGCTCGCCAGCCAGGATGTTTTCAAATGTTGCTGAATGATTAAACACAAATCCTTAAATGGAGAGAGCTGGTTTGTATTAAATATCCCAGCACAAGCACTGTCTTCCCACACTTGTGCCCATGTCTGGCTGCTGGCTGATAAACACGGTGGCTTTAAGATATGACTTATTAGCATGCCTGTATATTTCTACCTCACGCAGTCACCAAGGGGCGATTGTTATCTCTTAATTGAATTCTGTGCCGGCAACTGTGTCTTTGTGTGCTCGCCATTATAATTTCAAGGATGGTAACTTCATTTCCTATTTACAAATAATAATGATAAAAATATAAAGTTGTGTGTTTATGG
This sequence comes from Alexandromys fortis, assembly GCF_014885135.2. NCBI lineage: Eukaryota > Metazoa > Chordata > Mammalia > Rodentia > Cricetidae > Alexandromys > Alexandromys fortis. Next base: position 10,154,698 of record NW_026067907.1, on the reverse strand, counting down.
GCTCTTGCATGTTGGTGTATATGTGTGTGCTTATGTATGTGTGCATGCATATGTGTGTGTGTGTGTTTATAGGGCCACTTGAGGCCACTATACATTACAGAAAGACACAATTTAATAAGCTATGCAGAAACACACATCTCCAACCACACAGCACTTTTCTGGATGTCGCTGGTGAACCTACAATATGGAAGCAGACATTTATTTTTTACTTTCTGTAAAATAATATAATCTGATGTGATGGGCAGAATACTCAATGCACAGCTAAGAAGCTGTTCATTTATAAACCTGTCTTTTCCCTTAGCTTGAGAGAGTAAGTCACAGCAACCCTGTCAGTCCTACATAGATTTCAGAGCCCCAGTGTCTGAATCAGGCTTCACCTGTAGCGAGGCTCCAGAAGACCCCTGGGCGAGTCAACATGGAACCTTGTCAGCTGTGTCGAGCACAGTGAGGTTGGGGCTTGGGATGCCACCTGCCCAGGGCTTAACTACCTTGCCTATCAGATCCCCTCTTCTAGGAAAACAGTTATTTCTGAGACTTAAAGTGTCTCATAAAGAACCACTAAGTAAAATGTACAGGGTCATGTCACAGGACTCATTGGGAAAGAAACATACTGTGGACTGCAGATGTTCATCACAGCCCGCATGACTCTGCCAATGCCTGTAAGAGACGTTTCCTGAGAAGAGGTCAGCCGCTGAAACACTCCAGAGGTGTGTACTTATGGGGGTGGATTTCGGCACAGCAACCATCATCTGGGTGGGGCAGGAGGCACTGGCGTATCTACTGGGAGCCTCTTCTTCTGGGTGGACCCCCTCCCTTTGGAAACCCCAACAGCAGAGGGAAGGTGTGATAGAGCTCTCGATGCAAAACAAGCCGTGAGCATGAGATCTCCCTGGGCTCCTTTCAGATGTGCCAATTAAAACTACAGCACAGGCCTGGTACAATGGTGCAGTGGATAACAGCGGCAAATGCCAAGCCTGCAGACCTGAGTGCCAGCCCAGGGGTGCCCATAGTTGAAGAAAAGGGCAATTTTCTCAACATATCCTCTACCTACCATCAGCATGCCTTGCTACGTGTACTCATGCACACCATGAACAGACATGAGATAAACTCTACAATAAAAACCCAATGGAAATAATAAAAGGCAGTTCCTGGAACTCACTGACACACTTGCTTAAGGACTCTAATTTGTCCATGATGTGTCCTGGCTTGGCAGTAGCTGCTGTCCCTACGTCTGAGTCAACACTGGTCTCAGCAACCCTGCTCCCCAGAGAACAGCGCTCTGGGCCTCACACGGAGCCTTCACAGGACCCTGTGCTCCGCCTTCAGTAGAGTGGGAGAAACGCATTCAAATTAAAGTTAGAGTGTACATCGTAATGCATTGACTCTTTTCAAACTAGAAAAGTAAAGAAAACATTCATCTGACAAAATAAACAGAGAGGTTACAATCAAATTCCCTGAGAGCCAGAATAGGGTGGTGTGCTAGGGAGAAATGGAAGGCAGGCACACAAAATAGTGTTACCAATTGAAAGTGGGTGTGGGTGGAATGGAAAAGAAGCAGAGATCACTGCGTTGCTGATTGTTGAAGGAGCTGCAGGCTGCGTTCCTGCCACCTGGCTCCTGGCCGCCTGGCCACCTGACTAGCTTATGCCCCAAAATAACAACACACAAACTGTATTCTTTAAAACACTGCTTGGCCCATTAGTTTTAACCTCTCATTGGCTAGCTCTTACATATTGATCTAACCCATTTCTAATAATCTGTGTAGCCCACGAGGTGACTTATCAGGGAAGATCTTAACCTGTGTCTGTCTGGAGTGGGAGAATCATGGCGACTGACTGACTCTGCTTCTTTCTCCCAGCATTCTGTTCTGTCTACTCCACCTACCTAATTTTCTGTCCTTTCAAAGGGCCAAGGCAGTCTCTTTATTTAACCAATGAAATTAACACAAAACAGAAGACTCTCCCACATCATTTCCCCTTTTTCTGTTTAAACAAAAAAGAAAGGCTTTCACTTTAACATAGTAATATTACATATAACAAAAGTTATCAAGCAGGAAATGACACAAAGCCTATGGAAGGATGGCACCAGTGACTTGTTTGACTTGGCACGTAAAAGTGGAAGCAGCAGCATGGGTCACACATTCTGAGCCTATGAAGCTACATGGGAATGACATGGGGATCCAGAAACTCAGGTGTGTTCAGGGTGCACCAGTAAGGTAACCACTGAGGCAAAAAGAGAATGAGCCAACCTTGAAAACAGAATGACCACATGGTTCAAGGTGAAGCCAGAAGGCAGGATTACAACCACACATAAGAAAGGATTTATAGCCGCAATAATGGTAAACCTTTGTTCAGACACGGATAGGTAGTTCTCGGGGTCAGCTGAGCCAGTCTCTACACGGCTTCACTTTCCTTCCTAGAACGAGGATGATAATCCTGATATAATAGTGAAACTTCATTTCAAAGGCTGTGTGAAGTCTGACCTGTCACAATCCCATTAATGTCACCTGTTCAAGCATAACATTAATACAGTGGGGACGTCCACCCTTCCTATGAGAGCAGGGGAAAAAGGGGGAGTCAGTCTGAGCAATGGTTGAAGTCATCACAGGGGATTCAAGCTGAAGCTGAGGTGGCACTAGAGGGTGAAAGAGGAGAAACAGGCATGGAATCTTAGAGACCCCAAGAGCAAGGCAACCAGCAGTGATAGCCTACTGTGACATGCTTGGAATCTTAGAGACCCCAAGAGCAAGGCAACCAGCAGTGAGAGCCTACTGTGACATGCTTGGAATCTTAGAGACCCCCAAGAGCAAGGCAACCAGCAGAGACTCCCTACCATAGCAGACATGAATACAAAACAGATATCAACAAGGGAATTCAGAGACCAAACCTAGGCAACTGTGATTATTATTAGGCCACCCTCTCACACCTGAGGATGAAGACTCTGAATTTTGGGGGGAAAGAGTTCTTAGTCTCAGTCTCATTCTGAGATTCCTAGAGGCAGGATCACCATTTTGGACTGAGGTAGAGGTAAGAATCAGTATGACTCTTACACTCAAAACAGATGGCTGTTTTGCTTTTCTGACCTTTCAGGTTAGCTTTATTTATTAAAATACAAATGAAATAGCACTACATCCAAGTATCCAAAAACTTATGCTAATTAGAGTTATTCAAAGAGTGAGTACTAGATATTTTACTTTCCAAAGTTAACTATGATTGATCTAGTCTGACTGTTCATGTTTACTTTGCCAAACATAAAACCTATTGATCCGCATTATCAATGTTATCTCAATTCAGTGATGAGGCAGGAGTTTCCATGAAAATAAATATCTTTATGTTTCTTAAGCAGTTATGTGATGCCCTGTCGTACTTTTCATTGCTGGGAGAAAACACCCATTGTGAACAACCTGGGGAGAAAACAGTTGATTTCCACTTACAGAAGGCAGTCCATCATTGAAAGGAGCAGAGCAGGAGCTCAAGGCAGAAACATAGAGGCAGGAACTGAAGAAAGACCCCTGAGAAACACTGCTTACTGGCTTGCTTCCATGGCTATCTCAGTTTATATTCCATACAACCCAGGACTGTAGGCAGAGACTGCTCATTCATTTCCCAGTCATTTGGATGCAAATAATCACACAGAAACTATAATAATTACAGTACTGTTTGGCCAATAGCTTAGGTATGTTTCTAGCTAACTCTAACATCTTAAATTAACCCATTGCTATTAGTCTATGAATCATCATGAGACTATGGCTGGTGTTCTGTGTTCTGGCTGATGTCTGGCATGTTTCTCCTTTGGCAGCTACATGGTGGCTCCCTGACTCCACCTACTTTCTATATCTCTGTTCAGATTTTCTGCCTGGTTTTACTCTACTAAGCCATAGGCTGAACCAGCTTCTTCCATAACTAATGGTAATAAAACATATTCATAGTATACAGAGGGGGATCCCACATCATCTCCCTTTTTTTGTCTAAATAAAAAGGAAGGTTTTAATTTTAACATAGTAAAAATTTCATATAACAAAACAGGTATCAAGCAAGATTACAGTTACAATACTTATATTTATTTTTAGTTACTTAAGTAATATATCCTTTTGGAGTCTTTGATGGAGTTGAAGACAGATAATCATAGTTATAGTTTTCTCTAATTATGCTTTAAAAATGACTTAAAAATGGCAACATGAGGCAACTAAATCCACATAAAACCTGAGAGAGTTTAAAAAGAAATTCTAGCACAAAAGAACGGAGTTAAGCATGACTTTTTGGTAGCTGTATATTTTTTTCAGATTTTCTGTTTGCTAGAAGCAAGCTGAGACACAGTTCCTTTAAGAGAAGGCTCCCTGACTCAGCAGTAGCAGCAAAACTGCAGAGCTCCTTTTAAAAAAGGCTTTCTGGTTCATGCTAGCTGCACGAACAACTCTGGTTCTTTCAGGACAACAGGCATTTGAATGTGTTTGTGAGCAGAGTATTATAGGTTGATTATGGCAAAGTGGACCCATTGTGTCCCTGGATCTGAGACAGAGAACATGGCTGATAGAGCTGGCAATAAACATCCATATGCCGTGTTGGACTGGGCAGAGCCAAAAGGCAAAGCAGCTTTAGTCCTAGCCATGCCTGCTTAGCATTTAAGAAAAATAAGGTGCTCCTGGTCAGAAAATGATTACAGATATGCAATAATAACATATTAAGATTTTTTAAAAAGACTTCTAAATGGGTCACAGTGTGGAATAAATGTACATCAGCTTGAAAGAGAAGAGAAAAAGAGTATAGGCAGTTATTTTAAAAAGTAAAGTCTTTAAGGAGACAAAATACAGTCATAGATTAAAGGAGTAAAACTAATAATAAGTCATGTAAAGATGGAAAATACACAGAGAGTCTGGATTATGTATACTATTATGCTTTCTTTGAATTTTTTGGACTGTGAATGGTTTTACGTGAATTTAGTTGACCACGTTGGAGTACTACTTGTATAAGGAGGGCCCACTTGTTTATCCTGGCCTCCATGCTAGCTCAGCCCTGAAATAACCACACAGAAACTGTATTAATTAAATCACTGCTTGGTCCATTAGCTCTAACTTCTTATTGGCTAACTCTTACATATTAGTTTAACCCATTTCTATTAACTTGTATATCACCATGAGTTTGTGACCTACCAGCAAAGTCTCAGCACATCTATCTCCAGCAGCAGGTCCATGGCATCTCCCTGACTCTGCTTTCTTCCTCCCAGAATTCAGCTCTGTCTTCTCTGCCTACCTAAGTTCTGTCCTATCAGGCCAAGGCAGTTTCTTTATTCATTAACCAAAACAAGCAATGTACAGAGGGGACTCCCATATCATCCAAGAGCAACTTGTGACGCTCATACACATGACACATTTCATAAGGAAATTTGAAACCCCAAAATGAAGTAATATGACAAGGTTGGAAGGTTAGCAAATGCCATTTACAAATTTTTTCTTGAATGAGACAGTATGTATTATTGAATGGAATATACTTATATAGTATACTTTAAAATCACCAAGGAAGGAAGACACCTTGATGTTGTCAACATCTGGCCTCAACAAATGCCTGTGTGGTTAAGAGCACTGCATGTAGGTATAACATACACATACACATATGGACAGGGAGAGAAAGGGAGGCAGAGACAGAGAGTAATCTTGTATCTTTCCTGGTTGGTTAGAATTTCACAACTACCTAGAACTGGAGTGTGTTTTTGAAAGTTTCTGAGCACATGTACTGAACCTGGGGTTTGCCATTTCTGCTAGTCTGCCTGGCTAGTGAGCCCCTGAGATCTACCTGTCTCTGTCCCTCAGTTCAGGGGTTACAGGCATGTCCAGCCATGTTGACTTTTTACATGGTTTCTGAAGATCCCAACTAACTTTGCACACTGAGCCATCTCCCTAGCCCCTCTATGCTCTTTTAATGTTTATTAGAATCAGGCTTTTAGAACCAGGTCAACAGAGCTTCCACCTAGGACTGAATCTCCTTTATGTATTTATAAGTGTTTTCCGGGGGTAGAAATGGGAAAATTACAGAGAGGGGAAGATAGAACAAGTGTTCTCGTCTTTGATCAGAAGTAAAACTTTATCCAGCAAGGAAAGAAACACAGTAAACTGTTTCTTCTCTGTTCCTTACCCATTGCTGCTATGGAAAAAACTCTTCAAACAACACAGAGCTGAGATCAGTAGGCTCTCACCCAACCACAGGCTCTGTCACTGTAGGGATGGTGGCTGTCACCATATACGGGAAGAGGAAACATTGGTGTTCACTGATACAGCTCCCCTCCTCCATCCTTTTCCTGATTTAACGCCCTAAGTAACCAAGCTCTATACAGAAATCAGCAGATAGCTTTTTCCATCTGCCCAAGCCACCATAACATGGCATCCCTGCATACCAAAAGAGAGCTAGCATTATAACAGGCCTGCAAATTCTTCATCATGCCTCAGGTTTACGTTAAAAAGTATAATCCTTTGTTCTATACCTTAAAATAACAAGGCTATACCATCTTCTCTCTTAAACAGAAAAGCTTAAACTACCAAAAATATAAATGTAGAAAGAGTCTTTAACACCTCTGAGAATATGCTACTATTGCTATTGTCATAGAAACACAAATCAGTATCAGGAGACACTGCTTACTCAAGAGGATCTTCACAGTGAGGACTCCCTAGAGCAGTGGTTCTCAGTCTGGGGGTCACGACCCCTTTGGGGATCAAACGACCTTTTCACAGGGATCATGTATCAGATACTCCTACATATCTGCAGATATTTACATTCTGATTCATAACAGTAGCAAAATTACAGTTATGAAGTAGCAATAAAAATAATTTTATGGTTGGGGTCACCACAACATGAAGAACTGTATTAAAGGGTTGTGGCATTAGGAAAGTCAAGACCACTGCCCTAGAGTAGCCCCAGGCTAGGGATTGGCTTTTCTCCACCAATTTGTGTCTACAGAAGCCACTCCTGTGACATCCAGGTGCATGTGTTCGTCTGCAGACCCCTAGCAAGGCACACTTTCTCCTTCATTGAATTTCTGCGCCCATGGATTATGTCTCTCCCAACAGAGTAATTTTATACTGCTAGTGGTTCTGGCAACACTATATTAAAAGTCATATTTATGTCAACACCCACAGATCAACTATCAGATGTTGCTATTAACATTGACATCAAAATCATTAAGAAGTTTCCATCATGTAAATTAATTATAAGAATTGTATTGGCACGAATACATAATGACATTATTCATGCAAATAATTAAAAATATGCCTCCTGAAAACAAATTACAATAATGGAATAAAATGTCATTATTGCAGCTCTTTCATGATCCATTAGACTTGGCTTGGGGCACACAGGGCTTCCAGATTGTCACAGAGAAGGGGACAGAATGTGAGCACCCGTGTGGAGATTGGGGACACGCAGGCAGGGCACAGGGATACCAGGCATCCCTCTATGCCTCTTCTCTACAATCATCTCCACAGTTACTGTTGAAGGGAAGGAGTTATTTTTTTGTTGCCAGTTTAAAGTCTCAAGGAACCTCTCACATAAAAAGTTTGCAGAAAAAAGTTAACCCTCACCCTCACAAGCCTCTCTCAGCCCCCCACCCCCACAAAAGCAATCAGTGCTCATCAGTGTGTGGAAGAGCCTGACTGGGGCTACACGGGTGTTTGCAAATGTCCCCTGAGGAATCACGATAAAGATGGAATTTAGATTCCTGGCGCGGGGTGGGGGGGGGGGGTATTTAATCCTGTCAAACAAACACGGGTAACAGTGTGTATTTGAGAATGCTTAGTTCAGTGCTAGTGGCGGGCTTTATGTCCGGCAGACATGGAGCAGGACAGGCAAGTAACATCAAGCAGCTCAGGTCCATCACGTGGATCTCTCACTCACAGTCAGGTCCTCTCATGGAGGCTTTGTCTGCAGAACTGTAGGATCCCAAGTTCACTTAGCACCTAGAAGAACACACCGAAAGCTCACAAGTATAATGTTCAGCTAAATTGTGCAGAGAAGGAAAATGGATTCATCACCAGCATTAAAGTCTGCAGTGGCTGATGAACCAAAAGGTAGCTGAGGGAGTCAGTGGTCAAGAAGGCTACCGTTCTTGTGCACTAGGAACAGCAGGGCTACGGCTACATGGTGTCTGCTGCATGAGGCCTCACAGCGTCCACCTCAGCTCCAATGTCCAGTCCCATGTCCATCTGTCCAGTTCCCTTACCTTTAGCCTGTGTTAAGACTACATCTCCTGGCAGTTTGTTTATATACAGCATATTGCAAGCATTTTGTTTGAAAAGGCGAGAATTTTCAAAAAGTCTTTCACCAGTATTTCAATTTATAAATACTATGTTTAAAAAGAAGCAAGCCTGTTATATAAGAACAATTCAGATGAAGGCCTTTCATTCTTTCTGCAATGAGCCCTTGCTTATCATGTGCAAGACCCCGGTTCCATAATTAGCCCTGAAAATTAATTAATGAGTTTCAGCAGACAATGGTACCCATTAGAAAATACTTTGCACATTTTAACCTTTAAAATCCTTGTCTGTAAGCCCACAGCTGAAATTTGTCTTGTTAGCCAACCAGCCTGTCTACTGTTAAGAGAACTGTTGGCTGTGTCCCTGAATGGACGCATCTGAGGTTGTGAATGGCCATATCTCCAAATGTAAAGGAATAAAAGATTGGTGGGCCACAGTGATAAGCATCCTGAATCCATGATTTCTGGAAACTGAGGCAGAAAAATGACACATTTGAGACCAACCTGATCTACACAGTGAGTTTGAGGCCAGCCTGAGCTGCAGAATGAGAATCTGTCTGAAAAAATAGCAACAAGAAAAACAGAAAGAAAAAAATGAAATTGTTCTCATAACTAAAGATACGCTCTTCTTTCCCCTCAGCAGCACACACGCTTCAGCAAGAAAATTCTGGAGCACTGGCAGAACTAGAGTAGTTGGTGACTTGTTTACTTTGCAAAGAATATTTTGCCTCTAGAACAGATCTCCAATATAGAATTAATATATATCAAAATTTCTGTGAAAAGAATGGATGTTCCTTCTAAAATGTGAATTTTCCCTTCTACTTATAACACTAACTGGATTTAAAGAAACTAGCTGTCAGACTACAGAGAAATTCTACGAACAAAAGAGCCATGTGCTTCCTTCCATCCTCCCCCCCCCCCCACTCATGTGCAGAATTCCAGTCTGAGAAAAAAATGAGGAAAACCTAAAGGCCTTAGCATTGTGTCCTGCCCCAGTGGAAGCCATAGGAAGAGTAACCCTGATTTCTGAGGGTGAGGGTCAGAGTCTCCCGGTACAGAATGCAAAATCCCTCCACTGGCTTCCAGCCTTGCCTCCTGTCTGCCTGTCAGCCCAAGAGATTGGTGATAACTAGGGAAAAGAAGCAGGGTTACAACCCCCTGGGTTGTAGAGGACAGGGACCACTGGTGACCACCACACAGGAGGATGATAGCTGAAGAAACCAGAGGAAATGGCCCAGCTGTGAACTGATCTGCCGGGCTTTGGGTGGAAGGCCACAAGGAAGCCAGTCCCATCCCAGGCTTGGACCCGGGACAAAAACGGCCGGGACACTGATCTGCCTCCTGTTTTGACGGCCACAGATACAGAAATGAGGTAGGTTTGGGGTTTCTAAAGGTCCACAGGAAGGTCCTATGCCAAGATGATCCAGATTCCACTGGCCTGGAATCTGGGTGGCCGTCCTGTAATTAGCTGAGCTGTTAAGCAGCAAAGCCCAAACAGCAGACCTTGGGGCCTGCTCTGAGCTCAAACAGCAACAACAGATAAGTTTGTGTCTATGTGACCAAGCTGTACAGGCCAGCTCACTGACTGACCTTGGCCATTTTCCTGAAAATGGAACGGGATCTGCTGGACACCTGCTAATTGGCACGTCATCACCAAAAGCTGCTCCCTGGGATGTAATGCCCCAGAGAAGTAGACTACCAGACTGCACAGTCCTCCTGGCCTCCCGACGGCTGTGCTTCTTGTGATCCCAGCACCTGTTACCCAAATCCAGTAGCCCATGCTCACACTGTCCCTGACTGAGAGCACTTGAGACATCATCTCCTTCTTCCAAGAGTATAATTAACCAAGGCAGATGCTTACTTCAGAGTACCGAATCCCCAGAGATAACCAAGTTCCTACTAGCACAATTAGTAAGCCTCATCCCTGCTCTGACTTGCTCCTGGACTCATAACTGCTTGACAGACTTTTTTAAAGGAGGTTAGTAAGATAGACACAGTTTCTCCTTCAAAATAGGAACTGTCTGAGGGCGACAGCATTAGTCCAGATCAATCCGTCCTCTGTACAGTGTATCCTTCCGGTTTATTCTTAGCCCTTTAATCTAGACACACAGTCCTAAAATTTGGTGATTTTGTAACTGTCCTGCTGTAAATTCCTCCCCTGACCTCTGTTGACCTCCACTATTTACCTAAAACCCTTCATAGACCACCGAAGTCCCCTTCAGTCTTCTGACAGGGCAGGTGAGTATTGGTTACACATCTACCATGGAGTAACTGTCTGATGTTTCTTCACTGCTTGTGCTAAGGCTTCCACACGCACCCCTACCACCAATAATGAAAAACACAAGTTGTCAAGATGTTTTGCATGAGGAAGTATCTCCAGGTATGAGATATTAGCAGACTGTCACACTATAAGACAGAAAGGACTAGAGTTGTGTAGGGGGCACAACTGATACAGCTGGGAGTGACTGAATTTGCATTACAGGAATTTATACTCCATCATTAAGTGTTATTGGGATCTAAAAGTAGAGAAGGGCAAGGTCTCATGTTAGAGATTTAATATTGATGGCACCACCAAAATATTTTTTCTAATCCGGGACTATGACTACGGGTGGCTTATTAGAATAGTCACACTGTGATTGGACAATTTGTCTTTGGACAGGGGCTGCAACAGGAAAACCAAATTTTGCAAGACACCACTTCAGTAACGGTAATGTTTGCAGAGCCACTGGCCTCTGTGATATCTGTGTAGGAGATGAAGGGACTTACTGGTGTACATGCCCAGACATTCATGGCAAACACATGTGTGTGTGTGTGTGTGTGTGTATTGTGTGAACGCATGTGCAAAGGACCAGTGCAGCCCAGAATCATTTCTCTGAAAGAAAACAGTTGGGTCATGGATTAGAACACTTAGCTGCAGTAAATTCTAGCAATCTACTGCCAGGTTTTGAAGGGAATCTAGTTAGAATTAATCCAGTGATGGAGACAAGGTCTGAGCTCAGTTATCACAGCACCGTGGCCTGTGAAGATTCTGTTACATACTGTGTGACCATTGGTCACCCTACTGCCACTTGAAGATTTCCACACTGATGGGTAAAGCTCTGATCCCTGGGTACAGCCTCCCTGGACGCCTCTGTTCCTACCTAACTGGTTTTATCGCTTCTTGTCTTATGTTCAGATTTTCTATTTGGCCTGCCTGGCCTGACTTTCTCCAGATGGATCTGGTACCAAGGGTTTGCCTGAGCCATTTCACATCCCCCAGTATCCCCTCACCCCACCCTCAAATTCTCAAATGATTCCTCCTCCACAAAGACCCTCTAATAGCTAATGCTCATTGTCAAGTCAACTGCATTTAGAGTCACCTAGGAGATACACTGTCTGTGAGGCCACTTAGCTGAGTGGAGAATCCACCCAGGAACTAGAACTGATTTAGGCTGTGTTGATTGATGGTGCTCTGTTAAGACCCCGAGGGGCAGTACACTCTAGCTAGGCCCCTCCCAGGCAGGATACACATATCAGTGATAAAACTTCTAGTGTGCTAAAATAGTAAAGCTTGAAGCGTTTTCACTGGCCCTCTGGAAGGCTGACTTAGCGACTGTGTTCTCTGCTTCCGGTCATAGATCACAGGCGAGCAGGAATTTGAGGTTAGTTTTCAGAGCATCGATGCATCCTGTGGGTTGGGGTCCTGGACTCAATGAGAAAGAGAAAATGAGAAGGGAAAATTGGACATTCCTGACCACAGACACAATGTGACCAAGGGCAGTGTTCTTACTGGCAGGCCTCCCCCCCCCCCCCCGTGATGGACGGCAACCTCTCAAAGCAGGAGCCAAAATGAACCTTCTTTCATTTAATTTTTGTCAGGTAATTACGGCACGTTGCCAAGAAAGTGACTATTAATGATATACACCTTTGATACAGGTTGGATCTTGAACTTCCCAAAGGACCTCATGTTGGGGGTTGGATAACAGAGGTGATACCAATAGGAGGTGACTGAGCCTTTAGAAGGTAGGGACTAGCCGGAAGTCTGGTTGCTAGGGGATGTCCCAGACTGATATTATGGGACCTAGGTTCCTTTCTTTTCAACCTCTTTCATGTATGAGGGGAGTGGCATTCCAACTCCGCCCCCAACACACACCTCAGGCTTCCACCATACGGTGCTCGGCACAAGGCCTAAAGAGAACCAGGCTAAGTGATCACAGGCCTGAAACCTTCAGAACACTGAGCCAAAATAAACCCTCTGTTCTTATCGTCCTATAAATCTTCTCTGCTTACCTCACTCATTTTGTCACAGGGACAGGAAGTGACTAACACACTTCCTGCTCTGGGGTGGATAAACAGCAGTGTCTACTCCACACAGACACTCGGCTGGGTCAAGGTAACAACAGATATCAAGTGAAGCCCTTGATGGTGAAAATCAATCACAATAATGGCTACTTCAATTCCTCTAGTAACCAAACGTGACTCTATTCTCTTAGTACCATGTTTTCTGTTCATTCTCTTTTCCATTTCCTGGAGTCTCCCTGGTTGGATGTGTGACTCTATTGGCTCCTGCCTGGCATTGCTACCAGGCTACTCTGTAACTCGGTCAGAGTCTTCCCAAAAGGCTGAGTTCCCACAAAGAGCAGGGTCTGAGCTCCTTACCACCTCACAGACAAGCCTGGTACTCCATGAACATTATTAAGTTGTTTAAAGAGAGAAAGGGAGACAGAATAAATAATTTTAAAGACACTGGTCTTGCACATTTTACAGGAAGAAAACACTGTCGGGTAAATAAGGCACATCCCTCGTGGTAGAAGGAGAAGGCGCATAAACAGCACCACAAGAAGAGCGTGGCATTATTTATTTTCATGTAGCATCTTTTATTCAAAGCATCAGCAGACGTTTACCTCGAGGAGTTAGCTGCACCAAGGGCATATGGCTCAATGAGGTGCTGCAGTCACATTTTATAACGGAGGAGAGGCTCTCCCGAGATGTCTTCTTACCAGACAGAGACCCAGCAAATGAGCAGTAGATAAGAAAGCAGTGGTGCGGGAAATTCACAGCGTAAAACAAGCTGCAGAGTTTAGTCGGACAGCGCGATCAATGCGGCGATGAAGGGAACTTCTTGTACCTCTGTTCCAGCATGAAGCCAGGGTGGCACGGGGATCCAGGCTGTGCCTGGATGAGGCTAGCTCAGCCAGCCAGGGCTCCCCACATGAACTCCTCATCTCTGGGACAACAAGGAATGAGAACTGCTTTAAGTCTTATATTGCCATATAAGAAACCAAAGAGTAGCTCGTTCTGGACGACATCTACACGTGTCACCTACAGAAGACAATTTGAGCTGCCTTTGTTGGACTTTGGAAGGCTGAGGCGAAGACTATTCTCAGCTCCCACCACTGAAGGCAGTCATTATGATTATTTTTCTAACTTTCCAAGCCCTCTCCTCCTGGAAATACCGGTCAGTTAAACCACCGGAAGCCAGGGAGATAGAAAAACACAAACCTTTTCTGAATATTTGTTGAGAGTAGAGTGAGATTTATGCATGAGATGCAAATGACTATGTGTTATTTACACATCTGAGAAAAAACAAATCTTGAATGGAAATGTTTAGAGGGCATATTATTTTTAAATACAAATGTAGCAAGAATTATTAGAGCATTTAGAACTCCCAGTTTGTTCAAGAGATTTTCAAACAAGTAGTTTTTTTTAAAGGAATTTTATCAGAGTTACAGAAACTATGGCAAATAAAAAATGTTACGTTTAGTTTCTAAGTATTAAAAGTCTATCAGGTTTTACATCCATATATCCTTCAGAAAAAAATAGTTAAATTCATAGAATTGGCCCACTTCCTACAAAATCGTTGTTATTAATTATGCATCAAATAACACATTTGCCTACTTATTTATCAAGCCCCCCACTGTGCCAAAAGAGTTCAGGTGAGTAGAACATCTTGTTATTTAGACAGCTTGATTTGATTCTTTTTATAGAGCGAACTTTTAAAAAGAGAGAGAGAGAGAGAGAGAGAGAGAGAGATCATGGAAAAGGACAATCCACTGATCTCATTCGCTCACCCGTTCATCCATCAATACCAGAAATTCTGCTAAAAATCAACAGTCAGAGAGTGGAGTGCAGCCTGGGCCACTCCCAAACGGTAAAATCAGTTTGTCAGGTACTGGGCATCCGTCTCTGCTCCAGGTGCTTGTGTGGACGGTCTTGTTTCTCACTCACAAGAACCAGGTGAGTTCAGGTGAGGAAACTGAGGCTGTGGCAGTCAGGAGGAGTTCCAGGACTGCGCAGCTGGACAGCGGCAGAGCCTGGAGTTGGCTCACACACTGATCCATGCTGAGACACCTTCAGCTAACCCCCAAAGGCTGCCTCCAAATGCTTCCCAGTGCCAGGAAAAGGACACGACCTGCTAGATCCCAAGAAACCCCTCAGGACACAGGAGTGGCCAGACACCATGTCCCATATATTGTACATTAAGGATTAGTATCCTTAATCTGAAAATATGAAGTCCATGATGCCCCCAAATCTGACACTTTTTGAACATCCACATCATACCACATTCAGGAAACCTCCACCCTGACGTCACATGACGGGTCACTGTCTAAGCCCAGACTCGAGAACGCTATGGGATTTTGTGGTTGTGATTTGGCTCTGTCCCCAAGAAGCATGGTTTGAATCTGTTTTGCTCTACCCATGAGCGTGCTGAACGTCCTTCTGCATGCTCACCTGCCATCTCTCTAGCTTTTGTACCGGAGTGTCTGCTCACAGTCGTGCCCACATTTAAAAGGGGCTGCTTGCACATCACTGGACTTGGAGCATTTTTAAGATATTCTAGGTATGAATGTTTTCAGATATGAGCCTTACACGGAATTTCCACATATGTGTGGCTTGTCTCCTTTTCTCCTAACAGTGTCTCTTCAGAAGGTAATCATGGTGCTCATGTCATTTGGTTTCATTTCTCACGTATTTCTGCCCATTGTCGCTTCATAGTGGGTATTTTGAAAATTACTATTACTTATTGCTGTTGCTTTTACTGCTTGTTTGAATGAAAGGGAGAAGTCAGTCCCCATTACTTTATCTAAGAAGGTATAATATTAAGATTACTAAAATGTACATTTCTTATAAGTATGGCTGAATTTCAGTAAATTTTTGCTACCACGTATTTTTTTTTCTCTCCAAAGGTACATGCAGGACAACATCGTTGTGTGGGAGTCTGAAAACTATTGGAGTTGAATAGTGATTTTTATCACATTACATAGACACACACACAAGTGATTTTTATCATATTACACACACACAAAGTGATTTTTTATCACATACACACAGACACACACACACAAAGCACAACCAATGTTCTTTCTGAGCAGAAGCTCCTCATTCTGGAAAAAGTGGGGCCCCTCAGTTCTACGGTATTGTTTGATTATCAATACTCAAGGATCCCTAAACTGGGCTCTACCCAACTGATAGCATCTAATTAGTTCATGGGGGCTTTTGACTTTAGCCATTCAACAAATGCAATAGAAAGAGGCTAAGGACTGAGAAGTCTGAACACTTAAAAGATGAAAAAGTTTAGCTTGATAAATACAAAGGTTTGAGTCAATTTTCATCTTTACTTAGCTTTTTGTGGTGAAAATCTTAGACATCTTGTTCTCTGCACCATCTCTGGTCCAAAGGACAAAATCATGAGGTTACTGGCTCAACTTCTGTTCTACTTAGTCCAAAGAACTGGCCATAGCCCCCTAATCACTATCTCCAAACATCCCACGCCCTGGACATACCAGTCCACATATCAGATCTCGTCTTGCCAAAGCATCTTCTAATCAGCGGCCCAGCCCTCTCATCCAGCAGCCCCACAGGCCCCAGGGTCAATGACCTCTCAGCTTCTCCACTTCATTTCTATCTTTAGTGTGTGTGTGTGTGTGTGTGTGTGTGTGTGTGTGTGTGTGCGTGTGTGTGTATGTGTGTGTGCATGTGTACATGCAAGTGTGTGTGAGAGACAGTCTACACAAAGGATGTATACTGGTGTGCATTAGCACCACCACGGCAAATTACCACACACCAGGGAGCCCAAAAGTATAGGAAGAGTCCTCTCCTAGTGCAAGAAGCCTGACACCTAAAGACCTGGGCAGGTCAGGGCCACCTCTTTCTAGGACCTGTGACAGGGAATTCCCTTCGTTGTGTAGCCTGCAGGTTTGGTGCATGACCAGTCATTCTTGATACCCTTTGCTTTCAGAGCCTAGCTCCACTTGCTGCTTCCATTTCCATATTCACAAATACCTTCTGACCCCTTCTCTTAGGAGGACACCGGGAACTGGATTCAGGGCCCACTTTGACTCAAGGATCTCACCTCGAGATTCTTTACTTATTTGGCTCGGCAGAATTGCCATTTTCAGCTCCCTATAGTTAAGACTTCAATCCACCTGTCGGGGATGCACAGTTCAAGCCACTACAGCCTCTTCTATAAAACTGCCCCACGTGTTTCTAAGCTCCAGTCTTGATGTTCTCACCTGCTGGTACACAGTGAGATCTCCCAAGGGGTAATGCTCACTCTGAGGCTTTTGTAAATACACTGTCAAATACTGTTGCATTAGGAGCGGCAGGGCTGTGTCCCCGGCACCCGGTCGCCCGCATGGCTAGGTTATGCCCCGAAATAATTACACGGAAACTGTATTTTTTCAAACACTGCCTGGTCCGGCTAGTTCCAGCTTCTTATTGGCTAGCTCTTACATATTGTTCTAACCCATTTCTAATATTCTGTGTAGCCCACGAGCTGGCTTACAGGGAGGATCTTAACCTGCGTCTGTCTGGAGCGGGAGAATCATGGCGACTCCTTCACTAAGCTTCTTTCTCCCAGAATTCTCTTCTGTTTTCTCCACCCACCTAAGGGTGGGCCTATCAAGGGGCCTAGGAAGTTTTTTTATTAATAAGAAATCACTCCCACATCAAAATACATGAGAGTTAGTCACCCATCTGGATATTTATGATCCTTGGTTTGAGTTTGATTTTGGTAGGTGTGAATGAACCTGGCGCACCCATCCAGGGATTCCTGAAGACACCTTTGGGAGACACTTGAGTACTGTACATGTGGACAGAAGTTATGCTGGGAGATGACTCATGGGCAAGGGTGCTTGCAGCAGTCATGGGGTCCTGAGTTCATACACTCCAGTCCCAGTGTGCGTGCTGAACACGGGATTAGAGGATTGCTGGGGCTTGCCGTCCAAAACGGCAAGCTCCAGAGCCCTCTGAATGTGGACACATATACTCCCTACACACACACACACACACACACACACCACATATCCTCACGTAAACATGTTATTAGACATTTATGGATGTTCTGAAGGAAAAGAACATCTCATTGCCACTGCAACTTTGTGGCAGTGCTATCCCAGATGGCTTTTCTGGTTTCCAGGGCGCTGTGTAGAACGAGTAGAACAAGAGCTGTTCCTCCTCCACCTGTGGGGAACTTAGCACTGTCTTGCGGACAGTGAAGGGTTTGCTGATCTGTGCCCATGGGTGTTACCTGCCTGACTTCTCCTGGCCGGTCTACACACTATTCCCATGTAAACGCCCCTTATATATTTGAAAAATTTAGCTTTTCTCCTCCTTTTGAAATTGACCTCTGAGTCCCCTGGTATGAAACAGCTTTTCTCAACCACATGATCTGTTAGTTGACCGTATTCGGTGGCAGCTTTACAAAGCACATCTTGATCTTAAATATTCAAACAGGCTTATCATTTCTCTTGTGGTTTCTGGATTTATTGCCATGCTTGCAAAACGTCCCATCCATAAGATGGATACTATTACCTCTCTAGAGTCCTCTACTTTTAAATCATCAGCCTGTTCAGTAATGTACACGTCACGTGGAATAGAGCCCAACGCCATGTTACCCAAGAGCAACAGCCAAGGATACAGTGCCTTTTCTAGATAACGCATCATTTCTCCCTAAGTTTAAGCTCTGCTTTGTCAAGCTCCCACAATACTGTGGTCTCTACTGCCAGATTTCAGTATGTTTCCCGCAAGTTAGTCTCTCTCTTTTTTCCTAGAGTGCCATAGTTATGCTTGTTAATCTGGGGCAACTGGCACTTTAATGACATTTAATTTTATATAAAAAAATAACTTTTCCATTTTGTGAAGATCTTGTTTCTTATCCTTGAGGTTTTTGTAATCTTGCACAAAGACTCAGTTTGTTTTCTGATTAGCTGGATTTGTAAATACTTTATGTTAATTGCTTTTACCGTTTAATGGAGTGTTTTTTTTTTTTATTTTAATTTCTAGCTAGTTACCACGAGCTAGAAAAAAGCTATTGATTGGTACATGTGTCACAGCTAATTACTTTACCAAATTCACTTACTAATTACAATAACTTTTAAAATTAGGGTATTTTGAATTTTATAGATATATACTCAAATCATCAGCAAAAAGAATAATTTTGTCTCTTCTTTGCCAGCATTTTAATTATTATTTCCCTTTCTTATCTTCTGAAATATCAGATAATTGTGACAGTAATTACCTTTGTCTTGTTCAGTTTTAGCAGGAAGGAGTTTAGCCTTTTACCATTTACAATAATGTCTTCTGGGTTTGCTGCTTTATAATGAATTGTCTCTTACAAATTCAAATTATTTCTTTCTAATTCTGATGTGCTTAGATGTGTTATTTGGAAGATCTAAATTTTATCGAGTGTCCTTGGAAAATGGTGAATTCTGTTGCATGACTCTAAAATTCGTTGCTTAAAAAACTATGTGATTTGAAGGCTCTGTGGTTGGATATTAGTTGCTCCTGTTTCGCTCCAAATTTTTGTATTTATTATTAGTAGCCAGGGCGGATCCTGGTTTTGTTTCTTATCACCCTGCACCGTCTTCAACAGGACCACTTCTGAGCTGCTTGCCTCTGCCGCAACCTCTTGCAAGGTCTTAGTCTCCCACCACTGGGTAGTTGGTGACTGTGCCCGCGGCTGCCCTTTGCCCTCTGACTCCAAATCTACCATGGAGCCCAGCTACTGTGGGCTTCTGCAGAGCTGCCTCGGCACGCAGACAAGGCCGCTTTGTGCTTAGCTGACGTCATGGTTATGAACATGGCAAGAAGAGAAATGCCTCAGAACCCTGCCACAGCAGCGTGCTCAGGAAAGAGAAAAGAGCCAGATCATTCATCGGGGCCAAGGTTCTCGGCACGGAATGCGACTCTCAAGGCTCCGGGGAGATCTGGGAACCAGTCTGCGGGATGACCCGGTACTGGGGTGAACTGACAGACACTGCAGGGTGAACACTGGTTTTGTAGCAGAGAAGGAATCCAACCCCTGTCCCCAACACAGCAGCCACCATGGGAACCTGATGGTGACTGTTCTTCTCCAAGTCCTTCAGCACCTCCATAGCCCACCTGCTTGGAAACACAAGCCAACAGAATACCCAATCATCTGCACCCTGGAAGTGGGACAGATTGACCCTACCAAGCTAGTGGGGAATTTGATGGGTTCCCCTCCTAAGCTTCCCCTCTGATCAGCATTGACCCTTGGGCAAGACTGCTTAGATGGCATTGCGGGGCAGAACAAACATGCAGGACTGCCCTTTGAGAACATACTTAAAGAAAAAGAAATTTATATATATATATATGTATGTATATATATATATATATCAAGGGAGAACAAGAGGCACCCCTTGAAAAGAAGAAAAGAACTCTCAGAAAGAGGGCGATAAGAGAAAAAAATCATGACCACAATTTGGTTGGCGAGATAACCAATGAGTGTGTGATGATGTGTCATGGTGACGGTGACGCCCATTGTATAGCTGAGATGCCCTGACATTGATAAGGAAAGCTTCCACTAAAACACAAGCAGTGTGGTACCCATGGCAGACGGAATGGCCAACATGGGTAGCAAGGACACGACACACAGTGTGGAAACACTGAGCCAAGGATCCTCGTTCCCCAGGATAACAGCACCAATCTCATCAAACGGTGTAGAAGCTAATACCACTTAATGAATGAATTGATTGAATCTGGAATTTTCCATTTAGCAACTACAAGAACCATGGGAGAAAAAAACTGCAGACACTAGGGCTATT
Organism: Alexandromys fortis; assembly: GCF_014885135.2. Lineage (NCBI taxonomy): Eukaryota > Metazoa > Chordata > Mammalia > Rodentia > Cricetidae > Alexandromys > Alexandromys fortis. Next base: position 10,134,416 of record NW_026067907.1, on the reverse strand, counting down.
TTATCTTTATGGGCTTTCCAGTAATTTTTGAGTGCCTATGTTTAAATATAAGCATATTGCTGTTTTTGTAAGAATATGAGGTCATATGCTATAATGTGCACTTTTTTCTGTTCATTATTTTGGCAATATTTACTCTTGTTGATAGATACAATTAATTTAGAAGTCTCTGTGTTGTTGATTTTAACAATTACCACATAGTGATAAAAACATGATTGTAAATTTACTTTGGGTGGAGGAGCCTGAGGGATTGCTGTCCCCTGTTCTACATAAACAGCCAGTATTGAAGAGTTTTAGTGATCGCGCTTGCTTCTTCAAACGTCTGTTTGAATTAAATGTGAATCTGCTGGGTCCTGGGCTTCCCTCATGTTGCTCATTATTGACCTATTTGGGGATTCATATCTTCTAAGTTCCATTTTGTTTATTTACTTTTTTTAGATTTATTTATTTATTATGTATACAACATTCTGCCTCGATGTATGCCCGCATGCCAGAGGAGCTAAGTTCCATTTTGGTAACTCTTATGTTTCCAGAAACATACCCATCTCCACTGGTTTTCTAATTTACTGGAATACAGGATTTCCAGCTACGCCCTAGCCATTCTCGGGATTTCAGTGGCGTCTTCTATCATACCCCCTTTCCCATCTCTAATTGTAATGAACTGGGTCTCTTCTCTCTTTTGGTTAGTTTGGCTAAGAGTCTGTCAGTCTTGATTATTCTCGAGAAGAACCACCTCTTTGTTTCCCTGGGCCTTTGTGCTGTTCGTTTGAGCTTCCGTTTCATTAACTTCAGCTTTGATCATTATTACTTTCTTCCCTTTCCTCCGTTTGAGATTGGCCAGATCACCGCAGTAAGTGAAGTAACCCATCTTCCACAAACAAGCCTGGCATGTTTTCTCTGCTAAGTGGAATGTGGAGAAGGACGTGAAAGCACCAGGGGACCCGGCGTGAAAGATGCGGAGCGGGAAAAGGAAATAGAAACAGCAGGAGACGGGTGGTTGTAACCAATGTGCACCATACGTCCGTGTGAGACTCATAATGAGGCCCATTACCTTGTTCACTAAGGCATGCTAATAAAAATGTGTTGGAATATACCTATGTTTTCATGTATAATACTCCTTGATTAGAATAATGTTCCTTAAAAATTAAACAGCATGTATCATGAATTTAAGAAAAGAATGTAGAGTGTACACAGCACACAGGCTGTGCACTCATCCTAGACGCACAGCTCAAGGAGCTGACAGAGATACATGTCTGCTAATTAGTACAGAGATTAAAAAGTATAGACGTGCCGGGGATGCAGCTCGGTGGAAGAGGGCCTGCCCGGCATGCACAGAATCCTGGGTCCACAGCCTACACTGCGAAGAAAAGAAACAAATCTAAATGAATAGAATACTGCCCGTTCCGGGACTCCCAGTCCTCTCTTCCTCTCCGTCAGCTGTCTCTCTTCACAGGGAACCACCTCACTTCTTCTTGCACGTGGGTTTCACTGGAGCTGCTTCTGGACTCTATGAAATCACCCAGTGATCGGCATTATAAAGTGTGTATTCCTCTGCTCGGTTCCTCTTGCAGATTTTATGATCCCGACATCGATCGACTGTGGCTTGTAGCTATAATTTGCTCACTTTTATGGCAGTGTGGATCCTAACGGCCAGACAAATCTTTTTATGTATCAATGATTATTTTCTTAGCATAAATTTGAAGAAGAAGAATTGACATGCCAAGACTGCAAGGCAGTGAAGCGACTTCCAGCTGCTCTCCAGAAAAAAAACGCACTCGCTCTTTCCCGGTCTACACCAATGCGCCCAACCCTCATGCATGGCCTCCAGCCACTGCTGGCGGACTTTATCAATTAATCTTCACTGACCTGAGAAACCATAAAACACACTGTTTTCCAATCCTTTAAAAGATACACTTCCTTAAGAATTTGTGCAAATGCATAAAACATGGGCATGTTATTAATCGTGAACACTTTCTGTGGATTCTGAACTCGCAACAGGGCCACGATTTCTCATCGGCACACCACAGTGGATAATGTCATTATCCCAAAATTACCTTCAGGTTTTCCCTGCGTGAAGAATAGTAAGGATCCCCTATAAATGCACGTGTCGTGCTGGCCCTGAACCCTCATGTCAATCATCTGAGGTAGGACCTGTTGCTATGCACTCATTAACAGTAAGGGGGCTGAGGCACAAGAAGATGCAGTAAGATGCTGGAGACTAAGAAGCCATGGAAGCTGAGAACCTAAAGTTGTCCTAGGCTCTGGCTCTGATCCCAGCAACCATGATTTCAACACCTTCAAAAAGTGACTGCCATCACGAGCCATCACAGTTTACTCTTCTAAAAAAAAAAAAAAAGTTCCACGGCTTGCTTTTTATGACCTTAGAGGTGACCATTGTCTGACAGATGAAGCTACAATTATCTTTCGTTTCACTAATAAAATGTAGTTACATGGAGAGTCACCAAAGCTGCTCACTGCCTTGAGCCTGTTTCTTGCCAAAATCAGAATTGGTTCATTTCTATAGATCAGTTCAAGAAACCCTTTTAAGTTTATTTAAAATGTTTTGTACTATAAACTTCTGCTGGTCTAAAGGGCAGGAATCCTGATCTATTTTGAGATGAGACTTTCTACACAGGGCAGCCTCCCTCAACTCCGTGAATTCATCTTTTGCTGTGACTAGTTTGTTTGGGTTTTTTTTTCCCTATGGCCCCTGCAAATCTCTCTCCGGTGTGTCCAGATAAAGCAGGAGGCTTTTATGCACTGCCCAGATAACTGAGAAATCACTTCTTAATAGCACGTCACAAATTACTAAGTAACCAGTTAATTCCTCAATATAGTCCAGGCTCTGGCAAAAGATAGAAGGATGAAAAATAAGAGATTGAGTCTTTTATTAGGTTTATCAAAAAATTCCAGATACATGACAAGAAGCCTGCAGATGCCCACAGCACAAAGTCGGCTGTCTACTGTGTGTTCAAAACAGCAAACTCAGCTGGCCTCTTTCAACACAGTCTCCACCTAAATTGCTGTTTTTAAAAGCCGGAGCCTTTGCCTGCTGAAGCCAATAGCTGTCACATGATTAATGTGCCTGTGTCTTATTAACTGCTCTGTTACAGAAGCTGTCCAATTCCCAGCCACCCTTCTGCAGGGACCTTTTTGTAAAACCCTAGTTGAAATTGTGCTGTTCTGACTGCGGGCTACTGCACCTACCACCAAAACATCATAAAGAGCGAAGAATTACCGCTTCCAGTAATCCAGGCCATAAATCAAGCCTCTCAGAGACGTGGAGGGGGGTGAATTGCGGTTATTTCTCGCATTCATATTCAAAAGCCAGTCTGTAACAGTCTATTCCAGAAAGTGTCAACTGCCCTGTGTGTGTGTGTGTGTGTGTGTGTGTGTGTGTGTGTGTGTGTGTGTGTGTGTGTACTGAGTATGAGTGACAGTTTTGGGGAGGACAAAAGAACTCTTGGTTAAGTCATTGAGAAGGCTGTGATCTTATCAAGACCTTCCTCGCTGTGACAATATTTTAAGACTGTAAAAACTGCCACCTTATCTGCTCAGTGGCATCGCCCACCACCGAGCTTATCTGAACCAGGCTGCCTGGGGAGAATGCAGTGTGCCATGACCTTGATTTCTCAGCACCCGACCTTAATATCTAATCAGCCGCACATGGCAGTGAAGCCACCCAGAGACGTCACATAGGCCCCTCTGGCGTCTGGAGATTCAAAAGATGTTTCTATCATTCAACCATCCTAGACATCTCCAGGCAACAGAGCTGGGCAGCCTTGCCCTAGCCATCTGCACACCATGCCTTTCGAGGGTTAACAGGGAGCTTGACGCCTTGGATGCCCTCTCAGTTGAAAATAATGTGGGTCCCTCCCCCCTTCACCAGTGATAAAAATTATCTGTATTCATACTGAGACTCAGGAAGAGACCCCCAACTCAGACATGGAAAAACATCAACATGTATCCTGCTTAAAACACAAACTATTCCCCTCCAGAAGCATCTAATATAAAGTCTCCTATACAGAAGAGAAAACACCACCCATATGTGCATACGCTTATATTGTGCACCCCACATACACACAACCCAATCTTCCCACAAGCTCTACATATCCACTCTTAAAAGCTTCTAAAGGAAGGTCCACACGTACATCCCCCAAATCAAAGTGAGACTTTAATATCTGAGATAATACAAAGAAATACTGGTTATCAAAGTGTCACGATATTAAAGGTGGCAGAGGATCTGGGATTTTCCCTTTAGTGCTGACTTTGGACTCAAGCTCACTTTCTTGGCCCTGAGACAGAATTCACTGCCAGCCCGCAGCTGGGTACATTCTGATTCTTGCACTGTCGCCAGGCATGAATGTCCCAGGGAAGGAGGGAGGCCTGGCTGTCCTCTGCTCGGGACCATTGTGTCCCTCACCCGGTGTGCAGCAGCTACACAGAGCTCCTGCAGGCTGGTAACTCCTGGGAGCAGCTGTTTCTGGTGTCGTTAGTTAGCTGAGCTATGACTGTATACTTACAAGGGAGCAAGACATAAAGAGAAGAGCCCCCCACACCCCAACTCTCTTCCTCCTTTCTCCAGAGCATGGCTGGGTGCAGGGGCGACCACTTTTCTGCTGTTCTTATGGTCATTTGAGAGCCAGCAAAGGGTCCTATAAGGCCACCTTTGCTTTCTCCTGATACTCCCACACACCCCGGGGTTCTTCCTAGTGCCCCAGCTGTGTGTCTGCAGAAACTGCATCTGTGTGCACAGTCTTATGTGTGGCTGGGGCTGTCATCTGTGCACGGGAGAATCTCTGAGCTGATGTGAACAGAAATAGCGGGTGTGAAGGTGGAAACTTCAGCCTGTCATTGCCCAGTGGCCAAGGTGCAGCTCAGCAGACAACAGACTGTACAGACCCTGTCTGCTGTGTCCACCACTGTGAAAGTCCCTCAGAGATCCTCCGATGGCCTTGAGTCCAGTGTCCCTTTGTGGTTCATGTCCCAGGCTCCACACAGATGGCCTTCCAAAGAGTCCTGCAGAGCTGCCATGTGTTTATTCTCATGCTCAGTTGACAATAGCAGTTGTGTCCCCATAGGGCACACCGTGAGGCCGCGATGGCACACACGATGCAGATCTGAGAAGGCTAACAAGCATATCTGCCGCTTGATCTTGCACCCCAAAACACCGGAAACTTACTTTCATAACTAATTTAAAATAAGTAATACATTCCAATTAATTATCCCCATAGTGCTCCACTGTAGATCTCAGAAAGCTCTGAGTGCCTGAGCCTTAGGCTCTGGGAAATCCAACGTAACTGCCCGAACCTCGGGAGACGTCCGGGCGGAAGAGCACTGGACCCCAGGAACGCTGGCACGCCCCTCCTCCTAGAACTGACTTCCAGGTCTGCTCAGCTCTCTACCCAAGGCTCCCGAGGCTTTACTCCTGGAGGCTGCCCCGCTGTGTGCCTCTGCTTCCAGGACTGGGGTTTTGTGCTATGCAGTGTTCTTCTCCCACCACCGCTCTATCCTTTCTTGCTTCTCTGTGGTCAGACCTGGACTACCAAGCTCTGGTGCCAGCCAGAGGCGGGTCATGGCACCACAACAGTTCGACCAGCCAAGAGTGTTTCTCTCTGTTGCCAGGGTGGTCTCCAAAAGCCCCCACGTGTGTCTCCAGTGTCTCCAGATGTGAGGAGGGAAAGGGCTCCATAACTTAGCACTTCCAGCTGCTTGGTGCTTTTGCTCCAGGACAGCCCCTCACTCTGTCATACTTTGGTCCTAACTGGAGCTCCCAATGAAACGAAGCTAAATTAAACTGTAGGGGAGACAGCAGCCTCAAAAATGCTTCCTCTCTGAGCTGGAAGAGCAATAATGCCCCTACCTGAGACCCCAGAAACTAGAAATAGCAAAGTCAGAAGGATGCTTTCTTAAAGGGGAAACCCCTCAGAATAGATACACGGCCCCCAGAACACAAATGTCAGATTCCAGAAGGAGAGCCTTGTGAGGCAGCGAGAGAAGCCTGCGTTGTTCACAGCTAACCCAGATGGCACAGCGAGCACCTGCCCTCCGTGCTCACACGATGATGCAGGCATCTAGATGTTAGCAGCACATCCTGGGGGGTCTATATTTACAGTGGTGTGTCAACCACTCAGGGGAGCACGCTGTCCTGCGGCGACTTTATATTAATTCCTGGCCTGGGGATGGTCACGGGGTGTCACATGCACTATAATTAGATTTTGGAAATGTGTGCAAGAAGGAAGTGGTATAATTAAGGTAACTTATCAGCTGTCCAACCACATCCTTCAGGAATGAACCCAAATGCACACCCGGGCCAGTTCCCCACACTGCCCTTAAAGGGCAGAGATGCCAGAGTCTGTTTTCCACACTGAAATCAATCCACTGATGTTGTGAGCCACGGCACACAACAGATAGACAGCAGGCCTTCCCTTCTAACTTTGTGTTCGCGTTTGGGCACAAATGGGGAGTGTGTGAGGCTCGAGTAAGGGAGAGTGTCAATTGTCAGACCAAGAGCCCAGGAAGACGATTAGGACCAGGTGAGTGGGCGGGCCCAGAGCAAAGCTATTCGTGTTTTTCATCACATTCCACCCAAGAACTGTCTTTCCACCTCGGGGCTCTGGCTTTCAGCACCCATTTCTAAGAGAAGGGGCAAGTGCCTTGAAGAAGCTGACAGGATTCCAGTTCTGCTGGCCAAGGCAAGGCCCCTAGGCCTGAGCTCTGCTTCCCAGGGGCTCTGGCTTTCAGCACCCATTTCTAAGAGAAGGGGCAAGTGGCTTGAAGAAGCTGACAGGATTCCAGTTCTGCTGACCAAGGCAAGGCCCCTAGGCCTGAGCTCTGCTTCTCAAAGACATGACCCTGGGGGCCAACTCCAGATGCTCCTCATGGGAGCTGTGGTCCTACAGTCAGTTCACACACACACACACACACACACACTGAAGTTACTGGAGACACAGCCTCTTCTCCTCCTCCCCTGGTTGGATCCCTCTCCCACTAACTGTGGACTTGGCTATGCATCACACTAACCGCTGGGGCCCAAGCAAGCAGTTCAGCTAATATTTAAGATCTATATTCAATAGTTATCTCTCTTGCTGTTCTGTAGCTTTCTTGTCGTCATGGGCACCCCTTAGAATAACCCAACAAGGCTGTGGTCCCCATCACCTCGCCAAGCTCTTTACCCCTGTGTGAAATCATTCTGGTCTGACTGCAAAACCTACATTAGCTTAGCCTTGCCCCAAAGGACTACCAAATCATGAGTGGTCAGCTGGGGTTGTTTTCACCCATCCCACTTGAGGGTAGGCAGGGTGTTAATAGTAACTGATAAGAGACAAACTTCCTATGTTTTGGTTTCTCCAGTCACACAACTGAGACACTGGACAGGTCTCCTAGGAGAGCAGCTATGAGGTGAAGGAAGACCATTCTTGGCATGCTGGGCAGGGCAGATCCTTGGCATTGTAGGATGCAGTCGACAATACGCACTGTGATGGAGGACTTGCCTCGTATGCATGGGTTCACCACAGCACCTCATAATCTAGGCAAGATGGCACATACCTGTCATCCAGAACCCAGGGTGGGCAGTAGAAGCTCAGAAGTATGAGATCATCTTCTGTGTCATAGTAAATTCAAGACCGTCTTGGACTACCTGTCCTTCAAAAAAAAAAAAAAAATTAAACAAAGTGCATCATGGCTTAAAGCAAAAGCAACCAACACTTCTAAGTTTCCGAGTTTTAAATACAACTGTTTGACACAGAAGAAACAAAAGCTTCCACATTTGAAATGTGGTCAATTCAAATATAAACAATGACCAGGAGAACTTCTAACATCATTCCCCCACCCAGTGAACTGAGTCAACGCCAGGCACAGTTCCTCTACTCCAGCCCTGAACACGGACCGTGAGGGAGGCTGACATCATCTGTGGGAGAGGTAGGGCCCCAGGCCGCCTATGCATCTGCAAACCAGAGACTAGGAGCTTGTCAGCAGTAAACAGGTGCAGTCCCACGCATGCACCGATCCCATACAGGTAAGGAACACTTGTGCGTGTATGACCCGTGGTTGTCTGATAAATACACTACGGGGACAACCAACTGAAATACCTGTAGGATGGTTTGTGATAGCACTGAGGGGAACTAGAGAGAATCTGCCATATCTACAGCTTAAACTAAGGGTGAGGCAGCAGTTGGTGTCTGAGGATAGCACATCTGGATGGGGACACCACATCTGGATGGGGATGCTCTCAGGACGTTCCTTTCCACCTGCCACAAACTCTCCACTCCACTCCACCAGTGAGGCCTGAGTCATGGGACTGTGAGGGAGGAGTTCTGGAAGACCACATGCTGGAGGGCAGGCCATATGCTGGAGGGCAGGACACATGCTGGGGGCAGGCCTTCAAGAAAGTAGCCAAGCGCCTTCTGGGGCCTTGGTGAGAGACAATAAAGAAAAAACACTTTGGGCTCCAGCAGGAAAGTACGGAATACCTGAGGGGAGAAGCCCCTCAGCAATAGCTGAGATGTGAGCGTTTACTGGAGAAATATCAGTACACCATTGCAGGAGCTACAGGGGCAGCCGCTAGAATAATGGTTCTCAACCTGTGGGTCACGACCTTTATTTGAGTGGTGGGGATTCAAACTGAAATGACCAAATAGACACCATGACATGCTGTTCAGTCTTGTTTCAGAGATGAGGCCTCAGTTTTGATTTCCTGAGGCTGAACAGGCAGTTTCGGAAAGAGCCACAAAGGCCAATCCCCAGCACCCCTAACAGCAAGGAGGAGGCCTGGTACATGCAGGGCTAGGCTAGGCCAGAGCCATAGTCAGCAGCCCAAGAACAGGATCTGGGACTTGTCCAGGCCATTTCCCCAAATGGAAAACTATAGTCCCTAGCTAGCCCTAGCCAATTAAAATGCACTAATATGATTGCCACTTGCTTAAGCCAATCATATCCAAAATGACCTAACTTCCTTAGGCACTCCCCTTAGTAAGGCTTATAAAAAAGCCTCCACTTCCTTCATGGGGCCATCACCATCTTGCCTTTAAGTGGGATGGTTGGACTCTTTTCTTTTGCATTGGATCTGGTCTCTTGGTGGCCTTTGGGGGTCTGGACTCCAGGTATAACAAACAAACTCTTTCACAGGGGTTGCCTAAGACCATCAGCAAACACAGGTGTTTACATTATAATTCAAAACAATGGTAAAATTACAGTTATGTTGTAGCAATGAAAATAACACGAGGAACAGCATTGGGGAGGCTGAGCACCACAGGTCTAGAAGCTTCCACATGACTTTCCAGAACTAGCATCACAAATGCACCAAGGTAAGACCTGTGCTACCCTCTAGGTTAAAGCAGGGAGAATTGGGTGTGCTGGCGATGGAATAGATTTGCCTCTTGCCTTTAGCTGTGAGTTCACTAGAGCCTACCAGGGTCTGGATGAAAGGGAATTCAGACGCCCAGAGTCAGAAGGAAAAGCTGGGGTGCCCAGTGAGGCTATCCCAAAGCACTGAGTACATTTTAGTAGGAACAGGTCCCACACTCTGCTGGGATAACAGAGTTTCTGTGGCGTCAACACCTGGACGCATGGGGAGGAGGGAACAACTGGTCAGCCAGAATTCTGTTAAATGGCACCCCAGAGTTTGGGCAGCCACAACTGCTGGAGGGAACAGAAACTGTACCTCCGTTCAATGTCTGCCATATAAAAAGTTACAGAAAACTTTGTTTTCAGAGTGGGGTGTGCGTGGAAGAAACAGTTACTGCTCTGTCTCATGTCTGTGGATTTGCTCTTATCAATGCTTGCACGTTAAACTATACGAAAGGGTCAAAATGTAGAAATCAAGTTTTTGGAGTGGGGAGGCTGAGAAGGCATGACGGAAGTCAGGAGAGGCAAGCGGTGATTCCACACTACCTCTCTCTCTTGGATCTGGGATCCCGCCCGTATGGAAGTTCTGCATGTTCTTCCCATCTTCTGTGGTTTCCAGGGAGACCATGCTGTAACTGTCTCTCTGCATCCAGGGTTAGCAAAAAAGGAGTTGAATCCCACAATAGAGAAATGATAAGACTGAATCAGGCAAGGGACGCCAGCGACTAAAATGCAATCTAAACAGTTAGAGTCATGCAAATATTTTAAATAAAAATGAATACCTTCCCATGAACTTTGGAATATTCTGGTGAATTTCCCAGTTATCGTACCACGATTGCAAAGTGGTTAGCGGCTAACCATGACCCCCATGAAGACGGTTTATGTAGGAAACTATAATACTGAACACAATGATGCCTTCTGGTTTTCTGAGAGTAGATGGACCTAACAGCTGGGTGAAGATGCTCTCCTCTGCACAGAACAGAGACTGGATTCACCCATGAGGTGAAAACATGGGCAGCTCATGACTCACACTTCCAAAAGCTACAAGCTGTCAGAGAATGTGTTTGAACACTAAGAAGAAATGATCTTTATAAAGTAATTCGAGGTCCAATCGAAAGCAACAATAAAGCAAGAACACACAAAATATAAAGACACCAATGAGTTAATCAAAAAAAAAAAAAGCAAAAGAAACTAACAAACAAAAAGCCAGAAAACAGTAAACACCCTTAGTCAAATAGACTGAGACAGAGGAGCCGTTTGAAAATGTTTCACTTGGCCAACCCTGAAAGGTTCGGTGACATTAAAAAGTTGCCTTTCATTGTACTGAATACTGAATCCACCATTTCTGACATTTACCAAAGAAAGCCCTTTTATGCAGGACTATTATCCACATAAAGACTATTTCTCTAGGAATCACTAATTAGCCAAATGAATGAAGATTTAAATGGGCTAATGTTTTTTTTTCTTTCTCAGTAAGTTTTCAAAGGGAAAGGATGTGTTTTTTGAAAAGAATAATCGGAGATTTTATTGCTTCTTGCTGTCATCTGAAGCCTGCCATCCAGCTTTCACAGGGGGTGGGTGTTCTGCGGACTGGTGTTCTCCAGTCTTTAGGAGGGGCCTTGGCTACCGGGAGAAGTCAAGCCTCCACCACTTCCAGCAGGGGGCTCTGTTCCCCAGCTCAGATTCTGAAGGTCTTGAAGACAGTTCAAGGTCAAGATGGCCCCACAGACAAGAAGCCTCAGTGACCGTCTGGCCACTAGGACGAGGCAGCAAAAGCATGTAATAAAGTTCAGGAACGTTGTCGTTGTGAGGAAAATTTATGCTGAAATGTTATTGGGGTAGGGGAGTTGGTGGGGGGGGGGGAGCAAGGATCTGAAAGGAACCAAAGAGTGTTTTTATAAAATAATTATCAAATTACAGGGCTCACATTAAAAATACTGAAAGATTTGATAGTTTCTCCAAATGGTTGACAACCCACAAATGTTGATTTTCCATTAAAGAAAATAGTGTGGAAAAAAGAAAAGCATATAAGTAAGTGGAGATGAATTACTCTCCAGAGATGATGGCCTGAGCTTCGCAAAAGCCATTTCTGCAATCAGGGGAGTGGCGCTGTCTGGGGGGAGCGGAGTTCTGGTGACCCTACCGTCTAGGTGATGTTTCCTTAAACTCTTCCACCTCCGTTTCTCAATCTCTCTCGACAGGAACCAAATCAGAAAGTCCTTTAAGTGCTTACAGGCTGAAGTGTAACTGACTACAAACACCTGGTTCAAAGTTTAAGCCGTACCACTCCGAGCAGGACTGCTTAGAAGGATGAGCGAGAAGCCACGCCAAGACCAAAGCTGCACAACAGAAAGCTGACATGGGACACTTCTTGCTCTTGCTTTATTGCAGGGGACCATGGCTTCTAAAACGGTCTCAGATTCCCATGGGGAAGGCAGCACGCGGCCTGACAGGTGCCAATGGCATCTGCAAGAGAGTGGAACAACGTATCCCCTTCCAAGCCCTAAGAGGGTTTACGTGTAATACACAGAAACACAGGCGCGCAAAGCATGCCGTGAGGGAGACTGTCAGGCCTGTGTCATTCCTTTATTGAAACGCCATGACTGGGTCTATAAATAAAACAAGTAGTCTAGGCTCAAATTTCCCCATAATCACGGGCTGAGGATCCTAAGAATGTGAATTATTCTCTCTCGTATTGTGAGCACGTTAAAAAAAAAAAAAAAAAAAAAAAAAAAAAAAAAAAGAAAAAGAAAAAGTCAACATTCTGTGAAAATGTTGTTGTCTCTTAGGTTGTATTTGTATTATTAACTTTTCATTTTCCCCGGGAATGTGCCTGATGGAATGGGCCCCAGGTGCTCGCCGTGAACCGCTTACAGAGGTCAGGCGCAGAGAGAACACTATGTAATATAAGTACACAGTATCCTACAAGGGCGGCATTCACTGGAGTTCCTTCTCGGCCTTGCCTTTTCACTGGGAATGTGATTTCAACAGGGGCAAGCAGAGGAATGTCCACTCCTTCAGGCATACCTCACCCAAGCAAGGCCACATGGGAGCTATTCCTAGCGGCTAATTATGAGATACTGAATAACAACCCTCGCTAAGGGGAAGGGCTGAGACGGCCACAGAGCTCATTCAAAGAGCATGCTTGCCACTTGCCAGCCCCTAGCTGACCAAACCCGGCTTGGGAGGCTGGAGGAGGGGAGACCCAGCCCGCCTCTCAGAAGCGTCCAGTGCAGTTGTCGTAACTAACCACTGGAAACCCCAAAGCAAACAGCTGTCCCATGAACTCAGTTTCAAGTAGAAAGTGCCCTAAAGACCAGCCCAGGAGGGAGACATGCTGACAAGATTTGACAGCAGATATTGGGGGATTACAGCCCTGATGTACAGGATCCACAATTCCTGGCGTCACAGTGGTGGAGTCACCCAGGATAAGAAACGACTGAGCTGCTGTGTCCTTCGGGCAAATGGTTCTTGGAATGAGGTGCTTGCATAGCTGGGCCGGCCAGAGAGTGCTAAGAAGGGTGGATCTCCATGACCTGTAAGCTTCAGGTCCAGGGCACTTTGTCAGAACATAGAACAACCTGACTAAGGGGCTTGTGTTCAGTTCTCTCAGCATGAATAAGGATTTGTTTAAACAAACAGCTGAAACACATTTGAGGACAGTTAGCCACTCTCACAAGCAAAGTAATTGTGTATTTAAATGTTAAGATTCTTAAGAATAACCTTTCTATGATGACCCCACCACCACCACCACCACTCACACACACACACACACACACACACACATACACACACACACACACACACACACACACACATGACTCCTTCGATCATTTCTAGTCTTCTGGGAGCATTTTACAGGGGTACAGAAGCCATGAGTCCTAGCTGTTTAACATAACCAAGATGGCGTGTGATCTGTGAAATTGCAAACCCCTTCATCCCCTCCCCTTTGCGGGCTCTGGCGTCCTGTTGTTTTTAACTTCACAGCCCCCATCATTGGTCCTCGTGATATTATCATCTCTGGCTCAAAACCTTCATAGTGAGCGCCTGGAACACACAGCAAGAGAAAATATCTGGATCAAGGAGGGAAGGACAGAAGGGACAGTAAGAGGCCCCAGGGCCTTCCTTATGTCCCAGCCCCATTCTGTTTCCAAAAGCAATGCTCAGCCTAAGCTCTATGCCTCAGTCGCCACCATCATTGTATCTCTTATTGGCGTGCAAAAATGGAATTTCTTCTCAAGGCCCCAAATCATAAATCTCCCATGTGGCCATATGAACTTCAAAGCATTTAAATTTCTTATGGATTATACATGATTAAATGTGTGGCCTACTGAATATTACATGTGAGTGTAAAGAAAGGCATACTACTGAGAAAGGCAGTCATAATGGCTTCGGGGTACTTATCAAGTAATTGGTTAGGGCAGTAAACCCTTGATATTATGCTTCTTAAATTCCTTAGTTTAGAATCAGGATTCCAGCCACCACTGACAGAAAACTGCTCAATAGTCTATCTCTAAATCATGAGCATTTTAGTTAAGCTAACCTGAAAACCTGCAAATTCCCAACTCATTATTTATTATGTGTGTTACTGGGTCTATTACTTAAATACTAAACAATGGCATTGTTACTAAAATGACAGGATAGACAGAAGGGTGAAGGGAAATAATTCAGTTATTTTTCTCTTCGTGCCTCTGAGACTGCCCTAGGCTGTGACATACTCCGTGTGTTGGGGGAAAGGGCCGTAGGGCTGCAACATCCTGAACATGCCCAACCACTCACTCCCTGTCAGTCTCAGTACACTGTAAATACAGGGTCAACAATTCTGTGCATTCCGACAACTTTAGAACAAAATGCAAACGTGGCAAACGCTTGGAAGATGTGGCAATGGTGTGTGTGTTCTAAGAAATGGAAGGTGGCTATTTTAAAAACACTAAAATAAGCTCTAGGTCAATCACGATTAACCAGCTAAGATGCATAGAATTAATAAAGCTAATAAAATATCAAAAGCACTGTCGAAAGGAACAAGAGCCACAACATCTAAACACGAACCAGGGAAAGCACAAAGTCAAAATGAGATAACTGGATGACTGCAGTCGGAATACCGTCTGCACTTTCCCTCATGGCAGCTACAGCCTAAATCACTAGTAAAACTCTACCATGCCAGGCAAGGCCCTGTCTGTCAGAAATGAAACATGGCCCAAAGGAATCAAATTGTAACTACTTCGATACAGAACTTTCCAACGGCCTTGAGAAAATCTTAAGGGAAGAAAAACCTTCAAGTACTGGCAGACAAGTGATTGGCACGTTGTTTCACTTCTGAGTGACCAGCAGTGGACAGGCCATTACCTCTGGGAAGGAGACACACTAAGATGGGCCCGCTCTGGGTGTAGCCTCTTAAGACTACGAGCATCTAAATGTGGTCTCCGACACAAGGAGGGTATCCGCGTGACTCTTCTGCTTCTCGCTGTGCACAAGGCAAACACGGCACTTGAAGATTCCATATAAGAGCGAGTCCCAACAAGGGGACCTTTCTGGCCGCGTGCTGAGAATGAAGATGGGAGCTGGTGGTCACCGACTCTCCTCCGTGGAACATTCCCGGTCACTTGGTGGTTTCATGCAAATGCACTTAGTTACACACAATCCCAAGGGAAGGGGGGAAGCCCACATTATCAACTAGTGGCTAATGGTATTGGGTGGTTGTGCTTTGGCTCAGTAAATCAACCACGGGCCTAGAAAATTCCAATATATAAAAGGCAGCCCTGGCCGTGTAGAGAGTGGTGCTGGCAATTGAGGTTTGAATGTTGTGAGGCTGGGGCCAGCTTTAACCTGGGAGGAGGGGGGAAGGGGAGGGCAGTCCCTTAATCCAGGTGAAACAGGGAAACCCTTGATGGGGTACCTTGGACTCACAGCAAAGGCAGGAGGTTCTTCATGGATTGTGGTAAAGGTTGGTGTTCCTGGCCACAAACTAAGTAAAGGTTGGTGTCCCTGGCCTCAGACTATTACCTAAAAATTGTTCCCTCTGCCTAGGGCTGGAATGACAGAGATTGCTTTATGTTCTAGTCAAAACAAACAAACAAACGAAAAACAACCAAACAACAACAAGCAGGTAGCTTGGTTTTTGTTTTTTTCAAGAGTGTTTTCCTGCAGGAGTGTCTGTGTACTTTGTGTGTACAGTGTGTACCCCTGAAGGCCAAAAGAAGGTATTGGATCCCGTGGAACTGTAGTTACAGATAGTTGTGAGCTCCTGGGTAATCCAGTGCTAGATTCAAACTCAGGTCCTCTGGAAGAGCAGCCAAAGCTCCCAGGTACTGACCCATCTCTCCATCCCAGTTTGGTAGTGTGTGTCTCAGCCTGGGACTTGATCTCATAAAGTCAAAGTGATGCCTAGATGCTGCTACCACTGTTGACATAATACTGCATCAGGTCTATAGGTACCCCTAAACTGGCCATCCAGACATCACTGCTCTGTTCCCAGCCTTTGCTTCCATCAACCACTGACCTAACATCCCGACCATGCTGCCTTCCTATAGAAAACTATAGAAGGCTTCAGCATTTCTTCTGGAAATGTAGCTAACCTTACTGAAGATTTACCAGTCTGGGCTCATCTATGGATATGGACTCTTCAACCTTAGGGGTAGTTGAATTCCCCTTACCCCTGAGTCTTAAAATCTGGCCCCTGCAATGCCACAAACTCAGTGCACCCACCTCATAAAGCTCTGGGCCACCAGGCACTTCTTACCCTCTGTCCTAAGTCCTCACTTTTCCTACTTCTAAATGTCACCTCCTTTTACCTTGGTATTAATTAGGTACAATTAATATCACTCTTCTGTGGTTCTTGAAGGACTTTAATCATACAGAGATGCTGTGTGTACCAAGGTATAGAGAACATCGTGGTGATATCACAGTCCCCGCGTGTCTGTTCACAAGCAGACTGTGCTCTTTGATAGGCAGAGACAGTGGCTTGCTTTTTCCTGCATGCCGTACTCCTGCACAGAGAGTCCTTAGTGGTACTTGTTAGTGGAACAGAATGGTGCTCACAGGTTTGTAAGTGTGATTAAGACCAGTGCTGCTCCACTTTGCAGCATCAAGGGCAGATCTCACACTGTGTCTTTCAGGGAGTTTGCAGCCCCATCCATGGGAGAGTAGACCGAGGAACATTGTGTATCCTTTCAGAAGGCCTGAAGGTGTAGCTTCCTTTCTGCACATTGGGCAATACATCAACAAGGGGCGCACTAGAGAAAGTTGTAGAAAATTCACAGCTTGTCATTATTATTAGGTTCATTTCTTTACATGGGACAAAACACACACACATACACACACACACATGCACACACACACAAAAGGACCACTCATTTAGCAGCTGTTATAGTTGGCTGCTCTATTACTGTGATAAAACACAGGCCTAAACCAACTTGCAGAGGAAATGGGTTACTTGACTTTAAGTCCATCTCCAAGGGATGTCATGACAGGAACTCAAGAAGGAGCTGAGGCAGGAACCGTAAGTAGAACCGCTTACTGGGTTGCTCCCCATGACTTGCTCCATTTGCTTTCTTATACAACCCAGGCCTACCTCTAGGGTATGGGTTTACCACCATAGTATGCTGGGCCCTCACACACGAATGGAGAAAATGTCCACAGACTTGCCTACAGGCCAGTCTAATGGAGGCAGTTCCTGGGGGTTCCCTCTTTTCAGGCGGCTATAGTCAGGGTCAAGCTGGCTAAACCCTAGATGCCACACCAGGCTTTCTTGGTAAATGACAACAGAGTCACAGGGAGGAGCCCAGGTTCACAGAATCCCCGTGTTAATCTTAGTCTGTCGACTCATCTGTAATGTCTACAAACTCAAGCCCATGAAGGAGAGCAGGGATGGGAGAGCATCCTCCATCCCGGTGACAGCAGCAATGGTCTCTCACAGATGTGAAACAAGTATACAACAGTGGGTCACGTAGGATGCTGGACCATGAAACAGGGTAAAGTCAATAGCTGTAGCTTTAAAGTCACCCAAAGCTGATCTCTGTGAAACTGCTTAGCCCAAACACACATGGATCTTTCTTGAGATCTAGAGCCCTTAAAAAGGACATTTAGGGTAAGGGAAAGAAATAAAGCCTAAGTCTGCACTAGACAGGACGGTTCACGGGATATTTCCACACATCTAAGAGGGGCTTCTACACTGCCTTTGGGTTCTCTGCATACTCAGGACAACAATTTGCATGTGACTTCAGGCCACTTGCATGCGCTGAGCCCTGCTCTTGATTAATTTCGAGAATAGAGATGTTTTCCTTGTTGTAGGAGGCTGCTCATTTGTTTCCTGGCCGCCCAGACTCCCAAAATAATCACAGAGAAACTATATTATTTGCAATACTGTTTGGCTTATTAGTTATGCACATTTCTAGATCACTTTTATCTCTTAAATTAACCCATTTCTATTGTTTTATACTTTACCATGAGGTTTGTCGCCTACCAACAAGGTTCTGGCTGGGGGCTCGCATCTTTCTCCTCTGGCAGCTCCATGAGTTCTTTATGACTCTGCCTTCTTTCTCCCAGCATTCAGTTTAGTTTTTCCACCTAGTTCTACTCTTCCCTACCACAGGCTAAAGCAGCATTTTTATTCATTAACCAATAAAAGCAACACATATACAGGACTTCCCACACCATTTCTCCTTTTCTGTTTAAATGAAAAGGATGATTTTAACTTTAACATAGTAAAATTACATATAACAAAATAGTTATCAAGCAAGGATTATAGTTACAATATTTATAAGTACTTTATCTTTTATCATAACTAAGGAAAACTATAATTATAATTATCTATTCTTCTACTCTATGAAAGACTCCAGAAGGATATAATATTACCTAAGTAAACAGGAAGTACATTGTAAACAATTTTCAAAACTCTAGAATTGACAGAGACATCTTGCTGCCTGGACAGTCACCTAAAGTTCTTTTGTCCTATTGGGGTATCCATCTTCAGCCAATAGGCCCATAGTATCTGGCAGGCTTTTCCATGAAGCAGGAAATTTCAAAGACAGTTCCACCTATATTGGCAGTTTGTCAGTCACTTTCTTCTGTGAACTGCAGAAAGTCTGGCAGACTCTTTCATGAAGCAGGAACCCCAAAAAAAACATCTCACCTTTTTAGGCAACTTCAGCAGTCATTTTTTCTGTGGATCCTGCAAGTCCAGTCAAGCAGTTCAGGCAAGAGCAGTTTCTTGCCCAAATGGTTAGCAAACTCCATAAGGAGCCTCTTCAATGCCCATCTTCCCCTTGAAGTAGATTGGTGCTGCCAGGAACACATGTGTCTCATTGTCACGAAAAGACCTAATTTCTTAAACATTTTAAATGCCATATTCTGATACTCACCATCCCTAAATGAGGATGATGAATTGTTGAACCTACACAAATGTCCTGATAGTTGGGGAAGGCCAGAGCTCCCAGGAGAGAGCGGGACATTCAGCATATC
This sequence comes from Alexandromys fortis, assembly GCF_014885135.2. Classification (NCBI taxonomy): domain Eukaryota; kingdom Metazoa; phylum Chordata; class Mammalia; order Rodentia; family Cricetidae; genus Alexandromys; species Alexandromys fortis. The sequence continues at coordinate 10,115,615 of NW_026067907.1, read as the reverse complement.
AGGGGCCTTTTGACGGTGTGTCTGTTGGATAAAACAGTAGTGACTTTAGAAAATTTGATTTGGAAGGAAAAAACAAGAAAGTGCCTGTTTTCCCCTCTAGGAACTTCAGTTCCCATGGCCTCTTTGTGGTTGTAAAATTATATTCATTAGCAAAGCCCTGGGGAAAGCTCTTGTCTCCAAGCAGCAGCTCGGAGTCACACTGTGGAATGAGCAACATTGATCCAAGGTTTTGCACAATCCCAAGACCTCAGAAAGTTGAGAAATAAAACGGCACACCCAGCATGGTGTGGACTTTGCAGGGGGACACTGCTCCAATCCAGCAGCATGTACCATGACCAGAAAGGACCTGGGTCTCCTCAGCCCTCCCTGCCCACTAGCAATATAAGGCAGCCTTCAAGAACAAGGCTTAAAGTAAAAACTTCTCAAGAATGAGAGTGAATGTGGATCCCGTTTTTCCTATCCCAACAGAGCCCTGAGAGCAAACTCTCTAATGGTCTTCGCTCTTTTCTTCTGCGTATCAATCAGACAGGACGACAACGTTGAAGAAAATAAATACATGCAAAACAGTCCAAACTGGCCTCATCCCGAGACCTGCATGGCATAGCCTTTGCAGATAAGCCTGTACAAGTTGCATTTGTCCCCTAGAGGTGCTTGGGGTCAAAGTCTCATTCACAGTCCACAGGGGGATGTATCAAAGTGGTGCCTCCAAGATCCTGGCACCCTCTTGGGTGCCCAGAAGCAAACTGCCGCTTGTCTTCTCTGCATCTTCCTCAGCCCTGAAGTCACTCTGCTTGCAGCTGGAAAGAATGATCTGAGTCAGGCTGTCGCAGCTCAGCCAGCCACACCATACTCTCAGTCCTTTCAAGGGACCAAAAGGTCTTCTTTGCTTCTGCAGAGAGATGAGGACTCCGAGACACTGTTGCTCAGAGGTGACCTGCTTCAGGGCCCTGTGCATCTATCCATCTAAAGACTTAATTTGAAGATTGAGCCTTTGCTTCTCTACTAAATAATTAATTGGCTGTCTGGGCAAAGTTAAGATTCCCAAGCATACTGACAAGGCAAAGTCAGCGATGACGCCAGAAAAGGCTGCCTCCAATAATGAACAATTTCTTCCAGGCGTTCCCATCTTCCCCAGTGGGTTTTCAAACACCAGGTAAAGGCACCATCTGTAACTAGATGGGAATTAAACCATGTCTGTGCTATTGTATTAGGGCTGTGCTAAACGCTCATTGGCTGCATACCGAGTTTGGGGAGGGAACAATGCCCTGGGTTTAATAAAGAATGGCCAGAACCCTCACCTACATATATGAACCCCAGGGGCAGCACATAGGAAAGAGACCTTGGCTCAGTATCAGAGGCTGGGACTTGATGGGAAAATGGCACAGAAGCCAGAGGCCACATTTTTCACACTTAACAAAGAAATAAAACTGACAAGCTCGTGACAGGTAGCATGAGCCATCTTGTCCCACAAGAATGGCTTTCCTTCATCTGTGTTTCCTGGTCCCCTATTGATCTTCCTGGCAGGACGCTCTCTGCCCATGAACACGTAAGAAACACTCACTCAGGGTGACAATTTCTGTCTGCCTGGGACAATGCCCTGCCTGTCTGATGTCACTGGCACAGCGCCACCCTAATCACAACTGCAAACAGCAGGTGGGTACTTGGAGCATCAGAAGGAGTGTGTGGGCCTCAGGAAAAGTCCCCTGCAGCGCCTTGCCCTTCCTGCTAGCCAGGAGCTGGAGGAAGACTCTCAGGGCCTTTTACACCAGACAAATTTCAGCTTCCCTCGGCTAGGGCAGTTAATTAGACTTTCAGAAGATAAGAAATTATTTAAATAGGGTATTTTGCACTGCAAAGAGGCATATTTACAATCCTTTTTACTTAAAACATATTATTGGGTGGGGAGTAAAAAAAAAATCATTTCTGATTTTTAAAGATTACCAAATCACTTCACAGTTCTGGCAGGAATGGGTCTTATTTTTGATGGGTAATCCTGCTTGAGACTTGCAAAACACTGTTTAGAAATCTCCTCAATTTTATGTGTGAGCCAGGCTCTGTTAGCACAAAAGGCTGCTTGTCTTTTCCAGGTAAATATAAAACATTCTGTTAGTATCTTTAAACTCTTTGCCCACACAAAAAAACCTCTCTCCCCAGCAGCATTCTAGTGAGATCTAACTGGGAAATGATAAGGAGATAAAAAATCCCAGGCTCTGAGACATTGCTTTCTAATTGCCAATTTTCCCCCTTACACTGAGACATTAATCCTTGAAGAATGGAAAGTCAGGTTGCCAATAACCCAGCAGAAGAGGGCATGGGAGTGAGAGGAAGGAAGCCCACAGTAGTGGGCGGGAAAAACTGCCCCCCAGCACTCCCCACCCCCCACCCCCCATTGAGTCTGGCCACCAACACTCTGCCAGCCCTGGTGGCTCCTCCTTGTCTCTGGAAGTCAGCCCAGGCGAGCATTGGTATTCAAATTAGGCTGCCAATCTCTATGGGCACCTCTCTGTGTAGAGTGTCCATCCATCCATGACTTGAAAAATGAAAGTGCCGGATCTCTGATCCAGGGTGATCCAGCTGGACATTGGGCTGTCTAGAATCCGTGTTTGTTCACAGGATGCCTTGAGGTTGGGCAGGGGGTAGAGAGGTGGGAGGGGGTGTTTTCTCTCCCCTGGTCCTTTATTATTATTATTAAAACAAGAATAGCAAGAAGACAATGAGGCTCCAACAGAGATTTTAAAAAGAAGAGGAAGGGGGCTGTGCAGAGTCAAGCCCGTCATTCAAGCTGAGCACTGGTTTCTATGGGAACAAGCCGGGCTTTGTGCAGGAACTTCCCACTCCCCCGCCCTCCGCGGGACCAGCTCCAGCATCCCAGCATTGTATTTGTGTGGTCAACTTTTCTTCTGTCTTATTCACCCCTCCTGCCCCTGCCTATGCCCAGCAACAACACCCATCACCACAGACACAGAAAGAAAAGAGAACTCCCAGCCTCTGGGCCGAATGAAGTCACCATACAAAGGTATCCAGGCAACTGGGAGCCCGCGGACTGCCCGGGAGAGCCATGCCCGTCCTTCTATCTCTTGTCTCGTTTCTTATTCCCTCTCGGCAACCACCCAGAACTTCAATTCCCTAACTGTTTCATGCACAGCACACATCGTTTCTCAGCTCCAAATTACGTTTCCAAGCATAAAGAAGTTCTACGGACTCACTCGAGATTGTTACTTAGAAGTAACACTAAACGATAAACAGTCCGTGTCGATTCAAACTTTAAAGTTTAAATCTTTAAAACGGTTATGCCCACAGGCGCATGCATGAACACAAGGGAGACAGAGGGTTCCAGAAGTCATCCCTGTGCCTTTGATGAGTCAGGGAGCTCAGTGTTCAAAGACTGGGGGTCAAGGAAGCCGCAAAGTTCAGCTTCTCTATTCGACAACGTACTTTTAATTTGGCACTATTTTTTTAAATAATTTATTTTAACTTTTTAAATTTTAAAATGGAAATATTTGTGAACCTTACTATTACTCGGAAGCTGCCATGAGACGCATCTCAGCACAGTAATTCCCATCATCCCCTGACTAGGCATCAGCTCTTCATTTTATGAAAGAAAAAGCATATTTCTCAATACTGTACATAAAACCACAACTCACACATCTAGGGCTACAGATTTCCCAAATATCAGCAATGTGCTTCTTTTAAAGCTTGCTAAAGGTTCCAGGGTCTACCCCTGGGCAAACTTCCAAATCTAAATATATTTTGCAATTTTACAAGTATTTACTTAGGAGATCTACAATTCATTTTCTTTTGCAGAATAATAAAGTGTCAATTTTTTGCCATTTAAATTTAAACTTGCTTTTAAAAAACAAAACCGTTTAACCCACTTATGTGTCACCAAGTGGCAATCTTAGCTTTAAAAGGGATGTTGGGATATAAGTCATGAATGGAGCTATTAAAGACTGAGAGCCATTTCCAGTCAGAAAGATGGGCTCTTCACAAAAGCCAGAAACTATCTTCCAATCTGTCTTTTCCTAGTTCATCTATTCATGAGCATCAAGCCACGTGATCACAGAGTGGTTAAACGTAGCCAGTCTCTGTGGACCTTTTCATGTGTGCACCGTGCTGAGTCTGTCTTCTTTCACTCAGCTGGAACCATTGAGAATATCAGCTCTCAAAATCAGAATGAAAACCTGTTGTTGTTATTGTCACTTCCTGGGTAACCAATTCCTAATCCTCTCCCCTCCACTTCCCTCCCCTTCCCTTTTCCCTCCCTATACCAACTTACTAGGTTTGGTTGTCACAGCCTTAGGTCTTCCCTGTGAGTGTTGTTAATCCTAACTCCGGCTGGAATAGCACCTGTCACTTCCCCATACAGGGCACAGACATAGAGGACAAGGGAGAACAACCATGGTACCAACCACGGCAGGGGTAGGGGAGCAGAAAGAGGGGCACTTCCCACAGGGTCAGCATGTGACAAGGGCCCAGCACCTCAGGAAGCTGTCCTTTCCAGAAGGTTCTTAAGTGTTAGGGACATCTCGTTATGAGTGTCATGAGCAAGATAGAGACAGTCCCCGAAGCAGCCTGGAGCTCCTGACAATGGATCCTATGTCTCAGAGGAAGCTGAGAATAAGAGACTCCCGTGCAACACCCAGCACTGCCAACTGTGCAGGTTCCAGAATCACTTAGAATACAAGCCCATAGGCACACCCCAGAGAACAGTCCAGACTTCATTAGCCTGTGGCCATGCCTACGAGGGATGATTCTGGTTAGGCTAACTGAGGTGGGAAAACCCACCCTAAAGTGGTCAGCACCCTTCTTGGGGTTTGGATCCTGAACTGCAGGGAAAGAAAGCAGTAGCCACTAAGCACCAGCATTCATCTCCCCCACCCCCACTCTATCCCCCTGACTGTGGTGCAGTGCAACCAGCTGCATCAGGGGGGCTGCTTCTGTGACTTCCTGGATCTCCGTGAACTCTACCCTTGAACCGAGAGCCCAATCACACTCAACCCCTCCTGAGGCAGGTTGAGAGAAGGGTTTCCTATGGCACCCAGGTACAGAAGCTTCCATCCGTGCCCTGCTGCTTCTGGGCCCCAAGGTAGAAGGAATTGATGCAGCAAAGTCACTGGCCTCATTGAGGCCTGGAAGCAGAGAGAATGGTATCAAGGGACGAGAGATAAGCTATAGCCTTTAAAGCAAACCCCCATGCCCTGCTTCTTACAACTATAGCCACCCAGCTATGCAGTCCCCAGTAGATTAACCCACTAATGACATTGGCACCTTCATGATCCAGTAGCATCTCAGTAGTGCCACCCACTAGGGACTAAGCCTGTAATACACATGGTTTTGAGAGAGACCCTTTATACAAAACCTTGACAAGGACCCAGCTTCAATATTACCCCCTCTCAGTACCATCAAGGATTCTGCCATCCATCATGGTCCATGCCTCTGCTAGCCTCTGAGCATTGCTTTGCACAATAAAAGATGGCATAGCTGTGTCCTGCTTTGCTGTTGGTTACTGTAACATGAGGGCTGGCTTGTTGGGGTTTCTGTCCCACTTGGTACCCCACAGCCAGCAAGTCCCAAAGAAAATCAAACAGAGATCTCCATAAGTTATAAAACTGTCTGGTTGACCCGCCTATACTTCCTGCCTGGCCAATCAGCGTTTATTTAAAACATGATTGACAGAATATAGACAATGCTCCCGTACCAGGTTACTATGAATAAATAATACATAAATAAAAGCATTCTCTAAAATCTATGTGGGGAAGATTGGGGAGGAAAGGGACTATTTCACCTCACAAGTTATATTCCACCATGAACAAAGAAGCCAAGGCAGGAAGGCGCTCAAGCAGGAACCCCAGAGGCAGGAACTGGAGCAGAGACCATAGAGGAAGAGCTGTTTCCTAGCTTCTTTAAGCCAGTGAGAAAAGACACTCTCAGAGTTCTACTCCCTGTGTGCCTCCATTAGTACCTCTTTACAGGAGGCCTCAGCGCCATCTCTCCTCCCCAGGGGGAATCTATGGCTATGGTATTATCAGGGAAGCAACCTATTTTCTACCTTAGTGCTAAGTACTCAGTCACAGCACTTCTGGGGCTTCAGCTGGATATGAAGACAACCGATTTTCAGAGCGATTACAGGTCAGAAGGTGAGAGGCAAAACCTAAAAGCAATGTCAACAGTCACATGCTCAGATCTCTGAGACTGGCTTTGCAGCATCTCTAGATGGTTCTGAATGAAGCAGGGAAATCACAGCTCCAGGCTCTCCTGGGAGTTCAGGGATCTGGAGAGATGAACTCAAAGATTGGTGTATTTAGTCTGCAAAAAAGAGAAATCATTCCCATTCTCTCATTCCCTGTCTCTGTCTCTGTCTCTCTGTCTCTGACTCTCTCTCTCTCTCTCTCTCTCTCTCTCTCTCTCTCTGCTCAGCTATATTCTTATATTTCAATAAATCAGACAGCAACATTGAAGTCTTTCGATATCACACCTCACTGTCATCACCACCCTCCAGCAACTTGACATGTTAGGGGCACAGGTGCCACGGCCTCAATGTTGGCTCGGTCGCCATGCACATGAACTGTCTTCCCTCTCTACACCGTACGTGAGCTGTGAACAACTTTATGCCCTGCTGGGTTTTGTTGGAGCTGGTTGGTTGGTTGGCTGTATTTGTTCTTAATGTTCCTTTTCTAAATTGACTTCTTGTCTGGTTAATTCTTAAGCTGCTGTTTTTGCTTAGGGTACATCATCAAATAAACTAATCTGATTTGCGTTTCTGAAAAAAAAGTGTGCCTGTCTTTTCAATGTACTATTTACCTAATTTTTTTCATTTATACTTTTCTTATGGTCCCCCTTCTGCTTATTACATAACTTTCTTTCCCTTTTTGTCTTTGCTGGTGTCTTGCTTGAAAGCATTTCTGGCGCTTTAAAAGAATATACTTGACCATCGCACAGGACTTGGTATTTAGTTGTCTTCCCAGCGCGGTGAACTGGTTCTTTCAATGAGAAGAAATTCCCAGACTGGACTTCTATACAGTATGTGTTCTGAAAGATGGACTGTATATATATAGCTCCATTTCAAACAATGTATGGGATGTAGCAGTCGAGTTTAACAGGTCATTGGCTGCAGAAGAGGTAACAAAGTGAACAAAGCGTTGGGGGTGGGGATTAAATGTCCAGAATTGGTCATTGCACCTGTCCCTAATGTCCGTGGCTGACCCTAATGCATATGGCTGACCATACGGCATACAGGTGAGCCTCTCTGGCCCTAACACCTCTAGCCAACCTGATGTATGTTGCTGCCCCAACTGCAACGATCAGGCCTTAGGGCTTTAAATCTGGCCTTAATGCTTGTTGATTGGTCTAATTGTATGAACTAGTTTATAAACAAAGAAGCCAGGTGCTCCTGTCTAAACCACAGTATAGAATTGAGACTCAGAAAAGTCCTTGCTACCTGGGTACCACTACAGAGGACAGACAAGTAGACATTTAAAAAGAACTTCCAAGTGAGAATTAAGGATGCAGGTAGTCACCAGATAGACTGTACCCGACTATGAACAAGTGGTCACTTAGCAGACTTACTGTGACCTTGCAGAGCCAGTGTCTGCCTCTGGACCAGCCAAGCTCTGGTGCCATGTGTAATGAAGTGTAGGGATAGTGCTTTCTCACACAGGGCAAGGCCGGGAGTGCTAACTGACTCAACAAGGTGCCAGCTGTCAACTGGGAACACTCCAAGGCCATGTCTCCTACCAGCCAGCCGTGACCTACTGAGCCCAGCAAAAACAACTCTGAGAGCCGGAAGAGAGTACATACTTTCAAAGGAATGGTCCTCTCGTGACAAGAGAACTCTGCCAGATCTATTGAGATAGTTCCCAATTGAGCCCCTACCACACCCCACAATTTTCCCTCATGGATGGGGCACACATAGGATGCCTTTTTTACCTGGGACAAATTAACCAACTTTCTCTTAGGAGAGTCTTCAGTCTCTGAATCAGTAACAAAATACTGTCGACTTGCATTTTCCGAGGTACCAAAACCACAGATATTTAGGCTACAGAGAAAACTCATGAAATAGTTTTAAAATATAGAATCATTATAGAAGAAACTATGGCTTGAACATGCAGAACCAGCGATACGGATGGGGGGGTCTCTCCCAGGACAGTAAGAGGAATCATTTTAAAACGTGAGATGCAGCACCGTTTCTGGAGAAAGAATTTTTGCCTTTCAATATCTTGTTAGGAACAGTTGGCTGCTAATGGCCTTTATTCAAACAAAGCATGCCATGCATCTAACCCAGCTTAATTCAGGTAGGAATAGTTGGGCACCAGCTTCTGCCTCTAATCCCAGGATGGACAGTTCAAAGCCATTTACCCATCATATCACACACAAGGACGGCAAGTAACAGCCCGCTTTTACACAGAAAAAGACAAGGCTCATAGAGGCTAATGACCTGCTCAAAGTCACACATGGGCCAGCTAGGCGTTGCCTGGGGCCTCGCCAAGGCTCTGTATTCCAACTCCCAACCACACAGAGATCTCACAAAACCCTCTGAGTGAGGATAGGGCCATTTTTAAATGAACAGCTCGAATGATTCAGTTAAATTCATGTAAGTACTAAGAAAACGGAAATGGGGGTGGAGTCATTCTTTTTTTTAATCATCTAGATATTATGATCCAAAACACTTGAACATGGAATTATTGGCTGTCTCATATTATGCAGGTCTGGATAGTTTGTGAACAGTCTCTCTTTGTTGGATTCTGAAAGTTGAACAGCCAACAGTCTGGTGTTCCTCACAGAGGGAAAGCTAGCCTCATAGGGAGGAAGAGTCTGGACATTCCTATTGAGTCAGCTTCGTAGAGCATCTTTGCTCAAGGCCCCTCTTCTGATACCATTGTCTTGAAGGTGTGGGTTTTAACATATTAATTTTTGAGGGGGGGGGTCTGCATTCAGCTGTGGCAAAATTCAGTTTGTACCTTCCTTTCTGCTCTGGAAAGGAACAAAAAGGCAACTCATTCAACCGTTTAGCTGAGGCCACCTGAAAGGCATCTGCAGGCAGCGAACTCCCTGCAATCCAGGCCTCCAAGGGCCTATCTGTGGGTTTTAATGGCCACGTAAATGCACATCACTCATGAGCGGGAGGGAGGCGCTGTCACGGAGCATCATAGAACCTTCTCTGGCGTTGCATACAATTAGCTAGCTGTACAAAGCTCGCACAAAATACAATGGAGGCACCAAGTTTGTTTTTGGAATAATATTGAGGCCCTTACCCACAAACTATTACTAACATTAATTTGCATTTCTTTGATACCTTCCAGGTACTGTTCTCCCAGAACAGCCAATTGTCTGGCAATAAAAAGTGATGGGGCATGGGACAATTATGTAACAGCTGCATAGATACAACCTGGGTAATGTAGTATCTCCTACCACCCTAGGATAGAATAAAAGGGAGATTTAAATACGTATCGATAAAGCTGATAGATGGGGTGACAGAGAAGACAGACTTCGGGCTCCTTTCTCCGGGTAATGGTGCTGCTATGTCTTGAGGAAAAAAGATGTGGAGGGGAGGGAAGGAAGAGGAGGGGGGGAGGAAGAAGAGGAGGAAGAGGAAGAGAACAGGGAGAAAGGAGGAGGGGACAAAGGAAGGGGGAGAAGAAAGTAGAGAGGACTGGAGGGGAACAGGAAGAGGAAGAGGAAAACTCCCTTGCTTCAAGGCAGGCAGGATAGAGCAACACGAAAGGAGATGAGCTTCTCTGTGCCCAGTTCTGATTGGGGACTCAGGTGTCCCAACTCCCAGCTAGTGGCCACAGCCTCAACCCCGACGGGGCTCGCTTGGGTCCTTGCATGTGCACTGAGACGCAGCTGGGCTTCTGCTCGTCTGCCTCACAGTGCACACCACAGGTGACTCATACTGTCTCCTCATTTTCCTTCCCAAATGAGGGATCATTTCTGTCCCACTCTGTCCCCATTTGTCCCTCTTTTCTCTCATTTTCTCCACGGTAATCAGGCTTGCTTTGCTCGGGCGCGCCTCTTTTCTCTAAGCACCTGGCGTCCTTCTCTCAGAAGTCGTGTGATCAAGGCTTGTGGCCAAAATGGAATGGCTAAGTACAAGGGGATGGTTTCACCGTCTTCTACTAGTAATGACGGCCCCACATCACAGACGTCCCTCCAGTAAATGAAGGCAAGACAGGCTGGACCCAACTTCTGCAGACGCCTCCTGGGGAGGAAAGAGGAGAGAGACAGAAACACAGAGAACACACTCTGATTTCCTAATGTGCCTGCCATTTCTTTAATCTACCAAGCAGTTCCCCCACTCCCTAAGAAAACACAAGTAAATTTCAAGCCCTTCGATAGGACAGCGTACTTGTTGGAAGGTACATTTCCAAGTCATATTTCAATGGTGCTTCCACTGGATTCCTTACAAGTCTTCAGGTCTGTGACCTGTCACCTAATTCAGATCCAAACGAGAAGCATGGAAAACTCTGGAGAGAAGTAGATACTGGCCATACCATGAACTTCCGTGCCCTCAGGATGTCGGGAGTCCACGATCAGCCCTGTAGGATGAGTCTCATTGCCACTGCCGCTCTGCACAGAGGAGAGCATTGCAGTTCCCACCTGTGCCTGGTGACGTAAAAGGAGTTCATGTGTTTCCTAGCATTAGGAGGATCCTGAGCTCTTCTGACCCAAGAGGAAGACTAAAGTCTCGGCAGAAAACCACTTCCTGCTCCTTAAAAACTTGACAGTAGAGGGAAGCCATTTCCTGATGTCAAGGGTTTAAAGTCAAGGTTCTAGAAACGGTTTCCAGCTGCTGCCTGGAGCAGACGTGCTAAAGCGTGCACCGGGCTGGTGTGAAGGGAAATGGGAGTTTACTGTGATGTTTTCATACACAGTTGCCCCTTCCCATCTGCCCCATTCCTCCCCCAGGTCTGCTCGGGACCACTCTTCCTCCTTCCTTGGGTTGTCGTTCCTGTCACTTGTTTAAGAAACCCACCCAGAATTTCCTCTGTTCTTACCCCATTTCCCTCCCACTGAGACCAGCACACAACAACGCCACTTAAAACAAGGGGTGAAAAGGATGGAAAACTAATGATTCGATATCAAATCAACATCGCAAATTAAATCTGGGCATCCGGGAGCCAATTAATCACCACGCAGCTCCCTCCCTTGCTCTCCTTGATGTGTGCGGTTAAAAAGAAAGGAAAAGAAAATGTCGCCTTCCCAGCAGCGGTGACAAATACATCCTCCCTGACTCACTAGCTGTCACGAGGATTGTTTGCTATTGTGTACATTTATTACATTATAAAATATTTCCATACACCTCCACCACCACCCATCAGTGGCAGATTTTTACCTACTGTAAGTCAAAGATAAAATGCCTTACGCGGTTTGCCAATAGCACACTGCGCCACTATCCCATGGCTCTCTGGGTGCCCCCTAGATGCTCAGTAAATGCTGCTGTGCACACAGCTAGTGAAAGGGAACCCTGTGTGTCATCCTCTGTTTAGTCAGAGACTCACGTGAAGGAAATCGGTGGCGGTCGGTAGAAAGAACGGTGTTAAGGAAGGGAGAACATTCTTGACGCCCATATATTCAGGTGTGATATGTGGGTGGAGGGCCGCTAGGAAAACAACAGACCTAAGTTAAGATTACTGCACCAGTAAGATGACCAGGTATCGTATGGTTCAAAGTGGGAGACCTGTAAAGAAAGTCAGGGCACTGGGCTGTCATTAATTACCCCTTACACAGATACACACTCAACCTCAGGTGGGGCCTTTCAACACAGAACAAGAGCTGTTTGGAAGAGACTCGGGAAATTGGTGAAGAGAAAAACTCCATTTCCTGAAGTAAAAGGCATTACTTCTGAAAAATTAGTTGTATTCACAATGAGAAATAGTGGGATAGGATAATTTTACTAACAATGAAGACTACCAGCCCTCCTCCCAAGTTGCTGTATCACTCTCAGAGGTTCGTGGTGCGTATTAATACAATAATAGCAAATCTGTACGTACACTCTGCTTCAGCTAACATTTCCAGTCCTTTGTGCGGCCGTCCACCACTTGGATTTACCTGTCGTTGTTGGGCATAACATGTTCACGCCCATCCTGCAGATGGAAAGGGTCACCTAATTATGTATTCTAATCTTGTGAGCTCAAAGAGATCTAGGTGGCTGGAGTAATTTGCCCAAGGCTGTGTGCTTTCATGGAAGGAGGTGAGTGACCAACTCTGACGGTGGTGACAACGGCAGCATCAACATGGTGACCCTAGTGACAGTCACAACAGAGGTGGTGACCCCAGTGATGACGCGCTCTCCTGGTTCGGCCTTTCCCATTAGGCTCCTGTTAATAGATCCCAAAACCATATTGCCTCAGCACATTCAGAAAAGGCAATTTCAGCATTGCATCCTGAGGCCTTTTGTGGTGGTGGGAGTGAGGATGGGGTGGGGGTGGGTGGAGGTATTGGTCAAAAGTCCATCTTAAGTGTCTCCCTCAGTTGCTCTCCATTTTGGTTTTGTTTCTGCTGTTGTTTTTTTTGTTTTGTTTTGTTTTGTTTTTTTTGAGACAGAGTTTTTCACTTTTGTTTGCAGCTTGCTGATTCAGCTAAAGTGCCTGACCAGCAAGGGCACCTTCCTAAGCACGGGGATTGCAAGAAGCACCACCACACCTGGCTTTTTAAATGTAGGTTTGGGGGGACGGAATTAAGACCCTCGTGTTTGCTCTGCATCTAAGAAAGAAGCTGTCATCCCAGAACCCACCCTTAACTCTGTTTACCAGGGTCCCTGGCACCAGGGAAACACTCCATAAATAGTTATTAACTAAATGCTTATGCCCAGTGAATTGCAAGACTGAAGTGAACTGTCCCTGTGTTAATCATGTATTAACAAACCCTTCTCTAGTTTTTTCCAGTACCTTAAGCTTAGAACTGTACCATGTAACCCATGCTCATGACACTGAGAAAGTTCTTGAATTCCAGGAAATGGAATTATGAACGACAGACCCTCACATAAACGATGTACTACAGAGGTTTGGAAGTCGTCTTGAACAATGAACGCACAAGCAATATCTGAGCAGATCCTTGCTGTTCCCTGGGATCACATTTCAAAGTCTCCACTGCAAAATGATCCTGTTAGCTAGCATTTCAGAAAAAAAGCAGCAACAGGTGCTGGCAAGACCGTCCGGAACTGGGTCCACAAATGAGGGGGTGGTTCCTGCAGTAAGGGAGCACAGGGCGTCAAGGAGCCTTCTGGGAGCACTCGGTAATCACTATTTAATAGGAGGAAGCATAAACAAAGGGGGATGACGGATGCTGTGGCACAGGGAATGTCCTGGTAAACTACTCATCTTCAGTCTCAGTGCTTTCTTTGGGCACGGTGCTCTTTGCCCCCTGTTTGAAGATGGTTATCCCGAGGAAGTCAACTTTCATTTTCAATCGAAAGGGAAAGGTAAGAGGGGACGTAACAGCACCGTGGCTGTCTCCTTACACCTGAAATGTTTGTGGAAAGGTAGCAAAGTACCTTGTGCCCCCACGGGAGAGATCTAATTAGTGGAAACAGCTTGGGCTTGCTACTACGAGAAGAGAGAAGCTTCCCAAAGTCAGCACTTGAAGGTAGAGTTGGTTTCTGAATCGCTGAGTGTTTGGGCGGCATCAGGAGGAAGGTGGGTGGAAGACCAACTCTCACAATGATGAGGGCAAAATTTCATCAGGACTAGTGTCCATCCAGATCCCTTCAACTTCGGCCATCTCCAGCTCTTTGCCAACAGACGACTCTTTAGTCTTTTTTGACTCTCTAGTCGTGCTACCCAGAGGGAGGACATTTGGTGAGTGCTGTTTTCCAGGGTCACTGATCCCATCTAATCATCGAAACAAACTTTCTTTAGTTTTTCTTTTATATGTATGAATGTTTCCCTGCATGCAGGTCTATGTACTGCACACACGCTTGGAGCGTGTGGAAGCCAGAACAGTGCATCAGATTCCCTGAACTGGAATTACAGGTGGTTTTAAGCCACCATATGGGTAAGAAGAACAAAACACATGTTTTCTGCAAGGACAGCAAGTGCTTTTAGTCAAGGAGCTATCTCTCCAGCCCCTGGAACAAACATTCTTTTTTATATTTTTTAAGATTAGAAAATGTTTATTTCTATGTAGGGCGAAGGGGTGTGTAGGTGAGCATGCATGTCCAAACAGACTAGAGGTATCAGATTTCCACGGAGCTGCCCGATGTGGGTGCTGGGAGCCAAACTCAGGTCCTTTGCAAGATGACCACATGCTGTAAACTGCTAGGCCATGTCTTCAGGCCCAGGACAACCATTCTTAATTAAGCAAACAGTTTAACTCTGTTATGAAACCCACTTATAAACGAGGCAAGAAGTCAAGATGCAACAGCTCACTGAGACTCTCCTAGTGCATCTCAGTCTTGTCCTGGGCTTCCAGGGAACACACCACATCAAAGAAATGCTTAAACCACCATCACTCAATGCTCCCAGTGAGGGCTCAGGAGCACCAAAGACTTGTGGGTTCTCTTAGGATGCTTCCTGAACCCTTTATCCTTGTAAACCAAGGCTTGAATGTGATGTAAAGTCCTCTTACCAATCAGTTGAAAAAGGACAGGACATCAGACTGGAAACTAAACAAGAAGACTCCGAGGAGGCTCTCTAAATGACCCACAAATATATGAAATTATACATGGGCACTTAGTCTCTGAAGAAATGCATTAAAAATATAAGACATCGCCACACAAGTACCACAAGACCCAAAATTAAAAATACTATACCAAGGATCAGCATAGGTATGGAGCAACTTAACCCTTAAAGGGCTGGCATGGGTATGTATTCAGCTTTGGAAAACTGTCTAGCAGTATGTGACTAACCTGTCACTCAGAAATGACCCTCGCACTCATGAGTACCAGGGGGCGTTTCTGTGCATCTGAAGATCCACACAGGACTCTTCACTGCGGTATTACAACAAAGCGAGACTGCAGTCCAAACCTCTGTCCTCAAGATTCAGGTATGTACTGAGTTGTATGTCCTCAAAATGAGATAGTTTACAGCAATGCAAATGAAACACCAGGGTGTTCAGTGATGTGAATGAATCTCAAAACCACGACAAAGACAGTGGATGGACTCATGAAGTCCTGTATGATTCCATTTCCATCAAGGTCACACACAGGGAAACAAACCCACAGATTTAGGACATTTGTCACCCTGGGGCGGTGACAACAACCAAGAGCTACGCAGAAGAACTCTCTGCAGCATCAGGAGGGTTTTACGTATAGGTATGGGCTGTGATAAAGCAGACTCACTTCAAGAGTTCACTGCCATCCATCTTTGTAATCTGTGCTCCTCTCTGCATATCATGAATGAAGAAAATTTTACACTAAGTATCCAAGTGTGGTAGTAAACACCTATAATCCCCGAGGGGCTGAGGCAGTAGGATATCTTCTTGTTCAAGGAAAATTGGACTATGTAGTGAGCACCAGACAGCCAGGGATACATGTCAAGATTCTGTCTCAGAGAATAAAGACAAACGACAAATTGTTTTAAAGTTATTTTATTGAAAACTCCCTGGCAGCTTCAGTCTCTCCTGATTTTTTTCACTTTATCCAAGATTGAATGATTCTAGAATTCATCTTGGTGGTGTTATAATTTGGGGAAAGGAAAAGTCAGACAACAAACACGAAAATCAGTATCGTCAGGAACCAGGCAAATATGGTATCAAGAAAGAGGTGGAATGACAGACACCATCAAGGTGACTATGGACAGACGCCATCAAGGTGACTGTGGACAGACACCCTGTACCAGAGGAAATGGAAGTTGTACCAGTGATAGAGAAAGCTGGCTTCCAGTCATGGATGTGAGCAATGTTATTTTCATGCATACACTCAGCCTGTGAACACTTGTGTGCATGCTGAACTACATGCCCACAGAACAAGAGCTGCTTGATCCTTCTCATGGTAGAGCTGCATCTAGTGCCGCACCTCCTGAAGTTGCTTTCTCTCCTATAAGGTGCCAGGCATTTATTAGTAAAGTGCTGTTACCAGTCCATTATGCATTGGGATTACTGTAGTAATAGAACAGCATAAAGACAAAGTTTGTATTTGTGGTGGTTTGAATAAAAATGGCTCCCATAGGTTCCTATATTTGAATGCTTAGAAAGTGGCACTATTTGGAAGGATTAGGAGGTGTGGCCTTATTGGAAAAAGTGTGTCACTCGGCATGGGTGAGGCTTCAGAAACCCATACCAAGCTTAACTACTTTCCTGCTGCCTGTGGATCCAGAAGGAGAACTCCCAGCTAGCAACATAAGAACTGTTTCTTCCACTGTACTTTTTAAAATTATTTAAATACAGTTCTCTGCTCACTGTTGGGTTTTCAGTTGGTCAGGAGCAGTCTTGCTGCCCACCTGGCTCGCTCAGGTTAGTTAGGGTCAGGACATTGAAATGATTTCTTTGGATTCTAATTCACTAACAAAATTAGATATACACGCAAAAAAAATGAGATGAACTGAGCCAAAATATGAAGTAGGAGCCATGCACACCTTCTGGAACAAAGAATCGAAAGCCAGTTTTATATTTACATGAGTGTAAATATCTGTACGCACACCCTCTCAGCTACCTATCATCCGCACACCCTCTCAGCTACCTATCATCCGTCAATCTATCATCTGTTATCTACTATCTATCAGCAACCTATCATGACTAATGAAAGATAGACGTTGAGCTCTCAGTCTATCTTCTCTCACCATCTATCAAAGATCTTCCTATCTTTCACGATTCTTAAGTCTATTCCCAAAGACCCAGTGATCCCTGAAGAGAGTGTTTTGTGTTATGGTTCGAATAAAACATGTCCCACATAGGCTCGTGTATTTGAACAGTTGGTGCCAGCTGACGATGCCTTTTGAAGAGGTGACAGACTCTCTAGGAGGTAGAACCCTGTCAGGAGTTGGATTTGAGGATTTATAGCCTCACCCTACTTCCTGCCTTCACTCTCTCTGCTTCCTGTGCAAGGATGAAAATGTGGTCAGCCAGCTTCCCGTCAGTGTTGCTACGCCATGCTTTCTCTATCAGGAAGACTCTGTCCCCTGGAAACACACGCTGAAATAAGCCTTCTCTTCTTTAAGTGCTTTTGGGTCATGGTATTTTTATCACAGAGACAGACAAGTAGCTATTAAAGCGTGTGTGACCTCGGCCAGTCTGAATGCTGACCTGAACAGGCTCCCACCTCATACTATTGGGTCCCACATCGCATTCATAAATGTGGCTGTCTCCTTCCTCTTACGCAGAGGACTAACAGTGTACCTGACAAACTCATCCGAAAAAGTCACATTTCCTCCACACTCCTCAGGAGAGCTGCTTTCCTGGGATGTTTGCCTCTGGAAGCCACAAAGCTCTCTCCTCCATCCTGAGCATGCGCCCCGTCTCTACCATGAGAGCTGAAACTCCCATAGCTCTGTCAAGTAGACTACGGCTTCTTAGCAAAGCAGAATCCAGCACGTACAGAGTGCTGAAAACAGAGTTCCTGCAACAGCCCCTGCTCCTATTGTCTACCCACTTCCTATTTTCCTCTGGAATGCAGTTACCCAGAAGGTTGCTCCTTATGAATCCCTCAGTGAGACTCCTTTAAAGCAGTTCAGAGACTCCCACAAGTCCCGTGGTGTTGGGCATGCCTGACTTGGGACAAAGCTCCGTCTGTTCTCCGGCTTCACGGGCCAGCGTGGCTTAAATGTGCCTTCCTGTTTTTCTGGGTTAGTATTGAAGCAATTGCATGAATAAGCGTTCTCAGAGTCTTGGATATTACTATTTTTAAAGTTATTTTACACCCCAGATCTTCTCCCTTTTAATCTCCTTGGCCTTCGGTGGTTCTGTGCATACATGAATCTACCCAAATTACTGACACCAACCATTTACCAACACGTCCATTCATGTTATAGAACTACCTTAAGGCCTAAAGTTTAGCCAAAAGGGCGGTGATGGTGGAGCTGCAGGGCCAGGTTGCCCTTTCACAGAAAACAATTAGGAAATAAAGACTGGATATTTTCATAAAAGTCAAATGACAAGAAATAGATCAAAGTCTACCTTAAAAGGCAGTGACATCAACCAGTGAGACTGGGGAGTTTTCAGACTTAGATCCATGCATTTTGTGTAGAAAGTCACGGTCTTATTAGAACAAAAGTGTGCAAGGTAACGGACAACAATGACAAAGTAACTGTAAAGACGGAAGGAAGTTCTGGAAGATGGGGGTGAGAGCAGGGAGGGATCAGAGACCCCAATAACATCAGTAGGAAAACACTATGATACTTAAACAAGAGAACAGATGTCAGTTCTATCTTCAAGGGAAGCTGTGAGGGGGTTGGGATAGGGAGCTGGAGTGGGGGGGTTGAAGACCAGACAATCTCACTGCTTACAGAAATGAAAGTCAAGATGCTTTAAGACATCAGGACAACACTGGTACTTTATAACTTACTGTTTCTCAACTATAATAATAATATTTAAAAAAATCACTAGACAGGCTGAAGAACTGAGAAAGCTGACCAGAATATAAGAATTGAAAGGTGGCAGTTGGCAGTGGGTGGCTCTTAAGATGATACAAGGGTTGCAGCTAGCAACCAAAATAGTTATCACAAATATATTCAAAGAAAATATACTCAAAGAAAAATATCAAGTAATAATGAGTAATCCTGAAAGTTAAAGAGGAATTATTCAAAAAGGAGCTGGAAAGCTGGCTCAATGGTTAGGAGCAAGGACCACTTTTCTCACCACCCACACAGGATGGCTGTCATCGCCCACACAGGACTGCTCACAGCTTCCTATGACTCCAGCTCTAGACCTTACGCCCTCTTCTGGCCTCTACAGACACCTGCACTGTGTGCACATACCCATCCATAGACACACATATATACACAAGAGAAAAATTCTAGAATTATAGTATAGAGTGACATTTTATAAAGTTAGTTTGATGAGAATTGAGTGGATTTAGTGACATGAAGACAAATAGGATCATTCGTTCTGCAGACTCAAGAGGAGAGACACTAAGTAAACATAGACAAAGCTCAGACAATTATAAACAATAATACCACACACACACACACACACACACACACACACACACACACACGCACAGGATGGGAGTGCATAACTGAAGCCTAAGAATAGGAGAAAAGAGTACAAGACAGAAGAAAGCAATTGAAGAATTGATGCCTGATTTCTGCAAAGCTGTGAAACTGTTTGACTAAAAGGACACATTGAGATTGAAGGAAGCATTTTGAGTCTTGTAAATATCAAGAGTTAAGGACTTACCACGAGCATCTCCCAATGCTTGGGACATATAGACATTTAGAACTTACAAGCACAATAGTCAGTTTGCCTGAAACTCAAATTTTACGTCTTAACCAAAATATTTTCTAATGTTTTTTTTTTCAATTATTGATAGCAACCATGATTTGAAAGTAGATGAGGGAGCACAAATCTGTACAGTTTTCTTGAGATGTCATCTGCCATGGCCATCACTCTCCAGGATCAACCCTCCCTGACTTTCCAAGGCCAGTGTACCTCACTGCTACTTGGTCAAAAGTTGCCCCTCCCTGCTGTATCATAGGCTGCTGTCAGTGCCTTCATCTTGGGCACAGGATATTACATTTCTCTGTTTTTCTCCTGCCTAGGTGTTAACTACAATAACTAACCATTTCTTAATAAAACAGTATAGTACATTTCCTCCATGACTATTCAAGATTCAACAGACACAAGAGCAAGAAGTAAAGAATGCTCTCAGTATTAACTAGCTAAATTGGGCAAAATAACTATTCTCCTTAAAATGTCAACAACATTTTCCTAGTAAGTCGATTTATGCTTTGACAGGACAATGCGTGCCATGCATTCTGTCGTAATGTGATAGCAAAAAGTTAATATACACTGAATAAATCTCTCAACTACAAAACAAGAGTCAGAAATGCTTACAGCCAACATTTTAAAAAAATGAGTTCTTGAGAACAAAATCTAATAAATATATTAGCTAACATTATTCAACTGAATTGAGTAAATATGTATCAAGAATCTACAGTGTACCCATGTTACATCATCTTAGTAACTATAAGTGGTTCACGATGTAGTTAGTATATTCAGTATAATGTTATTTTATCTATGTGTCTTTTTATATGTTATATAAGCACAGAAATAAAAGCATTGACAAAATTCAAAACAGCACCCATAAAAGAAACTCAACTACATAGTAACAGTTTTACAAAGTCTAGGCGTGACTTTTCTGCCTCCTCCACTGTAAGTTGTGTTATTCATGGGGGTCAACACCATTTTCCCTAGTAAGTCTATTTATGCTTTGTCAGGACAATGACAGGAAAGACACAGAGCTGACACCGGCAATGAGCCCTCACCCTCATCCACCACACTTTTTTCCTTTTTCCTTGATTTTCATGATTTCCCCAGATACCAGGGTCATGACACTGTGATTCATGTAATTAAACAAATAAAAATGTCTTAAGGAGAAAAAGAAACATAGATATCACCAGCACCATTACAGGAAAATAAATAGGTAGAATAGTCCATATTCAGTTAGAGTCCAGCCAGCTTTAGGGGGAACCAGCTTGGTTAAGCAAGGGAAACTTTGGAGAGATTGAGAGATGCGTGTGTACCAAAACACACATGTGCAAGAGGCCACGGGACTCCTGTAGTCCCTGAGGGTGTACAACTTCTCCTGTTAAAGGTCCCAAGAAGGGCTCCCTAGGCAGGTGACCACTGTTTATTGTATTGTTAAGAAGAAACACCAAATGCCCTCACAGTACTTCTGCCCTAGGCACTAACCTCACGGTTTCCATCCGTACCATAGTCTTATTTCAAAGATTAAGCTCATGTACATGTTCAAAATGCACCAACTTAGGGATGATAGACAGGCCGAGGGTCAGTGGGAAAAAAATTAAACACTGTGATCTTATAAACTATAGGAGGAGGAATTGCAATATTTAATAACATGGACCTGGTGCTAGTGAAGGGCCAACTCTGAGGTTTGTATCAATGAGGCAGAATCTGCAGATCTCTTTGTGGTGCAAGGCTGAGGAGCTGACACAGGAAAGTGCGTTCAGGTGTGGTGGAATGTCAGCAGGCTACAGTGATTTGTGTGAAAGAAACAAGAGTGCCCACTGCCTGCTAGCTAAGGCACGTGGAGACGCATGGACCCGGACTTTTACAGCATCATCCAGCCCCTGGGCAGCCTAGCTACAGAGGTGGTACATGTCCAGACTGCGGAGTCAGGAGCTTATGAAGTGAGGTCTCCCCCATCCAGATGTTTATACATAGAGTTAGGCAACTGAGAAACATCACAAACAGGATAGAATTTGCCAAGGGTCAAAAGCTAACCGAGTGAAGCCCCTGGCAACTGCCCGGTAAGGCAGGGCTCCTGTCCCAGCTCCTATCGTCTAGAGAAGCTGCCGTGAGACCCTCCGCGGCTCTGTGGTTAAAGGTCGATGTTAGCGGCACCAGGATGTTTGGATAGAATGTTTTTCTCACACTGTGTCATGCTGGCATAAAAGCAGTCAGTGTGTGGCAGCTGTTTCCACAGCTGACGGTGTCTTTGTGCTAATCCACACTTCATCCGTGGATGTCAGTTCTTTCATCTGGAAAGCCAGAAGACTGGACAAAAATCACTAAAAATTCCTCCTTATACACATACACAACAGTGATTCTAAAAGTCTGTAAGTGACACAAATCCGCCATTGACAGAGCAAGTCAACTCAGACTGCGCGGCCACAGACATGGGCTCTGCTTTAGAGCATGGTGACATCACTTTGGGCTGCTAAGGACATCATCTTAGCTCAGACAGAGATGTGGGAGACAGGGCTGAAACGGTAGCTGCTGGTTACCTAAGAAACAGTTTAAACCACAAGCAGTTGGCTAAGAATTCACACCACAGGGAACGGAAGTCCCAACTCTTCAGACCACCAGAGTAAATCTGGCATGGATGAGAGAGTACCACGGACATAGAGTCAGACCAGCCTTGTCAGGATACCTGAATAGGAGGCAGCAAACAGTTCCTGGGCTACTACCTCATTCACTGGCCAAAATACCCTCCCCTCCCCCCGCCCGCCACACACACACACACACACACACACACACACACACACACACATCACTGAGTGTCTGGAGCCTTGATCTGCATATCTGAGCCAGGCTCGGGACATTTGAATTCTCCTGATGGATAACAAATAACAATAGGTATTTCTTCGCCCTGGTTCTTTTCTTGTCTTAAAAATAAACCATGATCGACTAGTCACAGCTGCGCTCGCCACAAAGACTCGGCAGTCTTTGACTTCAAAGGAAAACAGCTGAGAAGAAAGAAAACAAACAAAATTGCAAGATCTGAGATTTCATCTGGCGTGAGAATAATTTTCTAAAAGCATTTCTTACCCTAAGCTGTTTCCCGTCTCTTTTGAAAGTTTCCCTAGCCAGCCAGCACCTCACTTGCAGGGCCCAGGGAGCTTGGGGGGGGGGGGGGGGGGGGGGGGGGGGGGGGGGGGGGGGGGGGGGATGGGAGGTGGCAGCAGCCCTGGGGTGCTGTTGCATACTCTGAAAGGCATACAGCAATGCATTCTAATATCTATCAGAGAAAACAGTCAGGGGAAGAAAATGGCATAATTTGTGGGAAGGTTGAGGATTTGGACATTTGAAGGTCACGGCTTTATGGAGAAGGTCACTACAGGGTGCCTTCCAAAGGACAATAGAAGAATATAAGATTCTTTCCTCCGCCTTCTCTGGCTATGGAGTAATCAAACACTGCAAACGTCAGTAAGTCCTTGGAACAGCTTTCTGAGGGGGCTGTAAGCTTCGTGTTATCTGATATTTGGGTTGTGTGGGCTCAAACAAAGTACGTAGAATCCTGGCAGAGAACTGGAGGTGCAGATCTAATTGGTATCAAGCACTTCTGTCCGTCATCCAGCATCAGAGGAAAGACGAATATCACAGTTTGGATTTCTTAAACTCCCAACAAGAAAGAGGGCCTCAGCCTACAAGGTCATCGGGTGGGGTCAGCTGGGAACAAGTGGCCAGAACAAGGGCAGGGGTTGCATCCTGGCACGTGAGCTCACAGGGCTGCTGCAGATGATGAGAAAGCATTCTTCAGAGAGCACCCGGCCAGCAGACGATTGCCTCTCCCAGAGCTGCCTACTGGCCACCGCTCTGCTCTGATGCAGAAAGGCCCAACCTCCACACTCCAACAAGACTGTATGGATTGTCACCTGACTGCCAACAAAAGCCTTCTGGTCCTTCAAGAACAACTCTCAGCTCTCTAGTGTGACACCTGTAGCCCCCGCCCACTTCCTCCCTCCCCAGATACACACACACACACACACACACACACACACACGAGCTTCTTTAATCTGAACCTGGACAGCTATGGATGGTTTGCATCTGTGAGGATTGACCTGGGCTGGTTCCTTTGTTGCTATCCTATTATTTAACTTCCCTGAAGTCTGAACAGTAGGAAGGGACCTACAATAGACAAAGCCAGCTATTCCCTCATATCTGAAAGGTGTGGGTTGTGTGACATCAGATGGGAAATACCAGAGACAAAGCTCTCCTGACCAGGAGAGAGGTGCGCTCCACTAGGGACAGCTGGAGCCAGGAGACAACCCGCACACTCCTGATGTAAGTCTACACTTGACCCTTCTAGAAGGCAGATATGGGCATGGGGAGAGTGGAGGAGGGGTAAACTGTGGGCAGGACGTAATGTATGAGAGAATAAATACTAAACAAAGAAAGAAACATCACCGAGTTCTCATCCAAAACAATGGATGTTCCAAGACAGAGAATGGGTTTAAAGTGCTTGAAAAAAAAAGAGCACTGACATAGATTTTTTTAAAAAAGTTATTAGGTTAGACACTTAATAGTTGCATAAACTAATTAGTCTCAATTTGCTTATTTAAGTTGAATGAGCATTAAAATATTGTAACCAATAAAAAAAATAAAAATTCCTTTGAAATGTCTATAGACTTTGGCCCAGAAATACTACTTTGAGGGGTTTATTCTACAAGGTTCACATGGCGGGGTTCTAGCTATAGAATGCAGCCAGCTGTGGGCTTCCTCCCAGCTCTATGGCCGTGCTCTTCCTGTGGGTCCCAGCTCTGTGGTCACACCCTTCCCATGGGCACACACACGAGTCTGTAGAAGGCACACCGAGGTTCACATGCTGAGTCCCTAGCTATGGACTGTAGTCATTTGTGTGCCTCCTCCCAGCTCCATGGTCATGCCCTTTCTGTGGGCACACACACAAGTCCAGGTAGAAGACACACCCCAGAGAACCAACACAACCCTCTTCCATCCCCAGAGTGCCAGAAAGCTTTTATCTCCCGCATCTACATGGGTCCAAACACCTCAAGTGTACTCACTGCAGAACATTAGAGGTTAAAAAAATTGCTTTTAAAATGGAGATAATCTAAACGTTCAAAAGGAAAGATCAGCTAAATGAATTGCCATCTATGCTGTGGAACACTATGCACCCTTCAAGATTATATTAGAAGTACAATGACGTGGGTATTTTAGAAAACGTTAAAGCAGATTACTAAGCAGTTTCAGGCTATAATACCCTGGTTACTCTAAGGGTGAGTCTGCAAGGACTTCCAAAGGGAAGATGGGAATTTTTAGTGCTTGCTAGCTCTTTTGTAGCCTGTGTCACTTCTATAACAAGAAACCCTTACAGAGTCACCACAAAGGGCGTGTTCATTTGGGCTCCTTGAAGAAGTCAGCACTTGAAGACACTTTCTCAGTGGGGGGCATGTGCTGCACAGTGAGAACATGGTAGCAGCAGGGCTGGTGGGGAGGTTCAGATGCACAACAGCCTGCCTCCCGTCTAGCAGGCGCTACAGCCAAACACAAGACAAGTCTGTATTAGTTCCTTTTCTCGTTGCTTGGACAACAGCAACTTAAGGAGGAAAGTGTTTATTGGGGCTCACCGTTTGAGGGTTCAGTCTACCCTGGTAGAACAACAAGGTACTGGGAGCTTAAACTCTCCATTGGAGGATGTACAGAAAGCACTGAGGAGATCTGGAAGACAGCAGCTCGGGTTTTCATTCCTCTGAGAGTACTGTGATTCCCCCAGGGAAGGCTATGGTGCAGCCAGTTTGGAGACAGCCTCCCAGGCCCTGACGCTGGACTCCTGAGAAGAGCTGGGCCTGCTCCTGATTTCGCTACAGTCAGTTTCCACTGAAACCAGAAGCCTCAGGAGACCTGGCATTCCCAACACCCCACAGAGTGTTCTGAATTATTCTGAGACCATCTTCTGGTCACCAGAGGGATTTCCAACCCCTCCTCCATCCCCACCAGCCTCTTTCAAAAGGGACTACTCAAAGCAGCCCTAAGTGCTTCAAAGAGGCCTCTCTCCACAGCCAACACATGACGCCATTACCAAGCTCAAAAGGCCCTGGGAAGAGGAGAAACCACAGATTTGAAGGGGAATTTCTCATGAGGTGAAATCTTAGAGGCTTGTGGCGCAGCTTTCTGATGTGGACTCTTCAAAGAAGTCAGGCGTTCTGTCTCCCCTGGAGCAGGGTGAAATAAGAAGCCAGAAACACAGAGAAAGAGAGGGGGGAAGCCCTTTCTGACAGGGGAACTGGTAAATCACCGGATATAATGGGCCCGATTCTTCCGCCTTAGATCGGGAAAAATAAAAATCCTGGTGCTATTAATGGA
This sequence comes from Alexandromys fortis, assembly GCF_014885135.2. NCBI lineage: Eukaryota > Metazoa > Chordata > Mammalia > Rodentia > Cricetidae > Alexandromys > Alexandromys fortis. The sequence continues at coordinate 10,089,956 of NW_026067907.1, read as the reverse complement.
ACAGTGGCCAGGAGACGCGATGTAGAGACACATGGGGGGCGGGCATCCACCCAGAATGTGTTCCTTCTAAAAGCTCTGTAGATGAATTTCCCTGCGCGGAGGTGGGGTTGGAGGTTAAAGAGATAGCGACGGCGCAGTTAGACTGAAAAGCTTCCAGTTAACTCCACTCATAAATTTTAACACTTCGAAGGAGGACAGATTAAGGTCATCCACAGAAAAATAAGGATAGCCACCATTATTTCCAGCACACGCCTCTTATCAAAAGCAAGAGGGAGCCACGTCCATTCTGCAAAGCTGCCCTCCTTCTGCATCCAGGGCTGGGTCTGATGGAAAGCACTGAGTATCACGGTGACTTCCCCTAGCCGGTCAGAGTCTTTATTGCCAGACACACAAAGCAGCCCTTATTATTCCTCTAACACTTATCCACGGAAACACATGTACAGCCTTAATCTGCCTTCAGGCCTGCCTCACTGCCATGGAATACATCTGCAGGAGCACTGCCCAAAAGGAAGACTGGGGGAATATGCAGTCTCCGTAATGACGCTGGAAGTATGAAGTCTGCTTTCCTATCCTTCGCGGGCTCAAATCCTCTCTCCTAAATGGTGACAGCAATAGCCAGGCTTTCTCTCTCAGGGAGTCACCCACCAATATGGATGGGGAGCACAGCCGCTCAAGTCCAGCTAGCATCGTCTGTCGATGAGGAAGCCGGGTGTGCTGAACTCTCACCTAGCACCTAGACCCTGTTGTTTGGTGGAGTGACATTTCAAATGTATTTTAATTAATGAAGACTGCATGAAGATCTGAGAGTAAAACAGTCCCACTGGTCGGCCTTACAGACCAGGTTATGGGAACACACACCTTTAATCCCAGTAGCCACCCTAGTTGCCATAGAAACTGGGTGGTGCATGCCTTTGATCCAAGTGGTGCACACCTTTAATTCCACCCCTAAAGAGGAATGTAAGATGAGAGAAGACAGCTCTCAGACACAGTCTCCTTTGAGGTTCCTGGTGGAAGGATCGCCATTTCAGACTGAGGTTGAGGTAAGAGTCAGTGGCTGGCTGTTTTGCTTTTCGGATCTTCAGGTTAAATCCCAGCTTCTGACCCAGAGTTTTTTTATTAATCCCGCTTCAGTTTGGGGCATCCAGATACTTTTGTGATTGCACTGCAAATTACAAGTCACTGTGGCTCAGCAGCAAGAGCCTGGGCTTCACAGCTAGCCAGAATCGAGTTTGCTCCTGCCACTTGCCATTCACAGGCCTGTCTGATCTTGAATAAGTCAGTGAGTCTTCCTAACTTCAGTTTGCCCATCTATAAACTGGGGATAAAAAGCCACCGTGCTCCCAGAAGGCAGAGGTTTCATGTGTTCTGTTTACCACTATGGATCTAATGAGTCTTACAGGCTAGAGTGTGAGAAGGTAAGAACTAACTAGCAAAAAGTCAAATTCCTGAGACATTCTTCCACACATGGTTATCTGCTAATGTTAGCTAGTACATGCAGAACCTGATTCACAACACAAGGAGGGTACTGGTTTATATGATGGGCATTTTAGTTGCCTGGAAGGAGCAACTTTGGCTAAAAACAAACAAACAAGCACCTGTCCAGTGAAGTCAGTACCTGCTGACACAGGACACAGCCCTGGGGTAAGAGGAGACATCCCACTTATCCCACCACAATCTCAGCCAACATCAAATGCTCCCTCATCCATACTCAGCATCATCCCTGTTAGAGACTGTAGGTGAAGAGAGTACAGGGTTGACTCCTCTTTCTTCTTAAGAGATGGGAACCCAACCACACTGGTCTAGGAACTCTGGAACAGCCCTAGGTACTTGCTCAGGGACTCCTGGCTACTTCGAGGACTGTCTTCTATGCAGTGTGACTCACACTTGGCAGTAGGGTTGACTAGAATCTACAGAGAATGAAGATGCCCAAATAAGAAGAGATGTTATGATCCTAACCCCAGTAGTTTCCATATCCAGAGAGTGTGGGAATGGTTCAAGCTTCCTCCCGTGTTCCCCATGTTCTTATCTCATCATAGTTGATCTCTAGGATCCAGCCATACATAAATAGGTGTTGTAAGGAAGCCGCTTGTTTGTTTCCCCAGCTGCCCAGAATTAAAATAATCACACAGACACTATATTATTTAAATCACTGTTTAGCCCATTAGCTCTAACTTCTTATTGGCTAACTCTTACATCTTAATTTAACCTATTTCTATTAATCTGTGTATTGCCAGATTATGTATGGCTTACTGGCAAAAGTTCCAGCGTCTGTCTCAGCAGAGCTACATGGCTTTTCTTTAACTCCTCCTCCTTTTTTTCTCCCAGCATTCTGTTTAGTTTTCCCCACCTACCTCTATTCCCTGTGCAGGCCTAAGACAGGTTTTTTTTTTTTTTATTAACCAATGGTATTTACAGCATACAGAGGAGAATCCCACATCACGTCCCCTTTCCTGTTTAAATAAAAAGGAAGGTTTTAACTTTAGCATAGTAAAATTACATAAAACAGTTATCAAGTTGCCGGAAGCAACGACCTGTATTTTGAGATCTGTATTTTGTTTATAGTCAGTCATCTTACGTTCACAAGTAAGATATTCACCTTTGCAGACAAGTTCCAGACCTAGGACATTAGCCTAGTGAGACTTGCAGGCACCAGGCTTTTAGGAAACATTAGTATTTCCTTTGTTAGTCAACAATCACAGACCCTCAGTATTTACCTATCAGCTAGGGCTGTCTCCAGGCCTGAATTCCAGCAGCCTGACACCCCTTCCCTACCCCCTTGTCTGTTTGCTATATAATAAACTGAGTGGCTTGATCAGAAATCCTATCTTGCCGTCATTTCTTGTGTCTCTTGCCCCTCCTTTCCTCTCCCCTAGGTTTATCCCCCTGGCCAGGATATCAAGCAAGAATTACAGTTACATATTTATATCTATTTTATCTTTTATTACAACTAAAGGGAACTATATTACTACTATTTATTCTTTAACTCCGTTAAAGACTCCAGAAGGATATAACATTACCTAAGTAAAGAGAAAATGCATTGTCAGCAACTTACAAAACTCTAGAATTGACAGAGACATCTCGCTGCCTAGATAGTCACTCAAAGTTCTTCTGTACCACTGGGGCATCCATCTTCAGCCTACAGGCCCATAATATCTGGCAGACTTTTCCATGAAGCAGGAAATTTTAAAGACAGTTCCGCCTATATTGGCAATTTGACAGTCACTTTCTTCTGGGTCCTGCAGAATGTCTGACAGACTCCTTCATGAAGCAGAAATCCTGAAGGATTGCCACACCTTTAGGCAAATTCAGCAGTCATTTCTCTGTGGGTCCTGCATGTCCAATTCATCAAGCAGTCCAGGAAAGAGCAGTTTCTTGCCCAAATGGCTAACCAACTCCATAAGGAGGCCCTTCAATGCCCATTTTTCTCTTGAAGTAACTGGTGCTGCCAGGAGCAGCTGTGTCTCATTGTCATGAAAAGTCCTAAATTCTTAAAACATTTAAAGGCCATATTCTGTAGTCTTTGAAAGATTTGAAGAATCCCCCTCCATCTGAAATACATCTCTGTACATCTAGAAAATCTAACTAACATGACTACAAGCTTGACTATTATAGATGACTATTTGCTAGCCTGTGTTTCTTAATTACACATTACATTTTTAAATGAACAGCACAAACACGATGCATTAACAAAATTGACCTTAACTTTGTATCAACAGACCAGCACCCATACCAGTGCAAATCTCTATAACATACAGGTTGCTAAGCCTAGTCTACAGTGCTGGAAGCTTACAATGTGGAAAGCACTGAAGCAGTTTACAAAAGATATAAGCTAGGGCAGTTGTGATATGAAAGCCGGGGAGAGGACAGTGGAAGATGCTAGAGAATAAGGAAGCTTCTGCCACAGAGATCCGGGCGAGGAGTGGGGCCTTCCCCAAGACCACTGTGCTTGAGCTGCAGAGGGGATCGATGCAGAGAGACTAAAGAAGCAGAATCAATGGAACTGTATTATTTCCTCTGGCGGCTATCGTTTGTTACCACAAATTAGGTGGCTTAAAATAACAGCAATCTATTCCCCCATGGTACTGGAGGCTAGAAGCCAGGAGGCAAGGTGCTGGCAGCCACACAACCCTGAGCGCTCCGGAGGAATCTGCCCGTGCCTCACCCACCTTCTGGTGGTTGCTGGCATTCCTTGGTTTGCAGCAGCATCTCTCTGACCTCTGCCTCTGTGGTCAGATGTTGTTCTCTTTGTATTGTACACAACGACACTGTCGTCACCTGGGACAAAGGCTTGTTATGTATCCTCTCTATCGTCGTGAATGTTGAATGTTCAGGAATCAAACTGCAAATTAAGGGAGGAGGGGCCGTGTAAGTAGACGGTGGTAAGGAGTGAGTGAGCTCAGAGAGTTAAATGCTTCACTTCTGCTTGAGAAACCTAGTGTACATTACTTAAAATGTAAAGAAACACGGTTATCCATTATTTAGAAGATGGAGGTAAACATCAAAAGAATTTCAGAGCACAGAGTAAGGGAAGGCTGTGGGAGAGGAGGAGGGAAGGAGCCAAGAGACATTTTATTTTAACAAATTAGGTCAGCAAGATGGCAGAGTGGGTGAAAATGCTTGCCACAAAAGACTGGAATTTGTTCTTTGACTTTATGAGATACAAATGCCCACACATATACATCACACATACACACACATCACACATTTACATGCACACACACATACCCCACACATACATGCATATATACACACACTAATAATTTTAAAATTTAAAATGTTTAAATGATGTTTGAATCTTTAAACCCTACCTACCTAGTATTTAATAAAATTTGAAGTGACAGAAATTTTTGTTTGCAAAGATGCAAAGGGAGACCAGATGGCCTCTGTCTCATGTGCACATATCTTCCATGCCCACCTCAGGGCTCACATGCTTGCCAGAAGATTAGTATCAGGATCAGGTGACTCAAAGATAGATGTCCTCAAGGCATGGCACAGCTGATTCTTCGGTATTCTGGGGTAAGACCACCTCTCTCCTCTCCTGAGGAAACTGACCCATGGCTCACTCTGATGTGACTCCCACATGCCAAGACAGTGGGGTGGGTATACAGTGAGTCGTTTAAGGGAGAGACGCTATCTCGTGTAACTGCCTGAGTAGAGCTCGGTTGGCTGGACGTACATGAGGCTTATCTTAGCTTTGAAAGAGGTCTGAGCTCAATAAATCATTCTAACTGACAACAAAGAGAGATTCGGGAGAAATGGAGGAAGCGTTCACCAATCACCAAAAGTCACACATTTTCATAAAGCCGAGCAGGAGCCTGTTTTTCTTTTCCTATTAACTTCTTCTTTGACAGTTTCCTAAATGTATATAGCACATTAATGGTCACACTCATCCTTCTATCCCCTCCTTTACCATGCACCTACCCCTAAGAGTCTTCCCCTTCTTCTTACCAAGTCTCCATCTGTGATGGTTTAAATGAGAATGACCCCCATAGGCTCATAGATTTGAATGCTTGAGCCCCAGGGAGTGGCACTATTTGAAAGGATTAGGAGTCATAGCCTTGTTGGAGGAAGCATATCACTGGGAGTGAACATTGAGGTTTCAAATGCTCAAGCCAAGCCCAGTGTTGCCCTCTTCCTGCTACCTTCCTATCTGGATGTATAGCTCTCAGCTACTTCTCCAGCAACCACTTCTGCCTTTCATGTCTGCTGTCATGCTCCCTGCCATGATGGCAATGGACTAAACCTCTGAGACTGTAATAAAGTCCCAACGAAATGTTTTACTTTAGAAGAGTTGCCTTGGTCATGGTGTCTCTTCACAGCAAAAGAACCATGACTACAATGACATCCTCCCCCCACCCCATCCTCTACCTGTCCTCCGTTAACCCTCTTCATCATAATTGCTGTGCCTTTTTGCCTTGTGACTCACTGAGTTTAAATAGGGCTGCTCACATGGACATGGGTGTCAAGCTCTCCACTGGAGCCTGAGAAACTCACCAACAACTACGTCACTGAAGATGACTTCCCCTCAGTTACAGCCCTTGATTACAGCTCCTCTTGAAGGGCCTTTATGAGTGCCTCTCCCACCTATGAGTGAATGTTTACAGGGTCAGCCTTGTGCATATCCTAAGCAGGCAGGCACAGCGGCTGGGAGTTCATGTGTGCTGTGCTCCTAAGGCAGACTTTCATGGCCTTCTTTCCCGTCATCTAGTTCTTACATTCTGTCCTACTCTTTGGCAATGCCCCCTGAGCCTTGGTGAAGGTGACATGGGTGTCCAGTTGAAAGGTGAAAATCCAGTCATGACTTGTCCTCAGCACCACGGCCAGCCATAAGCCTCTGCCCTAAGCACAATGCACTGTAAAAAGAAGCATCTTTGGTCAAGGCTGAAGATATCCCCGAGGGCATACACAAATATTTAGGAGGCAGTTTTATATGTGTATCTGTTCAGAAAAACAAGAGGGGTAGGTTCAGCACTAGCATCCATGACCTCCCCAGCCATGGGCCTTTGACCAGGTTCATGGTGCCAGGCATGGTCTCTCTCCTGTAGAGCAGACCTCCGAACCAATACAAATCATATCAGTTGGGCCACTATTGCACCATCAAGCACTTCTTGCTTGGCAAGTTGGTATTATAGCGTGCAATATCTAAAACCGGAAAAGGCCCATTTGAGTGGTGGAGTGCTAACAGTTATTGATCGCTTGTATGGACAATTGTGAGCTTCAGAGGTGCTTTGGTGACTAACCTCTCGGGTACCAGCCACAGTTTATGACTCAGAGAGATGAAGACAGGAGCTCCAGAACACACCAACACATGAAGGCCTCCAAAGAACCTCTAGCTGAGGGACTCAAATATTTACAACATTTTAAAGCTGCCCAGGAAATGGTGTGAGCATGCCAGGTCTGCAGCCATAAACTTGCCTTAAGTAAATATTGAGTTCACCGGCTAAACAACGCATTGTGGAGCACGGGGAACCGTTAGCTTCATCTCTCTCCCACCGATTTAACTCCGTCTCCAGCTGTATTATCGTTTCTCATTAGAAACAAAACTCTCGAGCATTCAGATAACAGGAAGGAACTTTTGAATTAAAATTGTAGTATTATATATCAGTGAAACACACTGGTCTAAAAAGCATCTTGTTTTCCTGGGACTGCATGAGGATTGGCCCGTGAAGGCCCTGGCATGTGGCAGAAATCTAGCAAGTGGCAAGAGCTTGGTATCTTGGAAAGAACAGGGGATTGGAACTTGACAAGTCGAAATTAAAATTCTGATTCCATGACTTGAATAAAAGTAGCCATCTACAGTATCATCATTCTCACAGGATCATTCTGAGACCGAAACTTAGAATACACCTGAGGTCCCTAATACAGTCTTTGAGCACAGTTTCTCCCAATAAGGCTAATTTCTTCGTGCAGAACTTGAAATCCAGGTCTAGCTGGTCCTACTGGCCTAGCTGATTGTTTCTTAGGCTGAGCACCATTTCCACTTCTCTAATTCCCTACACTTACTGACTCAAATCTTAACACAAAATTTCTGTTTTCTGAGTTCACTTCCTGTCTAGCCTTGCAGGTACGTCTAACCTTTTGACAATGTGACAAGATGCTTTCAGCTACAAAGACATATGCTTGAAAACAATAAAGAAAAATAATCACCAAAATTCCCTTTTTGCTTTAAGTAAATTTATGATTTTGCTTCTGCCATATTCCCAGCTATGCTCCAGCTGCATGCAGTCAGTAAACTGTCTCTACTCTTTTACACATTATATATTCTTAGTTCATCTTACTGAGTTTTCTAAACTAGGGTAGCCTTGCAATGACTGCTTTAGTTCTTTGTCTCCCAGACCATCTGACAATCTGTGGTCATTGGAAGTCAGGGCTCCATCTGTGATCCAGTATTAGCCATTACCCCTTACTGAAGGAAAGACCATCTATGTAGCCACAGGTCGTGAACTTGACACGGAAGTTTTATATCTGATCATTTCTTTCCTCTCAATCATTGGGGTGGTGCAACATACATCTAAATGTGATTATATTTTTATACTTTAGATGAATTTTAAATAAATCATTTATCTCATTTTTATGTTCAGAAACTATACTATTTTCATATGTAAATTCATTCATATTAGAGTCTTAAAGGGGCATAAAATTAGATAATGACTGCTTGGCACATAATGAATCTCTTTAATTGAAATGAATAAAATTATGTAAAATGGGAACTATTTCAGAAAATCTGGGACGTATGGTCATAATAAATTGTAGTTCCCTTCCTTTGGGTACTAAGAAGTAGTTATTATAATGATCCCATGTTAATTAGCAAAACTTACTGGGAGCAAAATTACAATTACAACAGTGTACAGAGAAAGCTCCTCTGCTAGACATCAACCGGCAGACGGTAACATGAAATATGTAGTGTCGGCAATGTGGGTATTGGAAGAAATTAGTGCAGTGCAGACCACTCAGGACTCAGAAGACCTGGGGGGATTTCAACAATAATGGCTGCTGAGAGCTGTGATGGGTTAACCCAGATGACCAAAGCTGTAAGTCCAGCAAGACCCCATACTAGTAGAAATGGAAGCTAAAACAAAACAGGTTCTTGTAGGGAAATGCTTGGAGGATTCATACCCAGGTCAATCAGATTGGCATGGAAATTTCTAAACTTCTATCACTGACAAACCTCTTAACTGGACAGCTTCATATTTGATCAAAAACTAGACATGAGACTTTCTTAAAATGTGAGCTCATTATGTTGCCCAGACTAGCCTTGAATACCTGGACTCTTGAGACCTACCTTATAGACAGAAGCTTCTGTCCCACACAGTCCTGTAGCCATTCAGTCCCAAAGAAAACACACAGAGGCTTATATTAATTATAAACTGTTTAACCTATTAGCTCAGGTCTATTATTAACTAGCTCTTATACCTTAAATAACCCATAATTCTTGTCTATGTTCAGCCATGTGGCTTGGTACCTTTTCTCCATGAGGAATTCTCATCTTGCTGCTTCTGCATCTGGTTGGTGACTGACTCTCTGCTTTTCCTCTTCCCAGAATCCTCCTAGTCTGGTCACCTTCCCAAACTTCCTGCCTGGCTACTGGCCAATTAGCATTTTATTAAACCAATACAAGTAGCAAATCTTTACAGTGTATAAAAGCATTATCCTACAATACCGTTCTGTCTCAGCCACCCAAGCTCTGGGACTACAGCCAGACACGTACACCACTGCCAAACCTGGCCATTCTTCCTCTTAATAAGCAAATGTTAAATGCTTCTGAAGTATAGGCTCTCATCCATTTACTCTTTGGGTCCCATGTGCTAACCAGCCATGTCCTGTATGGGGCATTTACTGTCAGGGCTGTTATCTCTCTGCTCCACTCCAGCTGCTCTGGGTAATGTTGACAGCCCATTCTCTGAGGCAGTGAAAGGTGCTCATTCACCAGTCTACAGATCAGATTCTTCCATCACTAGTATCAAACTAGTTCATTTAATTCTTAAAATTAACACACAGACAGCCATGTAACTTACTCTTGAGATTATAACTGCCAGTTCTCATAGAAGCAGAAATTGAGCCTTGTCCTAGGTCATACATACTTGGTAAGTGTAAGGATAGGATCTGAACTTTGATCTGTACACTCTGTTTACTCAACAAATATTTAATTAGCAAGATAGTAGAGTTTATTTAACAAAGAAAACAAAATTCCTCCTGACAGAAGTTTCTTAGCTAATGTAAATGGGGTCATAGCCTCAGACACTCCAGGGGATAGTTCATGGGGTGAGCAAAAGACAGGGAAATGAGCAATATACAAAACAGCATTCTGACCCATCGGACAAACTAGTCCTTGCTACTCCATTCCTCTGAGACCTTTGATGACTCCTTTCAGAGGCGTGTCTAGCACAGCACACAGTTTGTGATGTGGGAGTGTCATATATCAACCTGTTGATTTCATTGGTTAAGGAATAAAGAAACTGCTTGGTCCTGATAGGTTAAAACATAGGTGGGAGGAGTAAACAGAACAGAATGCTGGGAGGAAGAGGAAGTGAGCTCAGAGGCCATGCTCCCCTCTCCTGGGCAGACACCATGAAGCAAGCTGCCAGGTCAGACATGCTGAATCTTTCCCAGTAAGACTGATGCTACACAGATTATTAGAGATGGGTTGATTGGGATATGAGAATTAGCCTGTAAGGGCTAGAGTTAATGGGCCAAGCAGTGTTTAAATGAATACAGTTTGTGTGTTGTTATTTCGGGTAAAGCTAGCCGGTGGCGGGAGCTGGGTGGAGGCCGCAGCTCCTACTACAAGTTGGTAGACCATAAGAGAAGGAAATATGAAGACCACTATACCCTAACAAGAAAGTTGCAGCCCTATTGCTCTTTCTTCACTAATTAGATGAAGTTCCAGAACCTGAGATCTCAACAAAGTCCTCCTTGAACTCTCAGCCCAGGCTTGTCCCCTGGAACATCATTGTTGGAGCCCGGAGCTCAGGCTAGCCCACTGCGTCCATCCATGACTGCCTAACTAATGTAATGGTTTTCCCCTTGCAGGGACCCTCAGTACTGATTTCAGAACCACCACCCAGGCCAGCCTGTCTCCTGAACCTACTCCCCTCAGGCTGCTCTCCAGCATCTGTACTGTCTCTGTGGAGGTTTCCACCCAGCAACTTTGTCAGGTGTGGTAGAGTTCTCTGAAGGACCAGAGCCCACAGAATGAGTATGTACATAGACAAGATTTACAAGAGTGGCTTGCAGGTCATGGTCTGAGTTGTCCAACAGTGGCTGTCTCCCTATGGAAAGCCCAAGGATCTAGTAGTTGTTCAGACCATGAGTCTGGATGTCCCAGCATCTTAAGTCTGGTGCTGGAGTCCCAGGGAAGTCCTAGAGAGCATTCTCAGTCTACACTGGAATCCTAAAGAAGATGATTCTAACACCAGAAAAGAAACGGCTCAGGATGAGAAGCAGCAAAGTCTTTCTTCTGTCGTGTCCTTTTATGTGGGCTGCCACCCTAAATCTGGGCCACACTTTCAAATGATCTAATCAAAAAATCCTTCATAGTACGCGAAGCTACTTGGATGTTACAGCTGACTCCAGGTGTAACAGAGTTGATTAGTAATTAGTCATCACACCAGGTCATCCTAGTGTGTCACCTCCCAGAAAACAGTGCTGGCAGATCAAGGGACCCATAAAGCCGACCTTTTGCATGTGGTTGGATGGAAAGATCATGAAGGAGCTGAATCAACCCTATCTTTGCTCATATCCTCATGTATGAAATGGGAGATTTGAAAATACATCATCGTGAAAATAAAATAATATTCATATTTTATGATATAGTCTGATAAGAGAAAAACTCTGTTACCATCCCCCAAGTATCTGGGAAGAAATTCATCCTGGACAAGATGAGAAAGGCTTTTCTTGCTCTGTGCTCACTGCTACCCACCACAGTCACAAAGCCGTCAGAACAGTGGTGGCTGGTGGGACCCACATGGCAGGCCTTCTGCCAGCCACAGTGAGACAGAGCTCGTGGAGCTGGATGACATACAGCCCTGCTCCATGGAGCCTGCAGCCTAGGAAGGGGGAAGCCCTCCTTAGACAGAGCTGTGGGGTGATCCGGCTTCAGGAACCCAGGTATGGAAACAAGCTGGTGCCTTGGGTGCTCCCCGCTCTGTCTTGGGGAAACAGTGGCATTGCCCTGTGTGACACCCGGAGCCCCAAGAGCTTGTAAAACCTTACTAATGTGCTGTTCAGATCTGCTAGACCATGAATAGTAGAGCGCAGGACATTTGGACATGAGTAATCTCCACGGGTGGTTCCACACAGACACAGCTATAACCTACGACCCATATTTCTATGATATTTTTCCTAGCAGAAAATCAGAAAATATATTTATTGAGACCGTTCACTGCCCCTCTCAGTAAATCATTTGGTGTGTAAAGATGGGTTGGTGTTCTGGTCCTAAGGATGATGCAATAGGAACTTGGGCCACATGGACTCATTTCCCTCATTTTTAATTTTAGGATAACTTTCAAAATTCAAAAAAATTAATAACCTTAGAACTATTCAGTCCCCTCTAACATTGCTATTTTCAAACCCACAGCTTATACTGAATGTAGTTTCTCCTGAACACTGCAACTTTAAAAACCACCAAACACAGGTCTCCTTCCTTAGTGCATCATAGAATCTGTGGGAAAGAGCTCTGGTTAAAATATCACCTGATATTACCAGAGACCACAAGGGCTCCCTGCAGAATTCCATCATCACAGTGGCCATAACAATAAAACTCCATCCCCGGTTCGTGCCATGCATTCATTTGGATAGCAGGACTCTGAATGTCACCTGCAAGGGTGGCATCTGGTGGCTCCTGTATGTTGATAAATCTCTACTCATTTAGAGAGCGACAGCTCGGCTGGTGAAGCGGGCAGCACACAGACGCCGAAGGTACAACATGAGCGCACATCGTCCTCCAGTCTCAGACAGCTATCCCTCCGCTCACTAATGAGGGAGCGGGGAGCTGAGGTCAATGGACTCATCTCTCACCATCGGAACACAGTTCAGGTGTCCCAGCTCCGGGACTCACAACCCCACAGTGCCCCGCTAGACAACGCAACCCCGTTTTTAATGGCAAAAACACTGCAAATTCTAGGTGTCTGTTGTGATCAGGACTTAGGATCAGAAATGAGTGGCTTTTGTTCAAAAACGAATTACACGAGAGACACGTGTAACCTGTGTAGATAATTATGCACGCAATTTCACACAAACAGCAACGTCAGAATAACCTGCAGGACCCACAGCCTGCTTCCTCCCTTCAGAGCTGAAGAATCGGGAAAAGTCGCTTCTCTGTGAGCCTCGCCTGCAGGAAGGTAAACTGGGTTATAAGAAAAGATAACTCAGGAATAGTGCAGAGGACAAAGAGGAGGGTATGAGTCAGAGATTGAGTAAGGATGAGTAGACGAAATGGGGGAGGAAGGAAGAGAAAGGAGGGAGAGGCAGGAGAGAGGGGTAGGGTTTAGGGGACACTGGACCTGCAATGTTTTGTTCAGACCTTACTGAAGATACTAAAATAGCACACTGAACGTGTTAAACTGTCTGAAAGGTTGGCGGCAGCTTCAAGAACCCAGCTCCCCACTGCAAGACTTTCTGAAAGGAACGTGGGATTTTCTTAGGTAAACACCATTAAACATTTGACCCATTTCACTAGCTGACCTCTGCCAGCTGTGCACACCCAGCTACCCTCTGCCAGCTGTGCACACCCAACTATGCCCGGGTCATCATGAATGTGCCCCTGAGGCCCTGAGCATCTAATTGTGGGCATTCTGATGCCCGTGATGGATGAGTCACTGCAATAAATTCACTGAAGGTTTTTGTACATGTTTAATGATAAACACCAGCACACCCCACAGAGAACATCATCAAACCCAACCCTATGCATGTATGCATTGGTTACCTCTAGACAACAAATATTTCAGGGGGCTGGAGAGAAGGCTCAGCAGTCAAGAACGTACTGTGGGTGCAAAGGGCCCATACTCGATTCCACTGCCCACCACTACAGCGGGCATCCGAAGCATCTGTCCTCTGGGGGTGCCTGTACTCACACACACATGTCCACACACGGCTACACATAGTTTAAAAATAATAAAAATAAATTCTTTAAAAATATTTTAGCTAAAAGTCACCCCTTCCTTCCACTTCTCCTACCTCCAGATAGAGGCCTATTCTGATGTGGAGGTTTTTTATTCCCACATGGGTTTTAATGGTGGGGTGAAGCAGGAATAATGTACATTCACCAAACATAATAATTTTCAAATTTTCCAAATGTGCTGGATACAGCATTATGATACTATGTGTTCAAAGACAACTTGGCTTTTTCACTCCCTCAATATCATTTGTCTGATGCTTCCGCAGGTTGATGCATACAGCTGGAATAAGTCTAGTGCTCCACACTAGAGACCTGAGGACTCCCCCACTGATAAAGGGAGTTACCTGTCCTGTACATCTGAACTCTCAGCTCTTCAGGGTTTATCTGCTCCTTGATGGCAGAGAGTCTCTCCTTTGAAAGTAGCTATGCTGATTGCCTCCTTGATCCTCCATTCCTAACTGTTGACTCCAGCTCTGTGATCCTCTGGGGGCTACAGAGTGCACTTCATATGTCATTGTGGCGTATCTCCGTGTGACTCTGGTGTTCGGCAGCAGAGTTTTGCAGACATGCCCTTCCACCCTCTGCTCCGTCTTCATTCTGCACGCTGCTCTGTAAATTCCTTCCCTAAGTTTTACTTCCCAGCTTTTTGCCAACTCTGGAAAGTCAAGGATACGACTCTTTCTCTAATCATCCAGTTTGGCAACTGGAGTCAATCGTGGGGAATTTACACCAAGGAAATGGGAAAATGATATAAATTAGGACCTTTTGTTTTGGAAATTCACTGGAACATCGCTTTATAAACCCAAATCGCTATTGTTTTTACTTGAATATTTAATTAAGACTTTAAATAGCTGAGAGAAAACAGACAGTAGTAGCTTCTACCTGATCTCATTTACATTTTGCTTCAGGTTTTTCTATAGCGCTTCTTGCAAGGCAGCTCTACTGTTGACTAACTCATTTTTTTGACTCACTGCAAAAGTGTTGTTCTGAAAGAAACTTTGAACAGAGCTCTTTGTGTGCACAGCTATCTGTTTCCTCTCAGGACTGAAACCTTGCCAGGCCACTGTCTTCCATTTGTTTTCTCCTGAGGAGAGACTGTCTTCACTCTTGTCAGCATGCTCTGTGTAAGCCTTGTCTTCTCCTCTGCCTGATGTCAAGGTTTTCCACTCATTACTAATTTTAAATGCTTTTATGATACCTGCAGTTTCCTGGCTTTTGTGTTTTAATCAACATTCTGTTGCTGTGATAAAACACCATGACCATGCGACTCTTATAAAGGAAAACATTTAATTGGGTCAGGCTTACAGTTTGGAGACTTAGTGCATTATCATCATAGTGGGAAGAATAGCAGCATGCAGGCAGATATGGTGCCGGAGAGGAGCAACATCCAGATCTGCAGGCAGCAGAGGGTGACACTGGGCCTGTCTTGGGCTTCTGAAACCTCAAAGCCCAATCCCCAGTGACACACTTCCTCCAACAAGGCCACATCTCCTAATAGGGCCACTCCTTGGTGACCAAGCATTCAAATAAAAGAGCCCATTCCAAATATAAGGACTATTCTTGTTCAAACCACCACATAGTGTTTGGGATTTATTGGCCTTCTTCCTTCCTTCCTTCCTTCCTTCCTTCCTTCCTTCCTTCCTTCCTTCCTTCCTTCTTTCCTTCCTTCTTTACTTTAGTCTGTTGATTTACAACCTTTCTCAAGTTTGAAAATTCTTGGGTCTCCCAAATGATGACTGTTTTCCTCTCATCTGGGAATACACTTAAGTTAACCATCTGTTGGGACCTCTGAAGATGCCCCTTGGCTCCACAGCTCACACATATTCATCTTGCTTGTTCTGTTTCCTTTTACAGAGTTTCCATCGCTGTTTCTTCATATTCGCTAATCTTTTCTTCTTCTGTGTCTACTATGCTGCTAACCCCACCCACCACTTTTCATACTGTTATATTTTCAACCAAGTTCAAGCAAAGTCACCCAACTTTTCGGATTATATTCATGGTACTTAGTCTTTACCTTTTGAACATATAGTGATTACGCTGCCTTCGCTGTACAGCCTACTAATTGTTATGCCTCACAGTGTGGGGTGCATTTTCTTGCTTATTTACTGTTTGGAACATTTTTAGTCCTCGCTGGCAGACCGAATTTTACTTTGGGTGTATCAGATACTTTCTTTCTGTAAATAATAAACTTTGTTCTAAGCTGTGGGTGTTTGGCAGGGCTTGGATTCCTTTGAGCCTTGTGTTTGGGCTTGATTGGACAGGAACTGGGCATTGTTTATCCAATCCTTCTGAGTGAGCATTATACTCAATGTTCTCATATTGTGAGGAGGTCGCTTATTGGTTCCTGGCTGCTCAGCCCCGAAATAATCACACAGAAACTATATTATTTAAAACACTGCTTGGCCTATTAGTTCTAGCTTCTTATTGTCTAAGTCTTGCATATTAATTTAACCCACTTCTATTAATCTGTGTACAGTCACATGGTAGTGGCTTACCAGCAAAGTTTTAGTGCATCTGTCTCCAGCGGCAGCTCCATGGCTTCTCTCTCAACTCTACCTTTTTTCTCCTAGCACTCAGTTTAGTTTTATCCTCCTACCTAAGTTCTGTCCTATCAACAGGTCAAGGCAGTTTCTTTATTCACCAATGGTATTCACAGCATACAGAGGGAAATCCCATATCACTCTGAGGATTCAGAGGTTTCCCAGTCTACCCCAAATGAGCTCAAAAAGTAGTTCCCTCCTCTCCTTTCATGTGGTTATTTACTCAGCTTGGGATAATTTTCTGAAACCTCTGTGTTGGTCAGCACCTAAGGAAGAGAGGAGAGGGGCCCTTTACTGATCTCTGGAGATCTTCCTACACACAGTTTTCTCTGTCCTCTACTGTATCCTGTGAACTCTGGTCTGCCCTTGGTCTACCCTGACTCTGGATTTCCTTTCCCCAGCACAGGGCATCTTCCATGCTCTGGCTGGGAAGCCTTCTCTGTGCATGCACCTGCATTCACAGAAGTGCAGCTCCGGCTTGCTCCTCCTTTCTCAGCAATCACTGTGCTTCTCGATAATGCTGGAAAGCTGCTGCTTCACATGTTTTGCTTGTTTTTGTTTTGTTGTGTTGTATTTGTTTGAAGAGAGAAAACTGAATCTCTCTTACACTGGACAGTGTAAGAATCTATTTAACTTCAGATTCTGTAATTTTTTACAAACTGGCCTTTGGAGTCTGTATCTGGTCTTATGATATACTATGTATCCCTCTGCATTTGAAATACAATGTTTATGGGCCAAAACATAGTATCCTTAAGTTCTCAAGCCTGATGTCCAATGTCTGGTCCCAGACAGTAGTTGCTAAGGAGACCTATTGGGCATTCAGCTTTTTACCACACCAATCACAGCAATACATTTTTACACAATTTACAAATATCCCACAACAGTTTGCCACAGAAAATGAATTACTTATATGCACAATTAAAAAATAAAATAGCTATACAAACATCTGTAGCTAACACAGTGTGTATAGAGCTGCATCTTATGGTTTAAGATGCTAAAATCTTTTGCTTACTCATCAAAATCGACAGATGGAGACTATGTCTATAACCTTGCAATATCATTAAAACAATAATATTGTTAAAAATATTACATTCAAAATATTTTATTTACTAACAAGTGTGTATCTTTTACTCAAAATCACTTTATTCTTGATTTTTCCATTTTCCAATCCTTAGATGCTACCATGGGCTTAGGGGAAGAAACAACCCTTGGTTAATCTTACACTCATCAAATTCGGTCCCTAGCTGCTGTAATTCCAGCCAGCAGTTTCTGGAGAAATCATCGGGCTTTGCTGGCTTACCAGAGTGGAGATTTCATCTTAGAGAACATGAGAAACTCAATTATAAACTTATTTAACCTCCTGGAACCTTGCCAAAAAGCCCAATTTAATCATGGTAAAGCATAGGATTAAGCTTATTGTCGCTGGATTTCTCTGCTATCAAAACACAGAACTAAAGAAGCCTGCTTCTCCCACTTTCACTGAATCCCCTCCTCTCCGTGCTTTTCCAGGTTAACTGGTCTAGGGAAGTTTGTACCTGGAATAATGAAGTTACAATTCTTCTTTAATTGTTTTGCTCTATCTACTCAGAGATGGTTAAGGGAATAGATGTGGAAATAGGTCCCACGATCTGTTTGTCTGCTTGATTCACCCCTCAGCTCAGGTCAAATATTTTTAGCTACTTAAAAAATGAGGCCATTTTTATTAATATCTTAAGTGTTTCATTTGCATCATCATTACACCTCTGTGCAGCACACACACATACAGCGTCAGAAAGTCCTCAGATGCATTACAAAAAAATGACAGAACTATCTCTGTCTCCTCTAGCTCCTGGGAAACTCTTCATAACCATTTCCACTGAGTCTTCACATTTACTTCCGGTCTATAAATTTCATGTTAGTACTGCTATATCTTCACTGTACTTTTCTTTTTTTTAAGCTTTAGTCAATATAAGTCATTCTGTAACATATAGTTCTCCTCCAGACTTCTGCTGTTCCTCCAGCATGCACATTTTCAGGAGGGCTGTCTGTGTTCTCTCAGAACAGTATAAATGGAGTTTCTGTCCCACCTGGTTTCACAACCATTCAGTCCCAAAGAAACACACAGAGGGTTGTATTAATTATAAACTGGTTAGCCTATTAGCTCAGGCTTAATATTAATTAGCTCTTACAACTTAAATTAACCCATAGTTCTTGTCTGTGTTTAGCCATGTCATTTGGTAGTACCTTACTCAGTGAGTCATTCTCATCTTGCTTCCTCTATGTCTGGGTGGCAACTGCAGACTGAGCCTTTCCTCTTCCCAGAATTCCCCTAATCTGGTTGCCCTGCCTATGCTTCCTGCCCCGCTACTGGTCAATCAACATTTTATTAAACCAATACAAGTGACAAATCTTTACAGGGTACAAGACATTATCTCACAGAAGATCAGTACTTCAAGGAAGTCACAAAGTCACCAACCACATGAGCAGCTTTCCATAGTACAGTTTATAGACTTAGTGTTCCTGCCTGACACCTTCCACAAGTCTCTACCATGTTCTTCTGTTTGCTAATGTCAGTTAGATCATTATTAAATACTTGTATCTATATAAATGTTAATCACATGGCATTTAAAAAGGTTGACATTTATGTCCTATAAAACTTTTATTTTATTTAAATTGGTACTTGTTGATATTGTCATTTGCTTCCTCTTTCCTTTTTACTTTTTTATCTGTCCAGGAGTAGGTATGTGCATGTGAGTGCATATGTCCACAATGTCCAGAAGAGGGCATCTGATCCCCTGGAGCTGGAGTTAACACATTTACAACCTGGTGGGTAAATGGCTGCTGTTTAAGTTGCTAAAGTCTGAGTCAGTTGTTACACACAAAGGATAACCATTGCTGTTACTAAAGAACCCGGCTTCCAAGATTCAGATGGTTTAACTGTTGAAAGGACTCAGGAAAGGGCCTCACCAAATCAGACACAGGGTCCCTGTGTCTGTCTAAACAGACTTTCTGATAATCTCTGACTTCACCTCCATTCTCAGAGGCCCTTGATGTCTCAAATCTCTGAATCTGATTACCTCTGTCCCTGTCCTCTCTGCTGGTTCAGGGATCAGTGTCTCACTCCTCTAGGTCTCATCCATTTGCCTCCAGTTTGCCAGTTTTCTTCTTTTGAGCCTCTCTTGTCTCAATTTGACCTTCTAAATTATACTAACCCATTTTAATGGGGATTCAGAAGGTATCAAAAGTAAATGCATTTATTCAACATGTCATCTTTACCTTGAAGTCCACACATCATAACTATTATATTTATCACTGGGAAAGATTAAAAGAAAATCCAGGCCCCTCTCCTTCTTCGTATCTTTGCCTTTTAGGTGTGATTTTATAATTTCTGCCTCAGAAAGCAGGGCCTATTCCCCTTCTTTTCAATCAAGTCAGGGGCTGTGGTTTGTTTTAGCCAGTTAAAAATATATCAGAATTAACTGCATGCTAATCCCAAATCTAGATGTGCAGTGTCTTTCATGGTCCCATTATTCTCTAAGAACTGTGTCTGGCCAGAGCACAGCATTCCAGCAGCAGACAGCTCAGGCCAGCCACCCATAAGGGATCCTAGAACATCTACTGGAGTAAACTCAGCTACAACTAGAAGATCCTCATGAGCCAAACACACATTTGCAACCTGGTGGGCAAATGGCTGCTGTTTAAGTTGCTAAAGTCTAAGGTCAGTTGTTACACATAAAGGGTAACCATTGTTGTTATTAAAGAACCGGACTTCAAAGATTCAGATGGTTTAACTGTTGAAAGGAATCAGGAAAGGTCCTCACCAAATCAGAAATGTAAAGAATCATCCAAATAGTGCGAACCTGCTGCTGACTTTGCCCCCGAACAATGCTTGCATAAATAATAAATGGGTTGGTTTTGAACTCCACATTGTTCTTTTTACATAACATCATTCCCTCAACGACAGCAAATCAATTTCATAGTCAGTACTCATACAGCGGCAGACAACTGACAGGGACACCAGAGACTTGATGGTGACCGCTCCCAATTACTCCAGACACCGAGAGCCTGTCTGTGAGAACACTGAGCCCACAGCAAGCCACTGCCCTTGTCATCATCCAGGAGGGGTCAGCCTGGGCTCCATGTACTGCCAAAGGCTACCGTTAGAAAAGAGATGCCTCCTGCTTGAGTTTCTGCTGGTGTCCTACCACTACTAAAACAAAGGAACTCACTGTGAGGTGCTCACTTTTCCATGGCTGAATGAAAGGAAATAAAAGACTGGAGAAAATGTAAATGAAAAGCAAAGCAAATGTGCTAAGCATGTATGCTAACATAGCCACACCCAGACAACATGGCAGGGAACAGTATATGTGGCTCTTTCATGTCCCATACTTATGAAGCTGAAGGGCCTCCAGAGCTGAGGGGCCACTAGACATGTGGGAGAAATCTCAATATTAGCCCTGATTTAAAAAAAAAAGTTAAAGACAAAAATTGGTTTTATGGCTTGGCAGACTAACAAGATCACCATTCCCAACTGTGAGCAACTCTAATTCTTTTGACTTGCAGGCATAATCTCTACTGTCATTGAAGATCTTTGGGGTCCATCTCTGTTCTCACTAAAGTTCTTTGGGGTTCGTATTTTCCTCATTCCCCTCCAAGTCTAGCTAGGTTGCAGAGTTAAGTTTATGATCATGAATAAAAACAAAGAAAAATGTTTTTGTTTTATATATGTGCAGGTAGGTATCTGTGTGTGGGTATGTGCACATGAATGCAGGTACCTGTGGAGGCCAGAAGAGGGCATCAGATCTTCCAGAGTTCAAGTTACAGATGGTTGTAACATACCAGTGTGGGTTCAGTGAGCCAAACAGGGTTCCTCTGTAGGAGCAGTAGTGGTCTTAACCTCTGAACAATTTCACCAGTACTGCATCCCTGATTTAGACTGAATTCATCCAGCTAAGTAAGGCTGTGAATAGAAACCACTGTAGAATTAGCCTATTTATCTTTCTGGGTGAGATATCTAGTCTAATAAGAAGAAAAAATCTAGGACAGTTGAAAATGTGAACAGGGATCTGTGATGGCCTGGGTCCTAGACTAGACAAGAGTTCAAGAAGCAAGTGAGACAAGTGACTATGCATGTATTCACTTCTCTCTCCTTCTGACTGATACCTGGATCATCCACTCCAGGTTCCTGCTTCCTTAACTTCTCTGCACTGATGGGCAGGGCTGCAGCTTATCATCTTAATCTTAAATAACCTTTCCCTTAGTGTTGCTTCTGCCAGGATATCATTTACAGACATAGAAATGAAACTAGGACAGAGGTCTTGGTGCTTTCTGGGTGACAGGCCATCTAAGCTGAAGTGTGGACAAGGACACTGAGAAGTCGCCAAGCAGTCAGTCTGGTAAGAGGAGGAGCCAGGGCAGTGTCAAATGCTCATTATGATACTGCCCAAGGTTGTGACATCACAGGGATTCAGAGGGAATGAAAGTATGTCTGTCTGTGTTCAGAGCTGACCTGACCTGACGATAAGGTCTAGGGAAGTAATCAGGAATAAATCATGACAATATTCATATACAGTGGCCAGGAACTTGAACTTAATACTGATAATCACAGAGGAAGTTGTTTATCTGGTTTCTTTTATCTACCCATAAGTTCTGAGGGAACTTAGAGAATGTCTTCTTTGCAGTTACATCCCTTGGACTTAGAACAATGTATGACACTTCCTGGATATTTAATAAACCTTGTCTGAGTAAAGGAATGCCATGTACCAGTCTGGCAATTTCCTTTCATGCATGCATTTGATAAAGACAAATGTGCTACATAGGGCTGGGGTGAGCAGATACAAGGAAACCAGGGTAGAGGTCATCTGTATCTAAAGAGATGATGAGGAGAATCACACAAGTACAGGAGATTGTCACACATTTTCAGTGTCTAACAGGGTGACACTAAGGTTGTTTGATGAAGCTTCAAAGAATCACAGTTCATATCTCCCTAAAATAATACACACACAGCGTGTGTGCACGCATGCTCCTGAGGTGGGTGGGTGGGTGTTAAGTCATTGGGTTGACAATGTCCCAAGAAGCATGATAGACTAACAAAAGCCCTAGCATCATTCATGAGAAACCTCCATTCATGTTGTTGGTCAGGCAGTCTAAGTATCTCCCAAAACAACATAGGATATTGCTATTTGCTTTGGTTGACCCTCAGAGGTTGAAGGTAAACCCCTATTGCTGAAGACACCACACACTTAGAATACAGGGCTTGGATGATTCTAATGGAATCCAACCTGAAAGCCCCTCCTTGAAGTTTATGGTACCCTATGGTCTAGCTTCCAGGGTGCCAGAAACCATTATACAAACTGAAAAGAAAAGGAAGCCGTTAGTAGTCCAACAAGCTGCACAACCAATGAAGTACAATTATCAGCATGACAAGACAGCCATAAATGTGCAATAAGTGGCACTCACGTGTTGGTGGTGACCAGCAGCCGTCTACCTAGATTCAACAGATGGGAAATCACATCTAGTCCTAGAAACCTAGCCAGCCTCCAAGGGCTTGTGAGGTTATGGGCCATTTTGTTAGATGAGCATAATTCTTTACTAAACCCTTATACCCAAACATTGGGTTCCTACCTCTCCTTAACAAAGAAACTTCTCTTTGCAGCAAACAAAGACTGGTGGTTGGAATGAGAATGGCCCCCATAAGTTCACAGATTTGAACATTTGGTCACCAGGGAATGGCACTATTTGAAAGAATTAGGAGGCATGGCTTCATTGGAGGAAGCATGTTACTGGGAGTAGGTTTTAAAGTTTCAAGGGGCCAAGCCAGTTCAGTGTCACTTGCTCTCCCTGCTGCCTGCAGATCAGATTTAAGACTCTCAGTTCCTTCTCCAGCACCATGCCTTCCTATATGCTATCATGTAAACAGAAACTGCTCATTTATATTCTGATTGCTAAGACCTGAATAATCACACAGAAACTATATAAATTACAAAAGTGTTCAGTCAAAGATTCAGGCATATTTCTAGCTAGCTCTTACATCTTGAATTAACCCATTTCTATTAATCTGTGTACCGCCACAAGGCCATGGTCTACCAGTAAGGTTCTGAAAGACTGGAGTCTTTCTCCTTGGTCAGCTACATGGCATCTCCTT
Source organism: Alexandromys fortis (assembly GCF_014885135.2). Classification (NCBI taxonomy): domain Eukaryota; kingdom Metazoa; phylum Chordata; class Mammalia; order Rodentia; family Cricetidae; genus Alexandromys; species Alexandromys fortis. Next base: position 10,066,678 of record NW_026067907.1, on the reverse strand, counting down.
GACTCCACTTACTTTCTCTCTATATCTCTGTTTTTATTTCCCACATGGCTTTACTCTACTAAGGCACTGGCAGAAACAGCTCCTTTAATAACCAAAGGTAATAAATCATATTCATAGCATACAAAGGGGAATCCCCATCACTGCCATGCTTCCTGCCAAAGTGACAATAAACTAAACTTCTGAAACTGTAAGACAGTCCCAATTAAATGTTTTCCTTTATAATATTTCCCATGGCCATGGTGTTTTTTCACATCAATAGAACCCTTTCTAAGACAGAGACCTTCACAGAAAACCATAACAGGATACAATGTAGAGATCAATAGATCATGAGGAACCTAGCCCCAGGGTCTACGTCACAGCTCTTGAATCTATGGTTTAAGGAACATCATGAGAAAAGGGGGATGAACAAGACTTTAAGAGCCAGAATACCAGGAATTCTGTAATGAAATAGTTTTTCCTAGAAATAGTTTAATAACCAAGACTGGAACAATGGCAGTATCAATAAACATATTAATGTGGATGAGGGGCTGCTTGTTGGGATTTCTGTCTCACCCAGTACCCCACAGCAGAGAAGCCCCAAAGAAAATTACACAGAGATCTCCATAAGTTATAAAACTGATTGGCCCACTAGCTCAGTCTTCTTATTAGCTCTTGTAGCTTATATTAACCCATTATTCTTATCTTTGTTAGCCACGTGGATCAGTACCTTTTTTCAGTGGGGCAGGTTACATATTGCTTCTTCAGTGCTCTGGACTGGACTGGGAGGAATGGGCTTCCTCCTTCCAAGAATTCTTCTGTTCTCATTGCCCCACCTCTACTTCCTGTCTGGTTCACCCGCCTATACTTCCTGCCTGGCCAATCAGTGTTTATTTAAAACATAATTGACAGAATACAGACAATTCTCTCACACGATTTCCCCCTCTCTTTTTTTTTTAACAAAGGAAAATATCCATAGTCCATTTTTTGGGAATGTTGGCGTAGTATTCCAGGCTACTTCCAGCTGGCTGGGGGCACTGATAATCTTATGAGGACCTAAAGAAAATTTAGAATTATGATCCAGTCCTGACTGGAGTATCCTGTGAGTCTTGATCATCTCAGGCAGCAGTCTTGAACCTGTTCTGCATGAAGAACTCAGACATGTGGGCCATCTGTTCCTACTGGAGATTTCTCAGGTAGTCTTCCTTGACCGAACCTGATTTTTCTTAATTCAGAATGAATCCACAGTCTTTCATTTCCTGTAGAAACAAAGGCAAAATCTCTTCTCCAAAGTAACATACCTTTTGACTTCAATATTGAAGTCAAGGTATGTTCAAAATATCTATCTTGGATTAGTTCAGCATTTATAAACAAATATCTTTTAGCAGCTGTTTCTCCTTCCTCAGCATTCAAATAATTCAAAGAGAGCATAATAGCATACAGTATCAAGATTTTCTGTGTATTTTCCATCTTTATGTGGCTTTATTTTAACCTATATTTCTTTTATTTTTATTTTTTTACTTTTTTGTTTTAAGATTATAAACTGATTGTCAGAAGTAAAACCAGAAGCAGAAGTGGAACAAAGAGAATAGGAGTATTCTGGAAAGTAGGAAGCTCCCTCCACATTCCAGTCCAGACCACCGAGAAGCAAGATGTAACCTGCCTGACTGAAAGGTACCAAGCCACATGGCTAACAAAGATAAGAATAATGGGTTAATATAAGCTAAAAGAGCTAATAAGAAGACTGAGCTAATGGGCCAATCAGTTTTATAACTTATAGAGATCTCTGTGTGATTTTCTTTGGGGCTTGTCGGCTATGGGATACTGGGTGGGACAGAAACCCCAACAAGCAGCCCCTCATGTTATAGATGGGGAAATTTTTGTGGAATCTCACCAAAAACAAACAACTAAAGCAAATAATGACTTCTGGGAGAAGGAGAATTTGCCTCTACAGAGCTGAGCCCCTTGTTGGTCATCTGACAGAGTGGTCAGCCTTGAAATTATAAAGACACCACCAACAAAAATGGACTTGGGATGTTGTATTTATACATTTCTGTATACATATACATACATATATATGCATGTAACAGTAAAGAAAAAACTATGAATTTGGGAGTTTGGGAAAAGGTGATTTGGGAACGATTAAAAGGATTGAACCTGAAGGGACTGAAAGGAGAAAAGTTAGGTGAGAAAGGATATAATTTTTAAAAACAAAATAAAGAAAATTAGACCAAAGAACCAGTCAGTGCAGATAAGGAAAACTCATATATCAAATACTAAAGAGAACGTTTATGAAACTTCAATAATATTCCTTCTCATAAAGAAATACCTCAGAACTCCACAGAATGACCTCTTCCAAGCTTAGGTCCAAGTGAAATTATAACCAAGTAGAAAATCAGCATCAAAAAGATACCACCCAAATCATCCAGCTTTTATTAAAACCTACAAATGATGTGTTACTTATAAGTTATAAACTACAAATTAAATATGTGTGGTAATGAATATGCTTCATACTTTTTAAAAATATACTATCACTTAGCTCTAATAAAGCTCTGTAAATGAGGTTCCTCAATGCTGCCCTGTCCCTGCCCAAATAATCACTCAGAGGCTTATATTAATTATTAATGCTCAGCCAATAGTTCAGGCTTATTACTCGCTAACTTTTACATTTAAATTAATGAATATGTCTATCTATGTTCTGCCATGTGGCTCAAGGCTTGTTATCTCATTTTCTACATAACCTGCTTATCTGGCTGACCTCTCTCCTGACTCTGCCCCTCTTCATCTAAGTTCTCAGTTTGATTAATCTGCCTAACCTCATCCTACCTGGCTATTGGTCAAACAGCTTTTATTAACCAATGAGAGGAATACATATCCACAGCATACAGAAAGATCATCCCTCAGCACATCTCTCCTGCTTTTCTTTACCAATTTCGTGTGAACTATTTTTTTAATTATTTGTAAAAGAAGCTAAAAATCTGGAAATATAGCCTATACCCCTATCATCACTAGCAGAATGGCTATGAGTTCAAGGTCATCCTCAACTATGGGTAAGTTCAAAGTTAGCCATGGAAGGCTACCTGAGACTTGATCTTAAAAAAAAAATTGTTAAAATACAGAAGAGAGGTTGATTAGGGTCTCTAGGAAGGAGGTAAGATCTAGCCCTAGACTTATACACAGCCTGATCTGTCATTGGGACCACCTATCCAACCTGTTCTTACAATAGCAAGAAGCAAATTGTCTCTCTTTACTCTGTGATACTTTTTGAGAGTAAATGTTGCTGTAAGATAATACTCTTGTACACTGTAAAGGTTTGTCACTCCTATTGGTTTAATAAAATGCTGATCAGCTAGTAGCCAGGCAGGAAATACAGGTGGAACAACCAGACTAGGAGAATTCTGGGAAGAGGAAAGTTTCAATCTGCAGTCATCAGCCAGACACAGAAGAATCAAGATGAGAATACTGCACTGATAAAAGGTACTAAACCATGTGGATAAACATAGACAAGAATTATGTTTGGATTTAAGCCATAGCAACTAGCTACTAATAAGCCTGACCATAAGTCAAACAGTTTATAATCAATATAAACCTCTCTGTGTTTATTTGGCACTGAATGGCTGCAGGACAGAAACTTCCATCTACAAAAGATAGGAATAGGGTGGCTCAGAATAATTGAAGAAAGGACAATGGAGTAGCATTCAGGGAAAGATGTGCAAAAAAAAAAAAAAAAAAAAAAAAAGATACCTGTCCTGCAGACATGGACCCAACTTTCTTTAGCAGCATATCTCACTAAAAGCATCAATATTCCAGATGCTTCTGCATGCAGTTATGGCACATTAAATTTAACTTTCCAGCTCCCTACTTCATGCATCCCTCAACCAAGTGTTTATTTTTACCTCAGAGCAGAGCGTCTGACTCCAGTTGTAAAGGAGGACTGTAGAATTAATACACGGCTCAGGTTTTCACACCACAGCATCTGAATGCTTGTTTGTGTGGATAGTGACCTTAGCTGCAACACAAGGGGTGGAAAATACCTTGTTATGTTACTGCTCACATAGAAAAGAGCACTTATTGGAACTCCTGCCATGAAGCCAAGCAGACCTCAATTCAAGCCCAATACCACAGAGAAGTACATGTGGGAGACCTGGACTTGACTTTCCAGTCAGCAGAAGTGTGATGTAAGGTCTTCCTCACACACCACTTAAGAAGAGTGGATTTCTTGTCTAACCTGAGAGGATGATCAAGTGTTCCATGGAGCTCTCGAGCTCATAACTGTTCACTTGCTCATCACATCACTGCCATCACCACCAGTCTCACTCAAACCTAACTTTTACTGAAAGTAGTATTAATACTTGAGAAACTTTTTAAAATTCCAGAGTAGGTAGAGCTAGATCAAGTAGAAAATTTTAGAATACATTAAGGTATAAAATTTGTCATTGACGTCCAGTTAGAATTCTTTAGTCTTCAGTAAAAAATCACTACTTTTGAAATGTCAGTATATGTTGAAACAGAAAGTTTGTCAATGTAAATTTTTTTTGGCACATTTGGAAAGGAGTCACTTTGTTTTTGAAATACACACAGCCCTGCCATTTTACTTATTTGCTCTGCTTTTCACACTAGTTTCTGGTTTATAGAAGAAGGGGGGAAATCAAAAACAGCCTAGGGATATTGTGAACACATCACAAGAAAAAGAAAATATAAAGTATATAAAGGTCTAGACAATTTGTGGAGTGATAAGGCATCTCTTCACCCCCAAGTGTGTATTCTTCAACACGCAGCAATTATGCACTTAAAATTGTTAACTAGTCATGAACAGCAGTAAATTGCTGAGCATGAGGATCCAAGCTCCCTGGATGATTTCTCTGCTGGAAGAGGCTGGAATTTGCTAAAATCCATGACAACTTCATTGTGAATCTCAACAACAATATCTAAACATGCCTGACACTCTATTTTTATGAATGTTTGTGGTGCCATCATAGGGGGAAACACAAACTACAAAAACACATCCAGTAAGGTACTCACACGCTCACATATACACGTGCACACCCATGAATTCCACATCCATCTGTTGTAAGGAAGCTACTAGTTAGTTCCTAGCTGCTTAGCCCTGAAATAATCACATAGAAACTATATTAGTTAAACCACTGCTTGGGCCACTAGCTCTAGCTTCCTATTGGCTAACTCTTACACATTAATTTAACCCATTTATTTTAATCTGTGTATCGCCATGTGGCGGTGGCTTACTGACTAAAGTTCCATCTGGCTCCAACAGGGCTACATGGCTTCTCTCCAACTCTGCCTTCTCTTTCTCCCAGCATTCGGTTTAGTTTTCCCTGCTTATCTAAGTTCTGCCGTATCAACAGGCCAAGGCAGTTTTCTTTATTAATTAACCAGTCATATTCACAGCATACAGGGGGGAATCCCACATCATCCATCCAAGCATACAAGATGAGTTCACCCTACTTTTGAATACTTTAAAGTAAGGGAATGGCCAGCACAGAGTCTTAAGGAAATTGTTATGCTTTGCTTTCCATGTTTGGGATTGCATAAATTTACAATTAAAAGACATCATTTTATAATTTCAAATGAGCAAAGTTTAATTGACAAATAAATCTACATAAATAATGTCAAACTTACTTAAAGTGACTTATTAGAAAAATGACACAAAAAGAAACAAGACACTGATAAGACACATTCCCATTACTTAGGACTCCAGGACCATCCACTCCTGTGAAAATTTAGTCCACAGTTTAGGCAATTATGACATGTGAGCCACTGCTAAAGACCCACAAACCCTAAAGCATTTAATCCTTACACTAAATCTGTGAGCTTAGCGTGATTAGGCTCATTTCCCTAGGAGGAAGAGAAAGCCCAGGCAGATTAAGGATTCTCTTGAAAGCCATAGCCATAGAAGAGTAGACTCCTGTTTACAGGTATCTCAGCTATCAGACCCCTCAACCCACAGGCTTCATCAACAGAAGAGTAGACTCCTGTTTGCAGGGATCTCAGCTATCAGACTGCTCAACCTATGTGCTTTTCCTCATGAACCTTACATTGAGCAGGAGAAAGCTGTTATTCATGAGCAAATTTTTATGAAGCACTGAGAGTTCAAAGCAAAAAAAAAAAAATCATCAGTGATCAGCGTTCCAACAGGGAGCTCAAATGCTGATTAATCACTCACTCAACACATTATCAAAAATTGTTACTTTATGCCAACAAGCACTTTATGTACCTAAACCTTGCCAAAAGCAATCACAGGAGACAGCGGGGTGCAGAAGGTGGAAAGAATCATAAAGCCTCCATCTCTATAAAGCTGCTGGAGCAGCCAGAGTGAATTAACCCTTCAATGGACTGCCTGTGGGCTCCAATGGGTTACACATCGGCCTCCCTGAGGGCAAGAACTCTCAGCTTTGTCTCTGCTGTGTGTTCTCCACAGAACAGCACACAGTGGCCTCGTCAGCCTTCAATTGCACATGGCGCTAATGGTACAGTCTGAATGGATGAGTGACTGACTCCTTGATTAGGGCTTTTTATTTGTTTGTTTATTTGTTGCTGTGAAGAAACACCATGACTGACCAAAAGGCAAATTGGAGAGAAAAGGGTCTATTTGGTTTATACTTCCACATCACTGTTCATTGGAGAAAGTCAGGACAGGAACTCAAAGAGGGCAGGAACCTGGAAGCAAGAACTGATGCAGAGACCATGGAGGAGTGTTGTTTTCTGGCTTGCTCACCATGGCTTGTTCACCATGACTTGCTCAGTATACTTTTTGTACTGAACCCAGGAGCAGCAGTCCAGGCATAGCACTATCCACAATAGGCTGGGCCCTTCCCTAGCAAATCGTTACTTAAGAAAATACCCTATAGGCTTGCCTACACCCCAGTATTATAGAGGCATTTTCTCAGTTGAGGGTTTTTCCACCCAAATAAATTTAGCTTGTGTCAAGTTGACATAAAACGATCCAGCACATTCTTTGTCACGAAAGCAGCAGATACCTGATCCAAAGTCATCTTTGTAAACACATGAAAGTAGAAATCTCAGAATACAACTTGAGGCAGAAACTTAAACCTCTAGTAGGATTAATCTCATCCACATGTTCTGCCTTCATTTCTTCTCCAAGAGCCTTTCCTAGATGGTGAATACAAAAAGCTTTAAGAACAGCAGCTCTCAACCTGTGGGCCATGAAAACTAAACTAAACAAAAATAAAACAAAACATGACCCCTGTGAGGTCAAATGACCCTTTCTCAGTGCTTGTTAAGACCATCAGAAATCATAGATATTTACATTAGAATTCATAAATTATGAAATAGCAAGAAAAATAATTTTATGTTTGGAAGTCACCACCACATGAGGAACTGTATGAAAAGATCGTAGCATCAAGAAGGTTCAGAACCTCTGGGCCAGAGTCTCTCAGACGCATCAAAGTTCAAGAACAAAACAGAGGACAGGTCCTTTGTAGTTTCTCTGTGAGACGTGTCTCCCTCATATGTTCCTGTGCTGAAGGCCTGCTCCCTGGGTGGTGGGTTCAACCACTGAAAAGGAACTCAGTCAACAGAGCTCAGACCTAATCAATGTGTCAATCTGCAGATGGAAGCGTACTGATAGCATCATTGGGAGGTTAATGAAATACTCAGAGGCAGAACCTAAGTGGATGAAGTTGGTTGCTAGAAGCGCATTCTGGGCCCTTCCTCTATCTTCCTCTGCTTCCATGAAGCCATAAGCTCCCTTCTATTACATGATACCTCACCATATCCCAAGACCAATGGAGACATGTGACCTCTGAGACCCTAAACTAAGATAAATTCTTCTGATTACCATACTCACAAGTCCTGAGACAAAGTATGACCAACCCACCCTAAGTTTCATGCCTTCCCCAGGAATAGGTACTATGGTTACAAAGGTATAGCCGTTAGGTCATGTTTAGTCACATGTGGCTCTCCTAGAGCCAAAGCTGGAGCCAACAGAGATTATGTGGTTCTTGGAAGGTGCTTTGTTTCTGCATAAAAGCCAAGCAAGCTCTGGTCTGCAGGATGATGGAGACCCACACTGAAGGGAAACATCCAATGTGCGGCTCTGCTCAGGTATGTTAGTGCTTCCCCCAGAGTCTTGAATAAGCAAGGAAATTCTATCCAGAAAATAATAAAAATACTACTTAAGTCTATTTTCTTCAGAACTCAAAATATACAAGACTTAGAGATAATGATTAAAAGAAATTTGGGACTGGGAGCAGCCTCAGTAGGCAAAGTGCTCACTGTGCACACATGAGGATCTGGGTTCACATCTCCAGAACCTATGCAAGAGCTGGGCTTAGCTATGGAGCCATGAAACAGGCAATCCCTGTGACTCAATGGCCAGGCAGTCTCTAGGTTCAGCAAGAGATTCTGTCTCAAAATAATGTGGAATACGGTAAAGGAAGACACCAATATCAACAGCTGACCTCTACATATGTAGTCATGGGCAAGCACACCTGTGCACATATTTACACACACAACTGGGACACACACGGGTTAGGAGGGTCATGGCTAAGGACACCACAGGCTATGGGTTTCTCAATCCTCACTCTCTGACAGAAGTTGGCATCAGTTTTCTTCTCTTATTGTTATCTTCTAAAACTTTTAAAGAGATCTTAGCCTTCAAATGCAAAGTATTTCATCTGAAGGATAGATTTCTTAACAATGTTTTTAAGATTCTATTCCAATATGTGTAGGTGTGTATCTGTATGCATGTATAGAGATGTTGGCAGAGGCTAGAAGAGGGCATGAGATATCCTGGAACAGGAATGATAGGCAGCTGGGAGCCACACAACACGGGTGCGGGGAACTGAACTCTGTGAGAGCAGCTTGTGTCGTCACTGATGACCTCTCTCTCAGTCTACATCGTCACAGGATTAACCAGAAAGACAGCTGCTTCCACCTGCATCCTACTGCAAATGACTGCGTTTGATAAAATGTATTCTGTTTTAGGGCTAGCAATTTTATACAAATATGATTATGAGTTTATCTTTTGATTCAATTATTCTCATCGCACAGAGGAAACACAAACATAGGATGTGTTTATTTCAAACAATAGACAGAGAAAAGCAAAGGGGCCCCTCAGGACTAAGCACACGGCCACCTGTGCATTGTTCTCCAAATCTAGACCTTCAAGCACCATTTACACCAGTAATAGTGTCAAAGAAAAAGGCCAGCACTCAGGTACAATTTCCAGAATTATCCCTCCATGGAATGAAGCCCATCACTACATAATCCAAACAAATGAAAATCAAAAGGCAGAGATCACGCAGAGACTCCATGCTCACTCTAACACGGAGATCATTTCCTTCAAGGATTTTTAACAGCCTCGCTCCTTTGGATGAGCCATTATTCTGTGATGAGAATGAACAGTTCTGGGCTAGGCCTTCTCACAGTTGCCCTCTTTTCTCTGGGCTGGGAGGAGGGCTCAGTGGTTAAATCACCTGTTGCAAACACATCAGGGCTTTGTCTGCCTCCCAGCACCCACATGAAAAGCTAAGTGTGATGGTGCATGTCTGTAATCCCAGCCCTGGGGAGGGGTCATGGAATAGAGACAGGCTTATCCCTGAAGCTCATTGGCCAGATAGCCTGCCAAATGAATGAGACCCCGTCCCCAAATGGAAAGGTGGAACACAATCAAGAAAGAGCATACACACATCCGTATGTACACACATCCACTTGCACACATGCATACACTTATACTAACAAGCACATGCACCGTTCTCAGGCACAGACACACACAAAGGGAACATTCTTCCCACTCTGCGGGTCCCATAAATCAAAACTCTCCTGTTAATTAAGTAAGGTCACTTTCTAATGGTGAGGCTATCCCTTGCCCTTCATGGAATGCTAACCCTGGTGACTGGCCACCCCCTCACTGCTTCCCCAGATTCCTCTTGAACCCTTACCCCAGACACCTGCCTTTCCTACTCATGCAGGAAGCTTTATCTTTGAAGAAAGCAAAGATGAATAGTTCTCTTTCGTGTGTGTGTGTGTGTATATGTGTGTGTGTACATGCATGCGCATTCATCAGCATGCGACTGCCTATAAGAGTGCGTGTGCGTGTACAGGCCAGATTTCAGCCTCTTGTGTTTTTCCCTCAGGAGCTACTCACCTTCATTTTTGAGACAGAGTCTTCTCAGGAACCATGAACTCAGCCATTAGGCAAGGCTGCCTCCCAGTGAGCCCCGGAGATCCACCTGTCTCTGCCTCCCTAGAGGTGGGATTAGAGGCAAGCACCACAACGCCACTCTTTTTTTAGGTTTTAGGAATCAAACTTAGGACTGTCTATGTACTGATTTATTTTCTTTCCAAATAAACTCTATTAGGATCCCCTGTGAAATTATTTTAGATTTTCCAATGAAGCGGCCCACAACTCTTTCATCTGGCCTTGGCGTCTATAAATGGGATTCCAGGGTATATATCTCTGGTATGGACAAAGAGTTGAATAAAGCAATATAACTGTCAAGAGTTCCTGCCTGAGCGATCTGTCACGGGACTCTGGGGCCCATATATTAATATCAATACAAACTTCAGGTATTAATATCTCAAGGGTATCCGGAAGGTTCTTGCCTCAGATCTCCCTGCAATCCTGCCAGGAGCCCTGCCTATTTATATTGTGTTTGACCTGAGTCTAAGCCACTGATGAGGTTTTTGTCCACATAGCCACGATAGTCTAGCTAAGGTCTCTCTAGGCTTCTCCAGGCTCCCCCACAGCAAGCTTACCTCTTCCTGCAGAAGTGGGTCAGCCCGAGTCCCTCTTCAGACATAGCTCTCCTGCCGCTGCACTCCACTGAGGATCTCACTGGCTTACCCCACAGCCTTCACTCTGGACAAGCTCTGCCATCTTCTTCCATTCTCTCAAGAATCCTTGTCCCAGGAAGGGGCTTTCCTCCCCCAGATTATCTCTTGGTATATTAGTTAGTTTTATATCAACCTTGACTGGACTGAAAAATATCCATGTAGTTAGTAATACATCATTTCTAGGTGTCTCATAGGGCATTTCTAGAAGAGATAGCATTTGAATCATCAAGCTGGGTGAAGAATACCCCTCCCCTGGGTAGCTGTGTCTCTTCCATTGAGTTCATGTAGGACCCAGACAGAACAGAACGGCAGAGGGTGAATTCATTTCTCATGCCATCTTCTCAGGCCCTTGGCATTGAGGCTCCTGTTCCTAAACTTAGGACTCAAGGATTTACACCACAGCTGCTCCCCGCTCCACATCCCCAGTTCTCAGACTCAAGCTCAGCCACATGTTGACAGCAGTGTTTCTCCAGCTTGCACATGGCAAGGTAGGGGACTTCCGGCCTCCATAGTCATGACCCCCCATGCGTTGTCCTAAGTCTCATAGAGAACAGTGTATCTCTCGATGCAGCGTATGTAACCACTGCTGCAGGTGGACATACAGACAGACATGCATCCTGGTACTCTCTTTGCTGGGGGTCCGAAGTTTTTCTTCACAAGACCACTTTTAACCTAAGTAATGTTTCCTTGGCTTTGAGGACATAAATATATAAAACAGATACTTAAGGAAAATGTCTGATGATAATAAATCATAAAGAAATTTGTTTTAAGATGATTATTCTTTGGTACACATATAATTTTATTGTTGATTTTATAGCTGAATCTAATTTGCATAGTCACGAGATGGGTCTTCTTGTTTATTTTTATATAAAGTATCAATCTGGGCTGAATATTTGATTGACAGAAGGTAGAACATCTTCAAGGTTTTCAGGGTTGATTGATATCTGGGTTTTATAGTTGTTAATATCAAGAGGACCATTTCTTTCAAATGAACAGAACAAAGTAACACAAGTATGTTTAACAATATTTCAAAAATTGTCAGAAATCCTACCCTAATCCTAAGACAACACTTTATGGAAAAAATCTTATGAAATTAGAGTTCATCAACTCCAACGATCACTTTGAAGATCAAGTATTTGATTCAGTACGGTCCTAAAATGTAGCCAAAACATACATGCTGAGGAGTTCTCTGAAATTAGGCCATTCCATTTGTGTAAGAACAGAGGACTTGGCATGTGCAGAAGAACATGGAAATCTATCTCCCACCACAGCCCTGAAGCTGAGCTGAGGAGCTGCAGGCAGGGCTGGTGGGTGCGGGGTGGTGAGGAGGTGTGTACAGGCAAAGTGAGCATGCTCTTTAGAACCAAGGCTGTCAGCAGTCACCCTGTCACCCAAGCACACACTGTTAGCAAACCCTTCAGCAGCAGCATTTGATCTTGGATTCATCTGTGGCTGTTGTGTGTTCAGAAACCTCTCGGTCTGTCAGATCCGTCATGGCTTTCACATTCAGTTACCTTTGGGGTCAAGAAGAGGCGGGGGGGGGGGGGGGAACCCAGGCTATCACATGGAGCACAGCTTTTGATTGGCACCAGCACATGGAATACTGCTGCCTTACGAACCACATCATTTTTTGGGGGTAATGAGTTTTGTCATTGATGACCTTCTGTTTTGAAATGATCTTGCTGTAACCTAAGATGACCTCAAGCTATCATAGCAATCTTCCTGCCTCACTCCCATGCCCAGCTCACCAGGATTCTTTAGTTCTTCACTTCTGTCCCTAAGCTTAAGCTTCTGTTATGGGTTGGATATGAAATGCCCCCCAAAGGCTCTTGTGTTGAAGGCTGAATTCTCAGTGCAAGTAGGTTCAGAGCAAGGGCTGTAGGACAGTGATGGGTTCATGGAGGCTTTGACCTTCATGATTGGTCAATCAAAGGATGCATTCATAACTGAATGCTGTTCCTGGAAACTTCTGGAAATTAGAAAGTGGAGCCTGGTTGGGGAAAAAGAGTTGGTGGAGGAATGCCATTAAGCAGTACAACTCGCCCTGCTTCCTTCCTGTCTGCGCCCCTTTGCTTCCTGTTATCATGAGGTGAGCCACCTTGCTGTGATGTACCCTTCCATCACGGTGTTCTACTTCACCGGGATTCAGGAACGAAAGAGCCAGCCAAGCATCAAATCTCCAAAACCATGAGTCACAATCAATGTTCCCCGGTGTTTATCATCAATAAATACCTCATCACAGTAATGCAAGGCTAACATGGCTTCAGAACGCATCCTCAGCATCCAGAAACACTCTCCGTCAGTCACCCTCCAGTTTCTTAAGCAACAATACACGCGCCAAGGTGTCTGGCATGCCAAATACCAAGTTCTGCCTAATGAAATCTCTTGCATCAACTTCAGAAGAACACAGTGGCTTTTGATTAATTGCCTTTTCTGTATTTCAATAGAAATATAGAAACAAACAAACACCATATCTTGGAAAAACAGACATTGGCCCATTGTTTGAATCAACATAATTAACATTCATGTAAGATTTACCATATTAGTCTCATCTTACAGGTCAGGACACTGTAACATGGAGAAATAAGAGTATCCACAGACTTACAGAGCTGACAGATGGTATGACCAAAATCCTCATCCCAGGATGAGCTTATCTGAGATCCATCTGCTACTCACACAGGGACTCTAGACAACCAAGAGAGCTGGACCTAGAAGTCATAGGGCCCTGGAGGTGAGGCTGCCACAGAAGGCAGGTTGGGTACTTATGTCCCACTTCCTGTTTCCTGTGCAGTTCTTCAGGCTCTCCTTCCCCGCCCCCACCCTGCGAGCTGCATCTGCCCTGTGGTGTGATGGACACTAACATTCAGTGAATTTCGAGAGACAATCATCTTTCACAAACACAGTTTTCACAAGTCCCCAGATTCTAATGAAAAACAGGAAGCGGATATAGGTGGATTCATGATTGACAACCACGGTGTGGATTGGTTCACCTATGTTGTAGGAAGATACAGAAGTTCAGATCTTTGGCACACTCTGAACTTTCAAATCTAGGGCACTGTCCATTCGGCGGCCTTAGCCTTGGCCTTGGATTTGAGGAGCACCTGATGTCCCAAGATGGAGCAGTTTGGTGAAGACATGGGAAACTGGCCTAAAGAAGGGCATCTTCCTCATGGGGAACCAGTGCTGAAGGTTGGAAAGCATCTATATCTACCTGTGTGCTGTCCCCTCGGCCACTCTGGTGTATATAGAGAAAAACAGAATTCCCCATGAGATACAAATCAAGTCAGAGAGCCCAGCTCCCTGCTCTGAGGTCCCTCTGCACATAATGAATACAGCAATCACAGTTGGTCAAGATATGTCGTATTGAGCTCTCTAGAACTTAAGACTAAAATAGAACTGAGAACCACAGTCCTGTGGTAAAGATTAAGAGTAGAGGACAAAACCTCATGCAGAAGTCTGACTGATTAATGGGTACCAGGAATCGCAGCTCAGCGTTAGGAGACTCGCTAGTTAACAAATGTCAGCGTTTATTGGTGGGAACAAAGTTATGGGGAAAGGACATAAGATAGAATCGGCAAGAAGAATTTAGTGTGCGGCAGGAACTTCCACAGTGCCAATAAATCAAAGGAGTGTACTGAGAGGAAACCCCACAAGAAGTTCAAGCAGACCCATTAATAGGGAATGAAGGACCAGAAGGCAGAATAATTGAATTATCCCAGAGAGGAAATCACATGTAAAGATGAATCTGCTGCACTGTCCTCCTTGATAGAGTGAGGGACGTGAGGAGAAATCTGTTCAGAGGGTGGAGGAGGCAGAGGAGTGGGGATTGTTCCAGCAAACTACACCCCACCTTCTCCAGAATTCCACTCATGTTCTAGCGAGCTACACCCCACCTTCTCAACAACTTCACTCACTGTTCTAACAAGCTACACCCCACCTTCTCAACGACTCCACTCCTCGGATGAATCGTTCATATACTAGGCAATACAACTTACTTTGTTTTGTTTTATTCTGTTTAATTCGGGGTCTCATGGAGTCCAGGTTGGTCTCAGATTATCTATGTAGCAGAGATCCTCCTGCGTTCACCTCCCCAGCGCTGACACTATAGCCGTGTGCTAAGATGTCTGATTTGCACAGCACTGGGTACTAAATCCAGGGCTTCAAGGATGCTAGGCAAGCATCCCAACAGCTCTGTATCCCCCGCCCCAGATTTCTATTGGCAGTGCAGCATCAACTAAGCAGACCATAAGCTGGACATAGAATGACATCCTATCGTTGAATCCGTAGGGGAGCAAGTGTAAGGCCATGAAAGTAAAGAAGAACCTGGTTTACATGGAGGATCTAGTTGATGAAATACTAAGGCCCAAGGAAGAGCTAAGCAGAAGGAGCGAGGTCCCTGTGTGAACCGGCAAGGGGTTAAACCTGTTTAGGGTGGTGCCTACTGAAGCTAGGTCATAAGGGGTGTCCTGGTTTGTTTTCTGTTGCTACATGAAAACATTTTAACAAAATGAAACTTGGAGAGGAAAGGGTTTATGTCAGCTAAAGGTCACAGGCAATCATTGATGGGAGCCAGGGCAGGAGCTTAAGGGAGGAACTTGAAGGAAGAACAGGTGTGTACTGGCTTCTTCTCTGTGTATAAGGATACAGTCCAGCTGTGATGGGCAATCTTGGTTGTCCAAATTGACCACAGTAAGTTGTATACAAGTAAAAAAATTACCAAAAATTACAAAAAAAAAACCCTATTAGTTTGCTTAAAGTCCTTGCTTAGTAACCTATTGAGAGAAAAAGTGGAAAATGGGGTTATGTTATTTTCCTGTGGCTGCTGTAATGAAGCACCACAGATGAGGTTTCGCCGGCAACACCTATTTACGGTCTCAAAGCTCTGGACCCTGGAGGCCAAGGCCAGGGAGGACAGGGTCCGGTCCTTCAGAGGCCCGTGAAGGAGCTCTGCTGTGTGCCTCCCAGCTCCTGTGTTTTCATCACAAGCCTTTGCACCTTGGTGTGCGCATCACCAGACGGCTGCTTTCCTCTCCAGGGCCTTCTGTGCAACCCTTCCTCACGCCCGCTTCTCCATCCTCCTGTTGTCCCAAGAGCAGCACTCATTTCAGACCATTCGCTGGCAAACTTGGGGAAGAAATCCTGTTCCTCATGACTTCACTGTGACCTCATCGGCTCTGCAAAGGCCTTGCATCTAGGAAATGTTGCATTTGGAGGTAGAAAGGATTCTGATTCTGACATATTACTCGGGAGACCAAGTTCACCTTAAAAGATGGGAAGAGTGTATTTGAGATGACTTGACTTTAGTCACCTCCAACATCACTGTGCACACCTGGACCTGTGCATCACTGTAAACACCCAGACCTGTGCATCACTGTGCACAGTCAGACCTGTGCATCTTTGCACACATCCAGACGTGCAGAACTAGAACCTTTCTTCCACTGTGTTTGTACAGTTTAACCCACTCACTCAGTTGTCTTCCTCCACCTGTGTCCCTCTGTCCAGGGCCCACAGACAGCCAAGGACTTTTACCTCCATTGCTGGAATTTAGTCTTGAAGGTCTGTCACAGTGGTTACCTTCCGAGTCCACGAGTCCGCCACATGGACTCGTGTCTCTGCTTCCTGTGGAGCATTCCGAGTCATCCATATTGTCCCCTCCTATCCCTAAGGCTCACCACTCTGCCCAATTCCTTCAGAGACTCTTGGGGTCCAGGGTCCCATCTGTAGCATCTGTCTATCCATGCCAGCTTCTTCTGAGGAAGGGACCTGGGTGCGGGACGGGTTCAGAGTCTGAGTGCCCCGCTGCCTCTGGCCTTTCACAGTCTCATGGACTCATTGCTATCTTTACTCAGCAACACACTGCCCCTCGGGGTCAAGTTCAGAGCCCTCTCTCAGAAGAAGGAAACCCTGCTCTGATGCATGAAGCTCCTTGTACATCAATTTTCTATGCTCCAGGAGTCAGAGCCGAGACTGTGCTGCATGACCAGCCGCCCTCTAGGCTCCCAGCAAAGAAGAGAGTGTGGAAACTTGACCAGGAGACGAGAAGCTCTGTCGAGCCACCCCAAGAAGTCGCTCCCCACTGGATGTGTGCCTAACCTTGATGAAACGTAGCAAATGCATAACAAACTTGCATTCTTTCCCAAAGTAAAAATTCGTTATGGTGGAAGAGTGTGCATAAATCTGAGATATGCGTGGTGTAGATTGTAGCCATTCATTCAAAGACACCTTGTTCATATGAACCTTGAAAGTGCTGGTCCAGGACACTTGAATAATAAAATGATCACCACTCGGTTTAAGAGGGATTCACCAGCAGAACTTCACACGGGCTCTGATACCTGCAGAGAAGCTGCCTAGTGCTTCGTCAGGTTTTCTCCACCTGGCAACCTTGATTCATGCACCAAACCTTGGGTCCTTTTCTTTGGGACTAAGGTGAACTTGGCCCTGGTGAAGTTAACTTCTATTCTAAATATCATCCTGCTGGGTCAAGGAGTGCATTTGTCTAATTGTTTTATTGCTCCTTAGACTTTAAATTTCCCAAAGGTGATGGGAGAACCACCCATCCTGAGGCTGTTTTGTTCCTGGTGTAGGCCCCACAGTGCGATTGTGCCAAACAAAAACTTCAGTGTATGCAAACATGGGGGTTTTCACCTAGGAGGTAGCAAAAGGACTTCAGATGCTTTCTCTCTTGGGGATTGGCCTAATAAGAGTGTTTAGCCCACCCAAGGGAAGTCACTTTGGAGTGATGAGATACAGAAGTAGCAAAGACATTTGGGACATCTACATAGGGAAAGTCACATTGCCAGGCAGATCTCCATCCTCCAGATTTCTCCACACAGTTCGATCTGCTGTAGTTATCAGCTCCAAGTGGCCCTGGTCCCAAGGGTCTCCCAGGTGGCCTCCTTGTTTCCCACTCCCTGCCTCGGGGATTCCTGGCTTCCCATTAAGATCCCATTGGGCCTGGAGCACTGCGCTATTTAGGCTCCTGTACAGCTAAATGAGGTTTTGACTCCCTGTTGCCCTGGTCATGTTCTGTGTGGAGCAGATACTGGGCTCCAGCTCAGGAGGCACGGGGCCATAAATCATAAGTGTCAGAATCTTTTCAAGTTAAATCCCTCAGCTCCCTGGCCCTCATTCACAGCAGGCTCTGGGAGCGTCGATTATGGAAATGCCTTCAGTCAAGATTAGAGTTTCATTTGCTTATTCATTCAGTTTCCGGACCCGTGGTGCACTAACTATTCAGGAATCATCTTGCAAGACACTACTTAGTCGCCATTTCTTAATAGAAAGGGGCTTCGAAACGCAACTATGAGCGACATATGTCTACACATTTCTGCAGGACGAATTTTCTGAGAATGTATCAGTTGACAAAATTTTTAATTACTAATGCTGACAAAATTGAAAAGTAACCTGGTTTCAAAGAATATTCCTACAACCCAGCTACAAAGATAACCAAGAAAGGAACACGGTACAGCGGTCTGTCCCCATTGTCAACTGCCGCTTCCCAGGCCTTTAAATCGCCGAGTCCTAATCCTTGCAGCTTGGGGCTGCCTCATAAACTCTCCCCATAATGAACATTTTATTTAAGCCATTTTTAGAGATTAGAACATGAGTTCATTTCCTCTACTTCTCATTTATGTTCCTTTTAATCCCTTCATTCTAGAAACCTAATTGCTATTTTGCTAGGCCCCAAGCAGCTAACCTAAGCCTTCTTTAAGCATTCCTTAGTAATTTTCCTTTAGTTATTGACTACATTTTCTCTTTAGTCAGCTAAACAAAACTTTCAGGGTATTTCTTGGGCAAATAAAACTTTTCAGATATTTTTTTTCACTGCCATTGTTACAACTGGAAGAAGAATCACTGTGAATCGTTCCCTCCCCTAGGGACGGGAGATACATGACGGGATGATTGGCACCATCATTAGGAAGCGTTTTCTTATCTTGAACAAAACACTCAGCTTTATATTTGATACAAAACCAAATGGGCCTGCAGTGTGTGCTCTTTGTTTTACCCCATCTTGACAGAGTGGGTTTTGACCACAGGTTCAGGCATCACTGTTTCCCCTTCAGACCAGAGTCCCCAGCGGGGCTCTTAGCTACATAAGGCATTGGTCTGTTTCAGGGACACACTTGTTATGGTCACACCAGCTGCCAAGAAAATGGCCTAGAGAACCACAAGGTGACAACCCAAGTGACACAATTCCATCCAGGGCAAAGCCTTTAGAGGACAGTTGATTATTTACCTATTGACCTCTCTGATAAAAATAGTTCAAAAGTGCCAACGAGGCCTGGCTTTTGTCTTAAGAATCCAGCCACATTGGCACATATGCATCTATAAACCAACTGTGTCGTGAGTGGGTGTGAGGACATGTGTGCACAATCAGCATCTGTAACATGTGAATGGGTGTTAGGACATGTGTGCACAATCAATATTTGTAACAATAAAGGGCTCTGTATCTGGTGCTTCAAAAAGGAAAAAATATGAATTTGACCAGGCAAAAAATGCTTGACTTCATGAAAAATAGCTCTGGCAGGGAATGGGGTGGCCACACAGGAGGGCGTGTGTACTGTGAGATGGTTAGATGATGACATCATTCCTTGGCTATCCCCTAGTAATTCAATTCTCACTTCACCCACAATTAGGGAAGCTCACTGTCATCCTGCATCACAAAGAGAAAAACTGGGCACTCATAGATAGTGTGACCCTACCAACGCTCAAAATCTAACTCCCTTCAATAGCATCATAGCAGTATCCAACAAGCATTCCTGAATCTGGATTTGTTTAAAATAAACTCTTTTTATTATTTCAACTTCAGACTTGAGGTTACACTGACCTCTCTTCTGACTGAGCATACTAGGAACCTATCAGAGGCCTGAGAGGGGCACCCAGACCTAGTGACCATTTCCTGGCCTGCACTAACTACAACCAGCTCATGAGAACACGGAGAGGGGAAAGGTCATCACTTGCAGACAATGCCTGTTCAAATAACTCACGTGTCACTTCTCCACCAGTGACTACCTAGAGACAGGAGTGACTCTCCGTGCCCAAGACAATCTGAAACCTAGCAGGTTTACGTATGTTAATCCATTTTCTATTGCTATCACGAAATACCAAGACCAGGTAATTTGTAAATAATAGATGTCAAATTAAGGCTAGTGGGGCTGGATCAGTAAGTATTTCTTATACAGGTAGGAGGAGCTGAATTCAGTCCCCAGCAGTCATGGAAAAAGCGAGGCACAGTGTCTGTGACTGTAGTTCCATCCTTCAGAAGATGGAAGTGGGACAATCCCTGGGCTTGCTGGCCAGCCGGCCTAGCCAATCCACAGGCTCCAGGTTCAGTGAGAGACCCTGTCTCAAAAATAAGACGAAGAGCGACTGAGGAAACACATCACATCTTGACCTCTGGCTTCCACATACACACTGGCAAGAGCACTTGTGACTGTCCACACGGGTAAATGAACACACACACAGAGAGAGAGAGAGAGAGAGAGAGAGAGAGAGAGAGAGAGAGAGAGACAACAGGTGCTAACTCAGCTTGTGGCTCTGAGGGCCACAAGAGAAGGTCCACGATCACAGACACAGCATCTGTCTGACTTCTGGTGAGGCCCTCCATATTTCATTGCATCATGCAAAGAGCATCAAGAGCGGGAACACTAGCTTGCCCATCTTGTCCTCTGCTTACCACGCCACTAGGGCCAAGACGGGGAGCCCCACCCTCACAGCCTAATCTAATTCCTCCTATCCCTCAGAAGCCTCTCCTTGGAGAGTATCATTAAACATGATTTGGGAGATTTCAACCCGTAAACTTTTGAGAAACATATGCAAACCAATCATGGTCAATATCTCTGCTACAAGTTGAAAAGAAAACTTGCTACCATCACATATTACGAAATAGTGTAATGGAGAATCACCTCGGGATTTATTATGTTCTGAACTGTCACAGATAATCTCCTGGAGAACGCCAGTCTCGGCTGCCTCATCAGGGTATAAAGTTTCCGGGGGCTGTGTTGTGATCAGTGGCAAAGGGGCTACAAAATGTCATTGTCATGTTGTAGATGAATGATCATAGCATAATCATAATACAGTATGTTTGCTGTCTGAAGTCATCCACAAAGCTGCTGGTACAAAAGACACCACCAGAGCCCAAGGCAGGATTCCACCTCAGCGTGCTGTGACAGACAGAGGTACAAGGGGATGCTACCCAGAGTCGTGGCCCCCAAGCCTGTTCCCTCTGGCTTCCCATCAGAGTCTGGCTGGAAGCAAGGCAAGGACAAGAATAAGACCCCCGGGAGAGGCAGTTGTAAAGCCCTTGCTGGCTGCTCAACTCTGATCCTAAAGCCACAGTAACAGAACTCGGTCTTTGCAAATGCAGCCGTCATCAGAGCCACGTGCCTTTCATTACCCTCCAAATAGAAAGCCAGGAATTGTGGGAGCTTCCGGAGAGGCAGAAGCCGACAACAGCCTCCAGAACAACCATAACTAAGTTCAACGAGGAAAATTTCCTCAACTCATGAAGCAAGTTCCTAGTTTCTAGAAAGTGTTTGGGGCCTCATTCATTCTAGCCCACAAGTGCAACTTTTCCTGTGAGCTATAATCACAGTGTTTTCATTCCTGATAACAAGAAAGAAGAAAACACATGCTCTTCACAGACTGGGTGCATTAAGTCCAGGCCAGTCCAGCCAAGAGTGTGACATCCATTTGTTGGGACCAAGCAAAGCCCCAGAAGAATGCACCATTTCCGGATGTGACACGCTTGCCGGGCCACACTCAAAATCTCTATACACGTGCCGCCTTGCAACTTATTCTAAAAATGTGTTTATATTCAACATGGACACGGAAATCAGTGCTCGGCCGCGGGCTGCACTCACACCTTGACAGAGCTCATAAGGAGAAGAGTTCGAGATGTTAACTTACAAATGATGTCTCTCGTGGAGCAGAAGACATAACTGACCAGATGGCATGGGGCTCGCTGTTAATACGGTTTTGTTTATGTTCTCACACTGTCTGCTCTGTGCTTCTGCTTCTCACGTGACATGCTAATGCATCATGCACAGCACTCGTGTCCCTGCAATGCTGCTGTGATTTTCTGTGCACTCAGCAGCTTTTTTTCTTAGTGACCAAACGGTCAAACGCTTTTTATCATTCATTTGTGGGGCATCTTTTTTTTTCCCCAGCCATTGGGGATTTCATTCCTCTAAATCCCAAGACTGTTTTTCAGTGTCCAAACAAGTTGCCTGGACGCTGAATCTGGCCAGCTCTCCCTGTCACTGGAGGTCTGTCTGCATGGGATGGAAGGGGTGTGCTCCATCTAGGAGGCAGACACCTCTACGGCCCTGCATGGCCTTCCTTTCCAACCCCACAAGGTCGTCCTTTCTTTTCTTTATACTACTTCTTCCTCATCAACTTCAAACCCTTTAAGCAATGTTGTAGATTTCTGTTACATCTGTTTGGTCACTAGCTTCTGTCCTCTGGGGGAACAGAATTTTTCCGGGGCTGCCTAGAGGTTCTGGAGGGGTCCTCGGATAGCTGAAATGGCAGTGCGATTCCTCAGCATCCAGCAGTCTGCCTCTATGCCGTAATGCCCGCCGCCTCCCTCAGAGCTTCTGGGAAGGTAATATCTCGGCAGAGACAGTCACGGCACAACCCTAGGCTACAGGGATTGCAGGCCCTTGGAATACCATCCATCTTACCTCAGCCACAAATACACTAGGTGGCAAGGTCACAGGACAGGTAAGGAACTAGGTTTGTTTTAAATCCGAAGCCCCTTTACTCTATAGCTTGCTCCCCACTTCCTCAAAGGAAGCTCCTCAAAGTCACACAGGTCATCGTAGACCTACCCCTGTGTCCTTTTCCAAGTCCCACTTGCCAGGCATCCCCCAGAGCTGTGGCCACCAGCCCCAGGCCACGATGGGCCCAACAGAGACCCGACCATACGAAGACATGCAGGTTCCCAGGCCACCCTCATGCCCGACTTGGCTCCAGGGGTGTCTGCTCCTTTCCACCAAGCATCCCACAGCTTTGAGAAAGGCCCAAGGGAGCAATGCCAAGAAACGGTGACATTTGTCCTTTTCATCATCCCCCAGTCTCTGACTCCTGATCCTCCCTCCCTCCCTGGTTAATTAACTTTGACACTGTGTGGATATCCTCACGCCTGTCACCCACAGTCAGTCAGTCTTCCCTGTCAAGGAGACCTGGGTGGGGCCGGTCTCTGAAGAAACCCTGAGGCATACAAGAGTAGATGTCAGAGCAGAAAATAATTAATTCCCTGACACCCCTGATAAGTGAGTCAGGTATAAGCCCACGGCAGCCCGGTTCCCAGCAGCAGCCACGCTCCTGCTTGCCCAGGCCGCTGTGCTGAAGCTCTCCTCCATCTCTGTCTGCCCATTATTCCTCCCACCCTCGTCTCCTTCCTTCTTCTCTCACTTCTTCCTTGCTTCCTTCTTTATGCTCTCCTTCTGCATTGCTTCCTTCATCTTTCTCTTTTTCTAATACTTTCTCTCTTCCTGATTGTTCTTTTCCTTTTTATCTCGAAGGCAGCAGGAGATAAAGCCTAGGCTATCGCAGGGTCTTTAGAAGAAAGGCTCCTTTTCTTGGGCATCATGCGTCATCTTACTCATGCCTTCGAGAAGCGTTGATTGTGTCTGCTGATCTCTTACAGGGCTTTCCTGGCACTGGGAGGTGCACAGGGGCTACAGACCACAGTGAACTGCACTGGAAGCTACAGACAATTATTCTCAGCTGACTGAAGTGGACTTCACACCTCTTTGGGCTGTGCCCTGAAACTGTGAAGCAAAATAAAACCCTCGTGGAGGTGCACATATACAGTGTTGTGTCGCAGAAATAGAAAAGACAACAAACGCAGAAAGCAAACACGTCATTTTCTGTGCCCTGCAGAAATGCAGAACACTTGTGTGCAGGAAAGAGTCTAGCCCCAAGCATCCCAGGGAACTTCCCTACAGGGCTCTGTGAGGCAGTCTCTCCAGCCTGAAGAAAGTCACCAAACTTTCCTCCCCTTCTCTCCTTTTCTCAGCTGTACAACAGAGACAAATTGTGAGGAGGCAGAACTCTGAAGGGGTACGGTGAGGAGGAGATAAACACAACCCTCTTAGCGGCAGCACCATCGAAAGGCAGCTCTCATAACTGAGGAACTGACATCCTTCTCGCCCCAAACGGCTCAGTTCCTTTTGCAGAAAATTCATCCAATAGTCTATGTGATGCTGGGACTCAACCCAAACAATACAGTAGAAACAGTATACATATATTCATGTGTGTGTGTGCGTGCACACACACACACACATGTGCATGCATGCACATGCACAAAACAGATGCAACCCAAAGCCTTTGCATCCACTTCTTTGCTATGTTTGGCCTTTGTCCACATGTGAAAAATCAAGGGACTCTTCCTCCTGTAGAATCTCAGCATCCCAACATCTAGGAAGTTCCCATGAGTGTCATGGTGGCGTTGGGTTGTACCCTCTTTAAAAACCGGTCTTTTGAGGTAGAAATTTGCTTTTAATCAAATACGTGAGGAAATGGTATGGAAAAGCATCCAGGCTTGTTTACATGCAAAAAGTCCTGGGTTTGACTCCCAGCATGGCATAAACTGACATGGTGGCACATGACTATAATCCCAGGGAGGAGACAGAAGGACCAGAAGTTCAAGGCCATTCTTGGATACAGAGAGTTTAGATTGGTTTCATGAGACCCTGACCAAGAGATAATAAAAATAAATTTAAAATCCTTATAAATGGAACCTCTCCTCCGCAAACAAAAATTTAAAGTAAAAATAGAAGAAATACAACTTAATCATTGAGTAAAAGCTCATTGATTGGAGACCGGAAACAATGAAAAGAAGAAAGGAGGCGAACAAGAAAATCAGTCACCACCAGCCCTGAGGAGACCAGCGTCCCTGGGCAGGCTGTAGGGAGATGACGAAGCAGCCAGACTTGGGTTATATGCCCTTATTTTTTCTTTGTGGAGTTTATAGTCTTTTTTCTCAGTTTGCCCTTGGCTGAAACCTGCCCATCATTAAAATACTTCCATGGCCTCCATGACAAAGTGGAAGCTGTAACAGGAGGCAAACCATATATTTCTCTGCTGGCAAATTGCCTCTCCTCATTCTGAGTGGACCCTGTGGAAGAGGTGGGCCCCCCTTCCTAGGGGTTGTAACAGGCCAGCGCACGCATATCCCACGGCTAGCTAGTAGCCCACTGTGTCTGTAGTCCAACACCGTGCGCTGCTGTGGCAGCTTGTTCTTGCCATGTGTGAAGGACACAAAGGGCTTGGACTCAGGGACTGGACCCAGACCTCCCTGACTTGAAGCCCGAGGCTTCTTCCACCCATGGGACCTTTAAAAGACAGGGGAGCTTGAAGCCCGAGCTGCATAGAGAGAGGTGTGGCACAGAGGCCATCGAGGCTGGCTGAGTTCATGGTGAAAAAAAGGGAAAGAGAAAAATAAATAAACAAGAGAAAGCCGAATGGAAACAAGGCAGAGAAGATCACACGCACCGCCTTTCTCCGCTGCCGCAGCCCCTGGACTGGGACTGTTCCCAGACGTTAACAGATAGCGCGTGAGAAACCTGAAGCCTTCATTGCCAAAGCACCCAATCATTTCCGTAGAGCCCCAGGGACCCACAGTGGTTTTGAACTCAGGTCTCCCCAGCTTGAGATCTGGGGGTAAATTCAGAGGCATCAATGTAAGTCATCACAGGAACCTCAAGAAGGGAATTTCTTGGAACTAAACTCTGACCCAATTAAAACAAAAGCTTTGACAGCTGTACCAAGTATGGCCAAGGGTGAAAAATCCCTAACCATATGTTTGTATGCCAAGTCTTGAGTTGAGATTCTTCACTGTGGAGTGAAGGTCCTGTGGTTTTACACAACATTAAGGAAATTCTGAGGCAGGAAATGTTCAGATTATGATTCATGATTCCTGACAAGCCTAGACCATACATTGACAATCTACTAATCAATCAGGAATATCCCATTTTTTAACTGACCTTTAACAATGGTCCCAGCTAGCCAACTCTCCTCCCCAGTCCCAGGTCCAGGCTGTCTGGCCTGCCTGATCCTCTCAGGAAAGGACCCTGACTGTGGATGCAGATTGACCACCACTCAATAAGACAGGACTGGGTCAAGCTAACACACTATTGATCACTGCGAGGGCCGTGTTGGCCTTGGCCTACAATGATGAGAGGAGTCGGGAAAGGCTTGTTTTCAGTAATTACAACAGTGATCACAGACAGTTAAAGACAACCAACCAGGACTGGCTGGGAGGTCTCCTGGACATAGTGGCATCAATGATTGGGATAGGTAGGTGCCACTGGCTCACCCAGAATAGAGATCACGTTGTACAAAAGACAAGGGTGGAAAGGATGCTTGCTTTCAAAGGGTTAAATCCCATCTTGCATTTGTTTGAAACTTCCTGGAGTTCCTTAGGTCAAGACTCTAATTCCTTCTGGGGACAGAGGATGACCTAAATGTGACTATACAGACAGCTCTCAGCTCTGCAAGTAAATACAGCAGCAAAATACAGGCTAATTAGAGCTACTCCTACTGACGTCGTCTCTGACAGAGAAAGCCTGTCATAGTTCTGAACACGCAAATGGATTGTTTCAGGGATGCTAGAGCGGACTCGCCCAGTTTGAGCACCAAGTAAATGAAAATCACATGCTGTGGGCAGGTCCGTGGTTTGTTTTTAAGCAAAGAGATCCTTCTAGGATCCTTGGCCAAACTTGAAAGGAGTTGGGCTGAATATTTAATTACAGAGGGTGACTTCACTTTATTAAAGTCTTATTGCTCATCTGCGAAGGAGTTGAGTCACGGGGCAGAGAGCTGTAGGGAAGGTCACGTACAAGAGACTGTGGTTGACGCTGCTTGATGTCTGAGGGAACCAGTCCATCGCACACAGGCACACAGAGCCCAGTGACCTTCTCCCGTGAGCCTGCCTGAACATGGATTCAAAGACTCCAGAGCTACTAAGACTACTTGGGGCTCTAAAAATAGATCCCAGTCGCTGCTTGAGACACACAGTTGCTTTGGTCCCAGATGTGCTGCTTCTTCTAAGAGAAGAGTGAGGGATCACTCAATGGAAAATAGGTGTTCTGATAAGAATTCAAGCCACTGACAGTGTTACAAGCTAGACTAGCTTCCGGGCTGCCAAGTACCCCCAAAGTCAAAGGTCTTTATGGCTCCCTTTAGTGGTATTATCTTCCTAGGGGAGCCCCAGTCTTAGACTTGAGTCTTGCAGTGTTTTTCCACCCTCCCAAGCCCTAGCCTGACTCCAGAGTGAAAGCCAGCCCAGGCTGCGGAGAAGCACCTCTATTTGTTTCTAATACTGGAAACTGAGTTGTCTTCTATTTTAAAGGGCCTTACCACATACATCAAAGAAACATACCTTCCTTGTTTAAAGTCTAGAAATAGACAATAGATAAGATCTGATGGTATTAAGTTCTTTAAAAAGCAAATCTGGACAGAGGAGATGGCTCAGCTCACAAAGTCCTTGGCTTATATAAGCACAAGGACCCGAGTCTGATTCCTAGAACCCATGTCTAATAATAATAATAATAATAATAATAGTAACAGACAGTGAGGCACATGCTTGTAATCCCAGTGCTGAAGAGGTGGAGATGGACAGACTGCTGGGGATCCCTGGCACTAACGAGACTGCTTGGTAAGCTCCAGGGCACTGAGAATCTGCCTCAGTTCATGCTTGAGGAATGACAACCAGCATTGTCCTCAGACCCTCACGCGTGTGCATACACTGTCACTCGCAATAAAACCAACAGGGTCATCCTGACTGATCTGTGCTCACATGGTCATGTTGTGACATTGTGAAGAGTCAGCTGACCACCTCCCACCACCTCCGAGCCACGCCCATCCTGTAAGTCACCCAGAAAGCAAACAGCATCTGAGCCCACAGCCTTGTGAAACAAAACCCTTAAACCGACCACAAACGCCAGCATTCTGTCATGGGACCAGTGGAGCGGTATCACTTGGCAACTTGTAGAAGACGAGCCACGCCCGCCCTGATCACACATAGGTGTTATGAGAACCAGCAAGCAGCAGAGGGGGCTGATGGAGACAGAGGGTTGGGACTGACACAGAGGTAGGTATACTGGACTTATTCGAATCCCAGGCACTGGGAGATTTTTCCTTGATCCAGAAGCCAAAAGCGACAGCACAAAGCAAGCTCATTCTGATGTACGTCCCCTAAACCAAAGAGGTGTCACCTTTTAATTCTAGCAGCAGCTATGAAGCCTGATGTGTGTCCTATGCTTTTTCCTTGACAAAATACTTCGAGTGTACATTATCTTTATTGCTTAGTGACTACGGCCTTCGTAGAAGCTGACAAGCAATTACAGGGACCTTGCGTTATCTGTTCTGGGTTCTGACATCCACTCATGGATGCTGTTTCTTGGTTCCCCAGATGGCTCCTTCCCCATTGCCTTTCAGCTACCCCCTGATCCAGGCCCTGATGAGCGCTTATCCACCAAGCCCGCGTTCCCCGGATATGGGAACTCAGATAGAAGGGAAACTCTGACTTCTTTGGGACTTATTTATTTACATTTCCTGCCATTTAGACAGTTTGGATTCCAACATCTGTCTTCCTGCCTGACGTTTAACCTTGAGAAGAAATCATTTCAGCAAAGAAAAAGACTGCCTGTCTTTCACAGCTCTGAGAACTTCCCCACTCCCACCCCCACCCCCAACACATGCTTCATGGAAGCTCCCTCTCGACTGTGCATCTCAAAGCAATCCACCCTTGAGTACTTACTGGCACATTTCAAACGCTGAATGGAAATGGCCCATTTTTCTGTAAGACCTGTCCCTCTCACGCTTGCGTCTGTTGAGGCGGCTGCCCTCGCCGCTGAGCATCTCCAAGAAGAAGGAAGGGGCTAAGGAGCCCCGTAGCTGCTGTAAAGACCTGTTCTCCAGCCACAGAAGGCAGAGACAGAGTGTCATTTTCCCCCACCACATGGAGGAACATCATTCTTTCTTTAAAAAGGGAGCGCTACATTTTTGAGACAAACTTCGCCACACTCTGAATGATATGTGTGCTTTTTATGTTTATTAAACTGCTATCCAGCAGAAAATAGCCGCCTAATATTTTGACATGAAGGTCATTTGAAAGTTTTACTGCCTGCAAGCCCGATCCGTTTTGTTGACAAACAGCTCTCTCGGGGATCCCTGAGGTACCCCCACCTTCTTGACTCTTCCAGAATCTGACATTTCCTTCCCCCTCCCTCATCACCTCTTCTCACCAGACTGACTATTAAACCATTAAGTCTGTCCCAATGAATGACTAATTACCAGCTCGTTAAGGTTGTCCTGGTGAATGATGTTATGGCATTGAGAAAAGATTTGAGATAAATGTCCAAATATCCACGATAGTGTAGTGGGGCTGCGTAGGAGAGGGAAGAGCAGGATGGGGCACCACAAGCTCCACCAATACAAAAGGCAGGAGTTGGGGTGACCTGACAAGGCACAGGACACCCCACAAAAATCTGCAAACATTTCAGCTGAAATGATACGCGTGCTACCAGAATGCGGCTCCTCAAATGTCCCTGGTTTTACTGACGTAGAAGTCATCATACATGGTACACCAGGGTTTGGATATCCCAGTGTGCCTGGGTAGGGGACTTCGGTCATAGACATCCCCCAAAGGACTCAGAAGACCCAAAGCTGGGAGGAGGTGAATTATCTACAGACAACCAACCCCCCGAAGAAGGGGACAATGCCAATACAGTCCTCCTCCACTAGAGGAAGGGGACAATGCCAGTACAGGCCACCTGCACCACAAAACACACAGGATTGCACTGTAACTACACTGCTTACTTTCTCCTCTTGAACATTTAGAAAACAAAACAAGAACGGCCCCTGTTTTTCTTCCACTTTAAGGACACAGAAATCATTGCTGCCCCGAGAACAAAGATGGCCTTTCACGCTTCGCTCACCGGGCATAGCATTAGCGATAACAGTACAGACAGTAGCTCTGAGGGAAATCAGATCTCACAGCCACTCGAGAAACCAAATTACCAGAGAGCAAAGTGCAGCAGACCCTCTAAAATGCCAACTGTACTTTAAAGGGCTTCGTTTTTATTTCTCTCCCGCAGTCAGGATCACGCTGCTGATATCGATCATCGGGGTTATTACTTTCTCATTTCAATAACAGCCCAGCACCTCCACTATTCTTCTCACAACATCTCCAGAAAGAAACATCAGCCTAACAAATAAAGTCACATGGCAAAGTTCTGGCTTTTATTTTTTCCTTTCTCATAATTACACTGATGGTGCTTTTCTTTATATAGCCTCCCCAAGCACCATGGGAGGAAGCCAAGCATGCAGCCACACAGGGGCCCCTTCAGCTTCTAATGAGAGGCAACCACCCAGAGCTGGAAGCACACAACTAATTAATTATCATATTTGGCCAGGAATTCTCCGCAGCTAAAGAGTACTGAGCTGACGAGCACCGTTCTGTCTGTGGATAACGGAAACTTTGTGCTCTTTGTTAATTCACAGGTCTCTGAAGGACCTTAGGAAGAGAAAGAAACATTAGGCCAAACTAATTCTTGATTTCCCCTGCTGTGTCCATCTGACGGGTCCACTGCTACAGAAAACATGAGCCGGGGCAGTTCCCCAAAGCATTTAGGCAGCAGAGTTAATTCTTGTTATCAGCGGTGGGGAGGTAAGTGCAAAGGAGTTCAGGGACAGTTACCAGTGACTTCCAGGGGTTGAGCTCAGGTTGTCAGGCTGGCTCGGCACACACTTACTGTCACTGAGCCGGTCCCTCAGCTCATCTCTGAAAGGGAGGCTGGGGTCCACTCAGGAAGGGAGTCTAGGGCTGAAGTTCAGGAGACTCTGCCTTATCTCTCACTCACCTGACACACTCCAGTGTTTCTGTAGCACAGGCTAGCTCATTCTTTCCGTTCATCCTTCTTTGGAGACAGCCTATGCCATATAAGACTTCATAAGCAGATGATAGAAGAAATGTAAATTAGTTAGTTAGCTAGTTAGCTAGTTAGTTAGTTAGCTAACTAGCCAGTTAGTTATTTGCACAGGGTCTTTTGTCTCCCCATCTGACCCTCAGCTCTTTCTGTTGCTAAGGATGATCATGAACTTCTGGTCCTCATGCCTCAACCTTCCAAGGCTTGAAACCATAGGCAGGCACCAACATGTCCAATTTTTACAGTGCTGAGAATTATCGCCAGGGTTTCTTACACACTAAGCAAACACTCGAATGAGGGACATCTCCAGTCCGAGAACCATATTTTAAATGCAGGGAAAGAGGTACCTGAACACTGGGTGTAGAAAGGGTGGTGTAGATCTGATCAGGCCAGGGCACAGTTCCATCACTGTGAGTTCGTCCATGCACATGGGCTGAATGGGCAGAATGTCTCTTCTTGAAGTAGCAGGTTGATAAGCAGAGACTCTAGGACCTATTCCATAGAGTCTTGGTGTAGGATAAACATCTGGAATCCAAAAATCCCAAATGCTCCAAATTAGCCACTTTTAAGCACCAACTTGTGACGGCAGAAGAAAAAAAAAAAACAATTCCAAATCTTGAAATCCTATTCCATGCCCAAAATTATTAAAAATATCATGAAGATTACTTTTATGCCATATGCATAAGATACTTAGGGAACAAATATGAATTTCATAGTTAAACTTGGGTCCCACTCCCAAGATACATGTTATAAACACCCAAATATCGCCAAATACAAAAATTAAGAATGTAAAATGTTCCGGTCTTTAGAACTTGGATAAAGGACATTCAGCCTGGTGTGGTTTCTAGGTGGAATGTCCTCCACAGGATAGCATGTCTGACCCTGCGCTTTCCAGCTTCTGGAGCTGTTTGGAAGGTTGCAGGACCTGTAGGAGGCTGAGTCTTGCTGGAGGGGTGGATCACTGAGGATGGACTTGAGGCTTGATAGCCCAGGCCTACTTCCTCTTTAGTCACTGCTCTCTGGCTGTGGATACAATGGCCATGCAGTCTTGCCATGATGGGGCGTATCCCTTCAGACTGTCTCGCCCTGATGGATGTATCCCCTCAAACTGGGAACCAAGGCAAACCCTGCTTCCTGTAAGTTGTTCCTTTCAGATAATTATTCAGAGAAATGAGAAAAGTAGTCAGAAAGGAGGCCCGGAAACTGTAACCATTGAAGGACCTTGCCAAGAAGGTGAAGCTGGCTAGGCGGGGAGCCCCATGAATTTGCCTGGCTCTTGGTCCTGTCTCCTCAACATCAGTTTATAACACGGCACAATGCCTGGTTCTTTTTTCTTTCTTAATGTGGGTTCTGAGGCTCTGGGTTCAAACTTGGGTCTTTATGCTAGCCTTGCTATCTCCAACAGAGCTATCTCCCCAGCCCAGCGATTCCATTTTCAGTGGTGTGGAAACTCCACACAATTTCCCCACAGTGGCTGCCCCATTTTGCATTCTATCCACAGTGCATAACGGATCCAGTTTCTTAAGATCCTCATCAAGACTGGGGTTTGGGTTGTTGTTTTGTTCTTTTGGGGGGGGTGGCTTTTTGTTTTGGTTTGGTTGGGTTGGGTTTGTTTGTTTTTGGTTGTTTTTTTGTTTTGTTTTGTTTTGTTTTGTTTAGAGTCCTCCTGACAGAGAGCTGTAAGGTAATCTATCATTGTGTGTTCAATTGCTATAACTCACATCAAATCAACTATCCCTCAGATGCATCCTCGGTTCTAGGAAGGATTTAATGGCCAGACTCAGCACAGTTTGTGGAGGGCACTATGTTGAGCATCTCTTGTTGTATTAGATATCACACTAGGTCACTGATTCTCAACCTTCCTAACGTTGTGACCCTTCAATACAGCTCCCTACGCTGTAGCAATCCCCAGCCATGATATTGTCTTGGTGCTTCTTCACGGTTGTAATTTTGCTGTTGTTATGAATGGGAAAGTCTGATACACAGCATATCTGATATGTGACCCCTGAAGGGGTGGTGACCCAATGTTGGAGAACCACTCTACTGGATAGATGAGCTTACATGTTCTGCCTAAAGGCAGGTCAGACTTGGAGAGAAAACTCAAAGCCCCAACAATAAAAAGTGACCTCAGCCTTCCTAGGGTCTAGCCAGGGTCTGGTGAGTACAGAGAGGGTCTGAGTGAGTGGGGGCCAGCAGACACTGGGAGAGGCGCACAATCTAAACATAAATACCCGGGCCTTTCCTGTCCCCTCTGCCTGTCCTTTGGTAGACCTGGGTTGCTTCTGGCTTGGGTCTTGTTATTTTGGGAGTCTGTGGGGGCTGAT
Organism: Alexandromys fortis; assembly: GCF_014885135.2. NCBI lineage: Eukaryota > Metazoa > Chordata > Mammalia > Rodentia > Cricetidae > Alexandromys > Alexandromys fortis. Next base: position 10,033,623 of record NW_026067907.1, on the reverse strand, counting down.
GTAGGGCTGGGTTTTCTATCTGGCAGTTTCCCTCAGCCAGCAATAGCAACAAAACCAAATCTAAGATAAGAAGGTGCCACATACCTTCCCAGCCGCCCTGTCCCTGGCAGGCCCTGGAGGTGGGGACAGGCTGCTTCTCTAGAGTGACAGCTGCAAGAACCGTATCTCCCAGGGCCATCACACGTCCTACCTATCAGCCTTGCTTGGCAGCTGGGGAGATACATTTAGATAAGCAGCCAGCAATCCCGATAACAAGCCCCTCAAATGTCAGCCAGCACAAAGGACAGCATTGATTACTGCCATGGGCCCACCTTTCTCTTTCTATAGTTTCCGCTGGTCTCTCTCCTCCCATCCAGCAAAGCCACAGGCCAGCAGAATCTGCCTGTGGAAAAGGCCATTGTGCCTGGGCATACATTGTGCTGTTGGCTAAATGGAATTTCTCCTTGTTTCTCCAAGTCCTTGTCCTTCCGGCCTCCCAGCCAGGCCAGGCTAAGCCATCTCCCTGGGGACCGTGAGCTGTCGTCTGCATGAGGAAGATGCTTTGCAAGGAAAGGAACCAGGGAGAAGAAGACTGTAGTTGGACCACAGCCTGAGATGCTCAGGGTTAGGATACTGTCCTTATTTCTATGAGCAAAATCATTTGCCTGCACAAGCTTGGCAAGAGTCCCTTGGGATGGATGTGAAAGACTGCAGAGAGAGAGAGAGAAAGAGAGAGAGAGAGAGAGAGAGAGAGAGAGAGAGAGAGAGAGAGCAGAACAACAGCAGACAACCTTGAACTCATGGTCCCCCATGGCCTCTTCCAATGGTGGGCTTAATTATCTGAAGATATCAACCATGGCATGAATACCGGTGCCAAGAGAGCACAGTCTGCTTCTATTCAGCAAGCTCTATGATGATCTATTTTGCATTTAATTTCAAATTTCTTTTTTTCCTTAGGAATATTCTTCATACGGCAGAGTTAACGGGGAGTTTTTCCAGGTTTGACTGTGGCGGTCGCTGCCTCCCATTCTGAATGTTTGCGCGTTCACTCCTGATTTGTCTTGGCTACCTACCATGGCATATTTTCTACTGATGTTGGAGCTTCCAAGGAAGAAAAATAAATGGGAGTATGCATTATTATCTTTTCTTAATAGCTGCTGGTAAATAATACAACAGCATCTCTATTCTGGTTCAGTATGTCTGGAGCAAAAGCAGGGTTAGGCACCAGAAAAATCTGCTTCAAAAGATTTCTATATTAAGAAATATTTCTAAAAAAAAGAGTATGGAAGAAAATAAATCTGGATATAAAGGGCTTTAACATTTTAATAACAATGACTCACAGCGAAGATACTAAATCTGAATATGTAGAAAACTGACCACTCCCTCCCTGCCCACATCAAAGTGCCCAAATTCTCTGAGTGTGTGAGAGGCCTCCAGACGTGGACACGTTGAGGGCACAGAAGGAACTAAATTTGGCAATCAGCTGGTTTGGAGGTAGGGAGATTAATCTCAACTATTAAGAAATGTTGATGTGCATACGGGGTCTTAAAACAAGAGCCAAGAGGACAAGAGGATGAGCTAGAGCCACGGTAGAACTGACCATGGGAAGTTGGCCTTGTAGATGCAAGAATTACCTGTGAGTCAAGAACAGAAATGGCCTCTAATTACAACTGGAGAAGGCACAGGAGCAAATTGTCCCCTGGGGCCCGCAGAAGGGATCTCAAGTTCTTGAAAATACAGCAGCCAAAAAACTAAAGGCACATGTGGAATTCTGGGCATCGTCCAGAGTTCTAAATTTTACAGATGAAATCAAGACCTTGGTTGGCATATTCCTAAGTTATGGAAAAGCCATGTCAACTGTCACCACCATACAATATTCAAGATTTCTCTAGATGAGCCTATGGGATTGCCTGGCATGCAGCATTCACAGTGAATTCCTCAAACCAAATTTGCCGTTTATAACGGCCTGGGAACAGTCTCTCCCTAATGACACCGTATCACTACCAGTCACAGAGACCAGAAGTGGCATCTATAACAGCAATGCTACAGTGTGAAGATCCACACTGTTTCCCACTGAGTCACAGCTCAGAGAGCTGCTGTGGTGGTCTGGCCAGCAGAGGCTGTGGAAGGTTGAGCCCGCACAGTGTGCCCATTCAGAGTGGACAAGGAGGTGCTCCAGGAAGATTAGCCTCCAAGTCAGCCAAGAAGGCTCAGGGGATAGGCACTTGCCTCCAACCCTGACAACCTGAGTTCAATTTCTGGAACTTCCATGGTGGAAAGAGAGATCTGACCCCCACAAACTGTCCTTTGACCTCCACAAGCATGCCTATGTTCATGCACACACACACACATTCACACACTTGATTAATCAATTGACTAATTAATTAAGAGAATGGGTATTCTTCAATATCCTTCAGGAAGAAAAGCAAACATCAGGTCCATATTGTCGGAACATCCAGATCCTTTAAAGGAAACAAAACATAAGCTAATCTCAGCGGCAGAAACATCCAGTCGCCCAACAAAAATGTCTTCTTCCCTCAGGTGTTGCTAGGAAGTGAGTCCCTGGACAGAGGCCTCATGTCCCTGCTCCCAGGCCACAGCGCCATTTCTTAGTAAAGGATGGTGCACCTGGAAACAACCTAGATGCCCTTCAAATGAAGAATGGATGAAGAAAGTATGGAATATATAAATATTAGAGTACTACTCAGCAGTAAAAAACAAGGACTTCTTGAAGTTTGCAGGCAAATGGATGGAAATAGAAAACACTATCCTGAGTGAGGTAAGCCAGACCCAAAAAGAGGAACATGGGATGTACTCACTCATATTTGGTTTCTAGCCATAAATAAAGGACATTGAGCCTATAATTCGGGTTCTTAGAGAAGCTAAATAAGAAGGAGAACCCAAAGAAAAACATATAGGCATCCTCCTGAATATTAACCTTCATCAGGCGATGAAAGGAGACAGAGACGGAGACCCACAATGGAGCACCGGACTGAAATCTCAAGGTCCAAATCAGAAGCAGAAGGAGAGAGAGCATGAGCAAGGAACTCAGGACCGCGAGGGGTGCACCCACACACTGAGACAATGGGGATGTCCTATCGGGAACTCTCCAAGGCCAGCTGGCCTGCATCTGAAAAAGCCTGGGTTAAAACCAGTCTCGCTGAACATAGCGGACAATGAGGACTACTGAGACCCCAAGAACAATGGCAATGGGTTTTTGATCCTACTGCACCTATTGGTTTTGTGGGAGCCTAGGCAGTTTGGATGCTCACCTTACTAGACCTGGATGGAGGTGGGTGGTCCTTGGACTTCCCACAGGGCAGGGAACCCTGATTGCTCTTTGGGCTGACGAGGGAGGGGGACTTGATGGGGGGAGGGAAAGGGGAGGCGGCGGTGGGGAAGAGACAGAAATCTTTAATTAATTAATAAAGAAATAAATAAATTTTTTAAAAAAGAGTCTTTTCAGGACTTAAACCAAGGTGCTAATGTACTTTCCCTTCAGTGAATATGGAAGCCACACACAGAAAACAGTGGAGTCAAGACAAGAACGTATTTAGAGCCCTGCTCACCACACAGAAGACCATCTACCGAGTGACCAGGGTATATTGTTCATCAGATGATGGTCTTTTGAGCCAATGAAATTTTAGGATTTGTCTGTTATTATTGGTAGCCTGATCCTAACTCAAGCACACATCTCAGAGACCACTGGGAGTGAGGAGGGGCACAGCTTAGAGCCTGGGGCTCTTTTGATAGCAAAGCCCATTAGTACTGGGGGGAGCAAGTGGATAGTCCTTTGCATGCATGACGGGCAGTAGTAAAATCCCCTTCCTAGTAGTTTCTCCTGGGGACTTTTGGTAATATTGTTGTGTTCAGTAGTGTTTAAAGCTCAAGGTTGTGTCTCTTGGCCTGGATTTGATTCTGTCCAGAAAGGATTGCAAGATGCGGGTCAGGTACCTCTCCCCTCAGAATCAGCGTTGGTGTTGCAGGACGCTGTAAAAGGCAGAACATGTGACTGACTCCTAGATGACCCCCTCTAAAAATAACTCCAAAGCCTCCCGATGCCAATTCAGAAACACTCCACGGAGAAGCACGGTTTGGCTGCATCGTTTGCAACATCGAGATTAAGAGAAAAATTTTGCTTCCTCAACAGGTATTCACATAGCAGCCAAACTTTAAAAAAATATTATGGAAGGTGGTGTCCTAGGATGTTTCATTGCCCTGCAGCACCCACAAGCAAGGGTCAGGTGTAGGCGATGTGGAAGAAAACGGAGGCCACTCCGCTCTGTAGGGCTCTGGCCTTGAAAGGTCTGGAGGAGGGGCTGGTGAACTGACTTGAGGATAAGGCACCTGCTGCCAAGCCTGATTCAGAGTTTGATCCGGGAAATCTACTTGGCAGAAAGAGATAAGCCACTCCTGCCTGTTGTCCTCTCGCCTCCACGCGTGCCACACATGTGTACACACAGAGATGAAAGAATACAAAATAAACCATAATTCTTTTAAAAGCCCGGTGAGGCTCAGCCCTTCCTCAGCTTATTTCCCAGTGAATTCCTCGTCTTACTCCTGAAGCGCGGCTGCCTTTTATCACCGGGAAGCGGTGTTCCCACGGTCGTCATGCTCCCCTAGACGCTCCAGAGAGGTACCTCACGATCAGTGCATCCTCATCCCGTCACTGCCACCAATAGCATCCCTTCCCACACCAAGGTCCTCCCCCAAGGCTTTCAGGACCTCCTCTGGTCCACACCAGAGACACAGGGCACCAGGAATCTCTCTCCTGAAGAAACCCAACAGCAGACCAGCTCCCTTATCCCTGCTCCGCACCTCTCTAGTCACACCTTCTTGGGACCTTGATTCCGTGGACCCCGTGTAACCACCCATACTCTGCCATTACCCTGTGTCCTGCTTTGTTTTCTGTTGCTGTGATCAGCACCATGACCCAAGCCAACTAAGGGGAGGAAAAGGTTGTTTGGCTTACACTTCTGGGTCACGGGCCCTCGCTGAGGGAGGTTGGGGTAGGAAATCCAGCAGAACCATGGAGGAGTGCCGTTTGTTTAGCTCGCTCTCTGGGTTGCTCAGCCATCTTTACTCTCAGCCCAGTCCCACCTGCTTAGAGATGGTTCCACCCACGCTGGGTTTGGACTTCCTAAATTAAGCAATGGTGGAATTTCCCACAGGCCCATCAAATTTGAGCAATCTCAATTAAGGTTCCCTCTTCCCAGATGTGTCCAACTGACAATTTTAAAAAACCCAATGAACACACCACATTATTATTAAGTACCATTACTAAAATTTATTACTATTAAGTTGATTTGTATAGAATAGTTACATTTCAAGATCAAAACTGTGGACCTACGAGCAGTTTCCTTCTCACACAAAAGTGAGAGATTTCCTGACCTGGAAAGACACTAGCTATCAGACCACTGCGGCTCTCCCGGGCTTGACACATCTCAACCATGTCTCTAAGTGCCGTGTGTAGACACCTCCCTCACAGAGTCTCAGGGCCACCTTCCTCACCAAAGGCCCCATGTCTTCCCTTCATTGTAAACATCCACATATAAAAATATGCCTCAAGTTTAGAAAAGAATGGAAAATCCCAATGCATATTTCATCGTTCACATTATTCTTTTTGTTGTTGTTGTTTTGGTTTTTGAGACAGGGTTTCTCTGTAGTTTTGGAGCCCGTCCTGGGACAGTCTCTGTAGACAAGGCTGGCCTCAAACTCACAGAGATCCACCTGCCTCTGCCTTTCCGAGTGCTGGGATTAAAGGCATGTGCCACCACCACCCAGCCACTGTAAAAAAAAAATTTTTTTTTTAAAGTAAAACAATAGCAACAACAAAAAACTAAGTTCCCAGGGCTGGGACACGGATCAGTTGATAGAGCACTTGCTATTCAAGCATGAAGACTTGCGTGGACTCCACCAGGACCCATGTAAACCTGGGTGTGTTCACATCGTGAAAATTTCTAGCGCTTGCCCTGCCAGTGAGATAGGACAATCCTCAGAAGCTCAGTGGACAGCTGTCCTGGTGGCCAGAGCAGCACACAAGACACTGTCTCAGATATGGAGGAAGTGAAGAACCAATAGTCAAGGATTCCTCTGACCACCACATATGAACTGTGGCATATACACGCCTACATGCACACAAACACATACAAGGTATGGGGGGTTGTAAGAAAAAGGATCTCACCATAAAAAATGTTAAAGTATACATAAATGCAACACAGCCTGGATGCAGGGGACAGAATGCCGCTCCAAAGGCATCGACCCTGCTAGGAATTCACCCTGTTTCCCAACTGTCTGGATGCAGAACACAACACTAATTCCTTTTTTAAAAATAAATATTTATTCTTTTCTAATACATTACATCCTGACCACAGTTTCCACTCCCTCCACTCCTCCCATAATCACCCCACCTTCTCTTCCACCCAGATCTATTCCTTGTTGTTTTCCCTTCAGAAAAGAGCAGGCCTCCCAAGGACATCAACCAAACATGACATAACAAGATACAATAAGTCTGGGCACAAACCCTCATATCAAGGCTGAATGAGGCAACCCAGGAGGAGGAAAATGGTTCTTAGAGCAGGCAAAAGACTCAGAGACAACCCCACTTCCATTATTAAAAGTCCCACAAGAACACCAAGCTACATGTATGCAGAGAACCTAGCTCAGGCCTATGTAGGCCCTATGATTGCCACATCAGTCTTTGTGAGCCCCTATGAGCCCTGATTTGATTGTGTAGGCCATGGTTTGTTTGTTTGTTTGTTTGTTTTTTATGTCCTCAACCCCTTTGGTTCCTACAATCTTCCCTCCTTCTCTCCTATGGTGTTCCCCAAGCTCTCCTAATGTTTGGTTGTAGATCTCCACATCTGTTCCCATCAGTTGGTGGGTGAAACCACTCTGATGACAATTGGACTAGGCATACATCTATGAGTATAGTAGAGTATCAATAGGAAACATTTCATTGACTTTTTATGCCATTTGTGTTTAGTTCTAACCACATCACCAATTGTTTCTTGGCATGAAACACTGTCTCCAGAAATCACAACCCTAATGAACAAAAAAAATGACACATCCTTTTTGTAGTTAAAATGCTACAATGTATAATATTTTAACATAAATCTGAACCAGAATGTAACAGATAAGTATGGGACCAAACCTTCATCTCAAGAAATAGTACTTTTCTAACTTGACAAAGTCATTGGCCTTGTTTCCAATCCACTTCCTACATTTTCTTATGATTTACATATTCTTAGAGACCATCATCAGAGAGAAGCCTAGAAGCCCAAACAAAAACATAGATAGCACAGGCTGTCAGCCATCTCAGTTCTTCCAGTTCTCATCCCCAGTCCTCAGGGTCCAACCTCATGCAAGTTTCTCTCAGATCACTACAAAGAGGAAAATCTTCCAACCAACAATTTCTAGATTTTAGGAATTGTGGTTGTTTGAATGAGAATGGCCCCCATAGGCACAGATAAATATTTAAATGTCTGATCCCTAGTTGATGGAACTGCTTGGGAAGAATTAGGAGGTGTGGCTTAGTTGGTGGAGGTGTGTCATTGGGTGGGGGTGGATTTTGAAGTTTCAAAAGCCCAAACCCAGTGTGTCGCCCCCCCCCCACCTGCTGCGTGTGGATCAAGATGTAAAGCTTTCAGTTGCTTCTCCAGCAGCCTGCTTGCCATGATGGTGATGGTCTCACCCTCTGAAACTGTAAGCCAGCCCCCAGCTAAATGCCTTCTTTCATAAATTGCCTTGATCATGGTGTCTTCTCACAGCAATAGAAGAGTAAGTAGGGCAGGATTACATATCTCATCAGACATTAAAAAGAGCTTTGTTTTTTTTTTTTAAGGGAAAATGTCTTATTCTTTCTAGTAGGGCTCTATCTATCCCTGCGTTTTCATTTCATGATGTGAAAGAGAACCTTCACCTTTCCCTCTGGACCACACCTGTCACTCTAGATCTATGGACGTCGTAGTCTACCTTCAAGTTCCATCCCGAGCTTCCTGCACTCTGCTCCCTGTCGTATTTGCACATAGCACTCATTACCCTCTTTCCTCAGTGCAAGCAACACGCTAGGAGTCCTTCTGTCTGGGAAACAGGTGCCATTCATATCTGCTGAGCCTGTACAGACATAACCACACATTCCCATCATCCCAGCAACAGCCTTGGATAGAGGGCCTACCATGTCCGAGAGAGGGACAGCCCTCGGCACAGGACAGGAGTCACAGGAGAATAAGTTAAGCTGGGAGATCCTTATTGTTGATAACTATACCCATACCATCAGGAGGGAGTAAGAGAGAAGAGAAAAGCAAATGTTATTCACATCATCCTTCTCACTGGGTAGAAGAGAACAAAAGACTGATGATGTTTTGAAGCCACTTCACACAAAGAAAACTTGTAATTAGCATTTAGTGTCCCTAAGGAGCCTGCCATGGGCTGATAAAGCCACACTAAGGGAGCTTCTCCCTGTAAGTCTGCTTCAAGAGGCTTAACATCGGATCTCAAGGGCATGACGTAGACGTGACATAATCCCTGAATTTCATGTAGGTGTCTCCCAAGGAGCAAGGGCTTCTTCCCGAGATGTGTGGTCCCATGTGGAGCTGAGTCATTTCCACTTCCTGACCTGGAAGGAGAGAGCCGTGTTTGGCATGGAAATCTGAGGGAGTGACAGGACATGGAAGACCCGGCTGTAGAACTCAGCCCTGTTTCCATGTGTGTGCACACTGCATGCGGTGGGCATCTTTCAGTTGATTAGAATTTTGCATCCACTAATTATCTTGGTGCCAAATGGAGCATCCTTGGGCAGCATGAAGGAGATAAACTTCATCTTGATGGAGTGTTTGTGGAACATAAGATCTTAAAAGGGTTTGGAAAAATTACTAGATTTGTTTAAACTAGGATCAAACTGTATTTGATTCCACATTAGATTTGTCTGTAAGATAGAAGACTTGTCATTTACCTACACTGAACAGCCATTTTCTTTCCTAGGAGATGCGGTTGATGATGTAATTGCTATGCTTACCTTACAGACTCACAGGAATTAAATGAAATAATTTATGCAAAATATTTCACACATTTGGAACATATTAAGTCTTTATTAACTCTTAGACAATACCAATGTGATCACTGTTCATCCTCTCCTCTCTTCTCTCAACAAAGGGCTGAGCATCAAATAAGAAACAATCCACAGAGATACCTTGCTAACTACATTGCATGCTGTAGGTTCCTGACACAATTCATTCAGTTTCTCCTTTCCTTCCTCAAACACTGTCTAGGTCAGTGTTGCTGCTGAGAGCTCCGAGCATCAAGCAGGTCGCTTGCAAGAAGGAATGAGCAGTGGCAGGGGGCAGGGTGGTGAGAACAGAGAACCTGGTGTCTGCTTTAATTGATTTCCTTCAGACCAATCTCAAGGAGCTGGGGTGGAAGTGGAGTCCATTTAGTTGACTGGAAAGCTCTGCTTTTGACCTCAGAGAACCGAAGGTCTGTGAACTCATCTGGGTTTCTCAGTCTTTGGCCAGGAAGGAAAATTTCTCGCTGATTTTTCATGCCTTCAAAATGAATTAATTTTGTAAATGGAAAATTGAAGTAATTAGGTTATAGATTGAGTGACATTTACAAAGGTGAAAAGCTGGGAATTTTACATCCTTTATTAAACACTTATTAGGTATATTAAGCAATGCAGAGTAATTACTTTTATTCTCCCAAATGTGATTATTCTTTTCAGGCCAGCTCAAGCTCAATCTCACAGGGTCCAGTAGACCATGACGACGCAACTCCGAAATTGCCTGATCATGCTACTGTGCTGCAGTTCTTCCCAGGGCCACCATGACTGAAGCAGGCCAGAGGGAGGCAGTGCCTCAGGCAGACCACACAAGAGGTTGGTTGGTTCTCATAGTGGTTTCCAGTTATGGGCATCCATGTATATATGTCCTTCTGCCCATAATTCATTTCAGTGAACCAACTTGTCCAATAGGAAAGTTAACTCACTGCCTCAGAACCTACTAAACATCATTTCCTCTTCTAATGTCTCTGAGCCTAAAACTGTACATTAGTTGACATTTTATAACTAAAACAAAAGACCTGAACTAATCAGCTTAAAGAGAAGAAAGGTTTGTTTGGACTTGTTGTTGGAGACATTGAAGTCCCTGACTGATTAACCCAGCTCCTTTGGACAATGGGACTAACTGGGCACATCAAGGATGCACACCCTGGTAGGAGTACATTACAGAGATAAACCCTGCACTTCATAGCAGCCTGGAAGTGAAAAGGAGAAAAGGAGGGGGTGGAGTGTCCAGGGTACTGCCATATGACCTAGTTTCCTCAAATGAGGTTCTACCTCTTAAAGCCTCCACCGTTATCAGAAAACAGGCTAGTATCATTTGGGGGACATTTCAGAACTGAACTATAGCCAGCAGTGAGACTATTGGATCCAGCAATTCCCCTTTATGATGCTTGCATTCCAGAAGGGAACCCAGAAAGCAAACAAAATAATCAAGATATATCAGTAAGTCCAAAGGTAATTATTATGACATAAAGAGATAATTAGACAGAGAGCGCTCCTTTCATATATGTCTCTGGGGGTGAGGGAGTCCGCCAAGCAGCTGCTGGACAAGAGCAGTTCCGATGAAGAAACTAACAAGGTGCAAAGGCCTGGGGCAGCCCAGACCTTCTCAGGATCATCAAACTGGAGTGGCCCACGTGACAGCATGGAGCTTGGCCAGAGAGTCCTGAGAGAAGGGTGATGGGCAGTCATAGCAAGAACTTGCTGGCCTGTCTTAGTGGGCAAAAAGCAATATAGAAGCTCAGAATAGAGAAGCTCACAGCAAAACCCAGATATCAGAGGAATCCTGCACAGAGGTTGGAGAAATCATTCACTTCTGTTATGAGCTCAACCCCTGTCTGTGACTCCTAAGAGTCATGACAGACAACACTTTAGTCTCAACTGTAGACTTCTGAGGTCTAGAAAAGACAAGGCATGATGGGAAAAGCATCTGCCACAGGATCGGGTCCACCTCCAAAGTACTGACTGTGGCTGAGACCCAAGCTTCTATGACCCTGACCCAGTATTGGGCCACTGAGTGCTTCCAAGCCTCAATTTCTATATCTAAAAAGATATAAATTTATAGGAGTAGATGAGTTTAAACTGTCTGCAATGAACTCAGTATTCAACAGATGCTGCCTTGCTTAGTTTTTAAGCGACTCCTTTCTCCATGTGAGTATGTGACCCTCACCTCCAAGTCTACATCTGTGCACTGGCTCCTTGCCTCCCATCTCACAGCCCTCTGCCATGTTCCATCATGACACTGAAATCCCAAATCTCTTCCTCTGATTGCTGATGTTCAATGGCTCTCCCTGTGATCTGGTGACCTGTAAGACTTTATACAAAATCCACAGATATTTTCATCAGTCATCTGGGATGATGTCATGAGCTTTTAATATGCAGAAGACAGAAATATGGATACATATCACACAGTGGCAGCAGAGCCTTGTCAAAAAATTTATCTCTCCCCTGAAGCCAAATGTGCAGCAAATGAGACACTCTGTTCCACCCTAATGATCTCATGAAGCCCTGGCCTTCGCACCGTTGGTACTGACACACCTACTCCCAAATCTACTCTACAAACAACCCCCCTCACAGTCTCTCTCCGCAATTCTGACTCAGCTCCTAACACAATGGTTACATCACCACGTGAGTGGGAGATGGCCAAGCCAGTCTCTTCCTGGGACATTTTCCCACACCACATCTGTTGAAACTCTGTAGTAATATTCTAGGAGGTTGAGAGCCAATGAAAAGTTCTGTGCCATGACCCTTAAAACACGTCTTATGGTTTAAGTCCTCAGTGAATAAAATAAGATAGAATCAGCTGGTACAACTTCTTATAATGATTTTCAGATATAATATTACAAGAAAAACACAACACATTTTAATCTCTCACAGATCTAGGACCTGTTGATACTGCTAAGATGGTTGGCCACCAAGCCCCAAGAATTAGCCTGTCTCTCTCTGCCTTGCTGGGGCTTGGATGTCACGCTTGGTCTACCACACTCAGTTTTTTTTACAAGAGCTCTGGGCATTCAGCTCATGTCCTCATGATTGTACAGCAATGACTTTACCAACTGAGCCATCTCCCCAGTCATGGCCCCGCACTTTTCTGTCAGCCTGTCCAGAACTGCCAACATTCCCTCCCTCTACGGAAATGTGCTAGTACCATGAATCTCCCTTGTCTGTTAATTTTTGAGAGAGTGTGTGTGTGCATATGTGTGTGTGTGCACTTTGTGTGCACATACATATGGAAGCCAGAGGACAAACGCCATCCCTGGGGAGCTGTCCACACTGTTTTCAAGACAGAGTCTTGCATAGTACAGTTGACTGTCTGGCCAGTGAGCCCCAGTTTCCACGTTACTCAGTGCCCCAGCACTGATATTAAAAAGTGCTCTGCCTCCTGAAAGAGCCAGAACTGTTCATGCAACTGGGGCAAACCGGGAAACCTTCTTAAAGGAGCCATGCAGTTTTTGATGCTGCCTCTGAGTCAGGAAGCCCTTAAAGGAATTGTGCCTCTTCTTGTTTCTAGCAAACAGCCCATACAAGAAAATGCTGCTACCATGAAGTCATGCTTAACTCTGTTCTTTGGTGTGTGTGTGTGTGTGTGTGTGTGTGTGTGTGTGTGCATCTAGAATTCCTTCCCAAGCTCTCTCAGTTTTATATGGATGTAGTTGCCCCACAGTAGACATCATTTGGTAAACAGAGACTGTTCACTTTCTTCCCAGCTGCTCAGACCCGAATATTCACATAGAAACAATATTAATTATAGCACTGCTTAGGCAATAGCTTAGGCATATTCCTGGATAACTCTTCTATTTTAAATTAACCCATTTCTATTCATCTGTGTATGGTCACAAGGCTGTGGCTTACTGGAAAGATCCTGGGTCCTTTTCCTTCCACAGCTACATGGCATCTCCTGACTCTGCCTACAAATATATATTTGTTCAGATTTCCTGCCTAGCTTTATTCTGCCCTGCCATAGACCAAAGCAGCTTCTCTATTCACTATACAGAAGGAATGCCACATCACTATCATATCCAGGGGTGGAGCCTCATCCCACACATTCACACACATAAATAATATTCTTAAAAATTAATCAGAGGATCATTGCATGGTGTGTAGAAAGGACAAACATCTATGTTACCTCTCCTATTACCTTCTAGAGTAGTGGTTCTCATCCTTCCTAATGCTGTGATCCTTTAATACGGTTCCTCATGTTGTGGTGACCCCCAACCATAAAATATTTTCATTGCTACTTCATTACTGTAGTTTTACTACTCTTATGAACTATAATTTAAATACCTGTGTTTTCTAGTGGTCTAAAGCAACCCCTGTGAATGGGTTGTTTGGCTCCCCAAAGGGGTTGCCACCCACAGGTTGGGAACCACATCCTGAAAGCTTCTATGTTGTGGCTTTGAAGTAGTTATTATCTGTCCAGCCCTTTCCTAGCCTCTCTCAAACACAACTCTTCCTTGTTCAACCTTGGTTTCCTCGCCTACCAAGTCAAGAGAACAGCATCCATTTTCCTATGAGCAGTTGCTGTGGGAGTTTCACACATGACTGGCATCAGTAAATGTCAGTTTGCCCTCTTTATTTAGATGTTTTCTTTTACCTCTGCCTAAGGAACATTGTCATTTTCTTAGTGCCGTTAATTTTAACTAATTCTTAGAAAAAAAATCCTTTGATTGAACAAATTTATATCAATGTGTTCCTGGTGAATATCAGCCATTAATTCTCCAAAAGGCATCTGGTATGTTTTTATGGTTTATTAGTAACCTAAAACGATTCAGCAGTTTGTAAGTTTGTGCATTTCCAACAGTTCAACAGAGTAAAGTGGAAAAATATAGATTCGTGTTGATGAGAAATCAGCCTCCAGGGACCAGCTACTCCCTGCTCTTTGCTTCTCAGCTTCTCCTTCTACTCCTGAGATTGGAGATGTTTGGAGCTTTGCACATGACTCCCAGCCTTGAGAGCCAAAGCTGCCCATGTTAGTCTAGTCTGTTCTGGCCTCAAAACACATCCCCTGTCACCATGCCTCAAACACGCACACTAATACACCAATGGACTCAGATCTTGTGCCCTGCTCTCTCTCACATGTACACTAAGCTGAAGTGACCATGAACGGAGCCACACTTGTGCACAGTGTATCAACAAAGAGGCATGCCGCCACAGCTACCTTGAATATGTGAAGACTCCTGCTTCTGTTGTCTCCTCTCAGATAACCCAGAAAACATGGTTCAGCTCCCACAATGACAACTCCCTCAACAACTTGACTTAGACATTTCTTCTGATCATGCCTTCATGGACTCCTCATGAGCAAACTTGGACCTATCTCCAACCTGTCACTGAGTATCTTTGCTGTTTTCTCCAAGTTATTTTCTCCACTGAATCTTCAATGTTAATTTCTAACAAAATGGGTAAAGACTTTTCCTTCCTCTGAGCAGGGTGAGCTGAGCTCGCAGTAGGTGAGTGCCAAGGCAGCACCCAGAGCCTCTGGAGGTAAAAAGTCTTCAGTGAGTTGAGTGCTGGCCACACCCCATCTCCTGAAGGAGTGGAACATTGGCGCGTTGTCCCAATTCCCAACCTCAAGTTCAGAGTACAGAACAGGGTGTACGCATTCTGCTTGGAGCCCATGCGCACCACAACAGCGGTTTTCCTGTGAGTGCGTCTTTCTTTATTTTAATTACATGTGCTTCTCCACTGGAGGAGGAAAGCAAGTGTGGAGGTTAGAGGACAGCTTGCAGGAACTGCTTCTGTTTTCCCCCTTATACAATGTTGGCTCCAGGAATCAAACTCAGGTCCTCAGCCTTGGCAGAAAGTGCCTTTCCCTATCCAGCCATCATGCTAGCCCTTAGATGAACCTTGACATTCTCATGCACTAACCTGTCTATCATCTTCTGCTTAATGGTTTTCCCAAACCAGGCAAAAATAAAAAGAGTGAAATCGGTATTTTTAAGACAGAGTTCAGATAAATCAGACGGGTAAGAGAAGCAAAACCTGCATGCAGTTCAGTGCTTCCAATGGCCCTGACAGTCACTGTCTGTCAAAGTCATGGGCAACAGAAGGCCTCTGCCAGCCCCTACCCAGCCTGTCCTCCTGAGGCTGTGGCTATCCTGCCCTCCACAGCATGCAGAAGGCTCAACCACCAGGCCAGGAAGCAATGGCTCTCCTCTCTGCTCCTTGAAATCACAAGCTGCAGTGGACACCATGGGGCATGGAGAAGCACAGAAATCAATCCCACGCATGCAGTGCAGTCTGTAGGAAACCTTTACACACGGCCGAGTCAGAGAAAATGCATTTATTGATGGCAGCTTGCTAGCAGATAAAATTATATTATTTTTGAGTAGAATAGAGGAAATGAGGCAGAGGTGGGGGCTGATGGAGACTATATCCTATTTCTAATCCACCCTGCACTGCCTTCTCCAAGGCCTATGCAGAGGACCAGCTGCCCCCGAGGACCCCGACACTGAAGTGCATGCCGAAAAGTCAAAAGCATAACAGGGTGGTGGCGGTGGAACATTTTGTAAAAAGATACTGGGGAGGCATTGGACATTGTCAAAGGTCACTCTCTGGATGAGCTGCTAATCAAATGTCCTCGTCCCTGGAGTCCTGGTGTGGAATAGCCCTCCCCCCAGGGCCTGCCACTTTCTGCCCACAGGCGATCCCTCTGAGACCTTCAAGCAGGGAGAAGAGCCCAGGCAGGCAGGCCTGTCACTTCAGAGGGAGTGCAGACGCCCTGCAGTGATGTCACCAGCCACAGTGGCTCTGAGATGTCAGGTACCAGCAGCACCATCCATCAGCGAGCTGGAAATGTGACAGTCCACACACACAGTGGAGACAAGCAGAGCCCCGTGGATTTGTCAGGCAGGGGGAAAATGAGGGCCAGAGGACTGTTTCCACGGAGGTGCTGGCCAATGCCGAGCTGGGAGGAGGCAATGGGCCTGGGTTTAGACGGAGTTATAGCCATGAGTCCTCAGCCCTAACACACAGCCTGCCTTGAGATAACAGAAGAAACACACACACACACACACACACGACCATAAGAAAGGAAAGAAAATTAAAGCAAAAATATGTTCGCCAGCAGAGTGGAGAAAAATGAAAATTTCCACAATGCCCAACAGGCAAATGTAGGGAAATGGGCACCTTGGGCGGCCCATTTAGTGCAGCATGGGCCATGTTGAGCAGATTTGGAGATGGTTACAGTAATGGGAAATGTAGATTGGGAGATGCCCAGGGCATCAGTCAAGCACACTCATGTCCTATCCAGTCCTGCAGTCGTTCAGTCCCAAAGAAACACACAGAGGTCTACATTAATCATAAACTAGTTGGCCTATTAGCCCAGGCTTCTTATTAACTCATATACCTTACATCTTAGCCCATAATTCTTGTCTGTGTTGGCCACATGGCTTGGTACCTTTATCAGTGAGGTGTTCTCATTTTGCTTCCTCTGTGTCTGGGTGATGACAGCAGACTGACTCTTTCTTCTTCCCAGAATTCTCCTGTTCTGGTTGCCCCACCTCTACTTCCTGCCTAGTTACCCCACCTCTACTTCCTGCCTGGCTACTAGCCAATCAGTGCTTTATTTAAATACAAGCGACAAATCTTTACAAAGTACAAGAGTATTACAAAGACAAGAGCATTGAAGGTGCTTCCAAAGGGGGAAAAGAGCATCCCTGAATGCAGGGAACACATTCAACAGGCTGGGTATCCAGACAGAAACGGGGGATGGTGAGCTAGTCAGCATGCTGTCGGCCTCATCCCTCCCCAGAGAGTACACCCTGAACATCAGAGGCCAGCTTCTCCAGCCTTTCACACAGATTCACACCAGCCACTCTCCAGGAAGTCACAAGCTCTTCAGTTTGGGAAGAAACTGCTTCCTTGGTTCTCCTTGTTCTGAGGCTTTCATTTCATGGATAAACAGTGAGTGGACTCTGTCTTTCCAGCATGTGGAAAGCCACTGTGGGATTACCCAGCCTTCAGTGACGTTTGTATGCCAATCAAATAAATCCCCTTTAAAAATATGCATATAATACAGTCTATATATCACCTTCCAGGGACAAGATCCCAAATTCATTGTTTAATATAAAGCAGTCAGCCCTAACCATAAAAATATAATCTACAAAAATGGACACAGCATAGGGAGGGACTGGAAGGCGGAAAGAGAAGACAGTAGGTGACGCAATTATCATTAAATTAAACTATATAAAATTTTAAAGTGGTAAACTTACAGCAAAAACATATATCCTATAACTCATACTACATATACTATACTGTATATGCATATACATAAGAGAGTTGTGGCTAATATAAGTATATTATAATACAGTATTTACACATAGTAATATGTATTATATATATAAGACAGTATATATATATATATGTATATATAATACAGTCTATTGGTGTTTAGAGAATCCTGGCTAATAATTTTCAAAGTGTTTATTAGTAGACGAAACAAGCTGTTAGAATTCATCTTGTAGAAATGTGGATAAAAAGGGTAAAAGTGAATGTCTGCTGTCGCGGAAGGGTGAACTAAGTCACATGACATTAACATAAAGAAACAAAGGCACAAAGAGATATTCACATCTGAAGCAGAAAGATGAACGGCTGGACAGCAGTAGCACGTGACCCTAGTGTGTCACGGATGTACTTGTGTGTGCATGCATGTTGGACTCTAGAAAAGGAGTGAAGGCTCAGAAAGGCTCAGATCAGAACATAGCTGCAGCTGTCCTTGGGGAGTGCAACTGGGAAGCCCTTCCTTTCATTTCCACGTTTCAGTGCGGTTCAAGTTTGTATAAGAACAGCATTTCCACAGCTTAGCATTGAAAGCCGAGCCAGGCCTGGTGGCACAGGTCTTCACCCCTGATACATGGGAGGCTAAGTCAGGAAGACTGCAAGTTCAAAGCCTGCCTAGACCACAGAGTGAGGGCAAGGCCAGGCTGGGCTATCTCGGTTTTGTAAATTGATGGTTCTGATTCGTGGTTTGGTTTGGTTTGGTTCGGTTTGGTTTGGTTTGGTTCGGTTTGGTTTGGTAACGCATTGTGTTTTAGTTGGATTCTAGCAGGATCCTGGGTGACGAATCATTCACAACAGCAAGGCTGAGTGGTGAACTAGGGAAAGCGGCCAGCAGAAGTGAGAGGGAGCAAGTCGAGGTGTCCATGGAAAACAGTGCGTACATCTGTGGAAATGCCATGATGAAACCATACCGTGACGACTAATACGTGTGAGTAAGAACAAAAGAAATACAAAGGGGGCTGCGCTGGGCCACGGCTTTGTGGTTAAGAGCCTAGGTTCGGTTCCCAGCACACACATGGCAGCTCATAACCACCTCTAATTCTAACTCTAGGGGATCTGACCAGCATTTCTGGCTTCCATGTGTGGAAAGGTGCTGCACACACGTGGTGCACAGGCACATATTCAGGCACAACACCCATACACATAAGATAAAACTAAATTTTAAAGTATAGCAGATTATCGTTCAGTAGTAGAGCTTTTGCCTAGCATGCGCAAAGTCCCAGGGTCAACCCCCAGGAGTGAATAATAATAATAATTATTATTATAATGGAAAAATTAAAGGCTAAACAAGAAAGGCTAGAAATTTAGGGGGGAAAAGAGGAGAATACAGATTACTAAACACACATGTTCTCATTGCTTCCGGGGTGTTGGGAGACAGCCGCTTGCATACGGACCCAGTCAATGGAAACTCTCCGGAAGGCAACCTTGGTGACATGTGTGATTTCTTAGAAGTGTCAATGTCCCTAGGTACACCAAAAGTACTTCTAAGGGACAATCATAGATTCGTACAAGAGAATACCATGCCCACATGATTTACAACAGTGAGGTTTTAACAATGTATTACAGGGGTTGGGTGCAGCCCAGTACTAGAACACCAGCTTAGCATGTACAAGGCCCAGGGCTCAACTCCCTAGCATCACACACACAAGAAATAAAGATGCTAATTCCTTCACGGCCCTTCCTGCCCAC
The DNA here is from genome assembly GCF_014885135.2 of Alexandromys fortis. Taxonomy (NCBI): domain Eukaryota; kingdom Metazoa; phylum Chordata; class Mammalia; order Rodentia; family Cricetidae; genus Alexandromys; species Alexandromys fortis. The sequence continues at coordinate 10,014,623 of NW_026067907.1, read as the reverse complement.
TTGGTACATCTCGCAAGGTCCAGATGCAGAGGTGATCTCCGAATACTTGCGCATATAGACCTGTGTGCCAGAAGCATCTGTGAGGATAGCGGACTGTGTACTGTCCACCCTCTGAGGCTGACTGCACTGCAGACTTATAAGTCACGCTTATGTGTGAACCAAAGGACACGCGGCCTGTAGACATGGGCAGTGTCTGCAGAAACAGCTCCCACGCCTGCCTTTCCCCTAAGCTCCTAAGCAAGTCTAGCTCCAGGAAGAGTGGATTGGCTGTGATAACTAACACCCACCTCCTCTCCAACCAAGGAAACGTCTCAGGGCCAATCAGCCCAGCGGTAGAGGCTCCTCTCACCCCCAGCCCACGCACAGTCTAGGCTGGCACAGTCCACACAAGTTTGCCCTTCCTTGACTCCAACTTATAAGCTCTGCAGGAGCTACGCTATCAGGTTCATGCTTAAAGAAACATACCTACTGTCGAGGCTGAGGGCAGGGCTTAGTTGGCAGAGTGTTTGCCAAGTACACACCAAGCCCTAGGTTTGATCCCCAGCACAGCAAAACAAGACCTAATAGTGTACATTTATTTACCCAAATCATCGGAGGTAGAAGCGGGAGGCTCAGGAGTACAAGGTCATCCTTGACCACATAGGAAGTTGAGGGCTAGCCTGATACACATGAAAAAATGGCCACTATTAGTTTGGGGGATAGCTCAATTGGTAAGTACCCACCACACAAACATAAGAGTATGAGTGTGGATCCCTAGTACCCATAAAAAGCTGGAAGATGCCATGGCTTCTGAACCCTAGGGCTGGGAAAACAGAGAGGTGCTTCCCAGAGCTTGCTAGGCAACCAGCCTAGCCAATCAGCGACCTTCAAGTGCAGAGAGCTCATCTCAAAAAGACAGACCCTGGAGCCATCCTGATCTGATGGGCAGTGCCTTCATCCAGCGCCACTCAGAGGGGAAGGTTAATCAGGTGCATGAGGCTCAAGGGCGATAGAGCTGGGCTTTGAACACAGGCAGCCGGGCTCTGAGTCCCCAGTGCATCCAGACAGATGTGCACCACACCAGCTTTTCTGTAGTCATGTGACAACCTGTAACCAGGGTTTCTGTGCACACATCTGGTGAGCTAGGAGCAAAAGTTGACCACTGTCATTAAACTTCTAAGCTTCAAAACAAGAAAAGGTCTCTGGCCCTGCAGACATCTGGGACTATCCATCCCTTAGTGGTACTGTCAGCTCATCCTCATGCAAGGTGGCCTCTGTGCTTCTTCACCAAAAAGGAACTGCATCCTGATCCATCTTCAAGCTGTGATGGGCTCCAGGAAAGGAAGAGAGGACCAGAGATCTGAAGCACCCCTGGCGTGGTCCTGCCTCAGGGCCACTTGAGCAGGATAGGGATTTCTGGTGGTCTTCACACGCCAGTCAGAATTTACTGAAGAGGGGTCACTTTGACCTCTAGACACCAGGACATACTCTACGGCATTTCCTCAGAGCAGCACGTGGATTGCGATGAATCTCCCTCCATGACCTTTAGTGAGGGTTCATTCAGTCCCTGCTTGTGCTCCATCACTTGCTTCTTACCGCACAAGACAGGTAACAAATATTATTTATCTCTCTTTCAGATTTTAATCAAGCCAATTAAACCAAGACAATGAGCCTGAAAACCATGAGCTGTTTCCTTCTCTTTTAAAGAATTGTAAGACTGTCCAGTTTATGGAACAGACATTTGGTGCCCTCATCCATGTATGTTGAAACGGCATTCTGAAACCTTCCTTAAACATCTTGTGATTTTTACTGGCAAACTTGGTTTATGTCATGGAGGCCACTCACTGTCAGAGTTTTTAACTGTGTGCTATGGGACAAAGGTGCAAGATCCCACCATGTCAGACCAGGAAAGGTGTTTCCAGAGGGGCCGTCGCAACTGTCGTGAGCACAGAAAGTCATGCCTGGAAAACAGGACTTTGCCAAACAAACTCTGGTCATGCTCCATTTGGACGGTCTCAGATGCATGAGCACATGTGCTAGGTTTCTGTCACCGATGGCCCATTCGGAAAGGGCCGAGGTGGCTCCCAACCCCATCCCCTGGCCCCTCTCCCCTCCATGTCCAATTTATTTTAAGTCAAAACAAATTATTACTCTTGCAGAATATAAAAGCTTTCAAATGCATCTGTCCTTGGTGTCTCTAAGCTGTTAAAAAATCATGCAATTACTCACTTGGCATATGCCCCAGAACTAAATTCAGGAAGCATTTCAGAGCTTCTCATCCCAATACAAGCCTTCAAGACAGAGCTGTGAACAGCCCCCGACTCTGCAGTTACCCTAAGAGGAGCTGCCAAGAGAATGACCCTTTGGGCCCCTTCATGCCCTACTTGGCTGGCCTTACTTCCCCAAGTGGCTTCCAGGAAGTTGCCAGCAGGCTACTGGAGACTGAAGGACGCCTGAAGGTCAGAGCTGGAGTGTGTGGTCACATCTTCCAGAGGAAGGAGCAATGCAGAAGCCAGAAGAGAAGTCCTGGATAATGGATTAAGGATGAGTCAAGCCAGAGGCACTTCCAGGAACAGCGTCCAACTTCCTGTCTCCTGTTACCAAGCGCCATCTCCACAGAGGCACTGCGTGAGGGCATGGTGACCTCACACATGTTCTGCGCCCAAAAATATTTGTCCTGAATGCTTTGCCAACTCCTCTCAATCCATAATAAGCTGAACTTTAAATCAGTTTCTTGTTCAGTGTGACAAGAGGAAATCGATCCAAAAGTCATCCTTACAAATCTGTGTTGACTTACAGCTTTTCTTGGGGTTGCTCAGCTCACACCCAGAGCACAGAGGTCTTCCCATCTGGACAAACTGATGAGTCCACCAGAGCCCATCTGGAAACTTCTGCATTGTTCTGGTAATAGAAAATGCTACTGAAGAACTGCCAGCCATGGCCTTTGACAAAAAAAGCCAGAGATATTCCCTGAGGCCTGGAAAGAGACAAGCGCGGGGTTCATATGGCAAGGGAAGGAGAGAGCTAGGAGGTAGCTTGGTGGGCAGAGAGACTGGCACAGAAGCATCAGGAACTGAGTTCAGATGCCATGTTCTCACAGAAAACAAAAGACCCCATAGAGGGCATAGGGTGGGGTGGGAGCATGCCTGTAAGCTCCGTGCTCACGCTGAGGAGTGAGGCAGAGGCAGGTGGATGCTCACGCTGAGGAGTGAGGCAGAGGCAGGGGGCGCTCTAGCCAGACAGTCTAGCAGGACACATGAGCACCAGGTTCAATGAGAATCCCTGTCTCAAACAAAGTGAGAAGCAACAACAAAATGAATCTTGGCCTCTATGCATACGTGCACATATGTACATATACATATTATGTATGTATACATATATATCATACACATGCACACATTTACACCCCCCACACATATACACCACACTCACACACATACATCCACTACTCATACATATGCATATCACACACTAACACAAAAACAACACACACACTTGTAAACCACACATACACATTTACCATACACATACTCTAACACAAATATACACAATATATACATACAAAAACACAACACACATATTTATAGACATACACAATGTATACACCACACAATACAACATACACACTTACACATAAGTATACCATACTCACATACTCATACAACACACACATACATACACATAGTCACACATACACAACATACACTCACATAGTCACATACACAAACACATAACATACATATATATATATATCACAATATACATAGTAACACCACACAACATAACATACATATATATCTCAATATACATAGTAACACCACACATATATGTACCGCACACACAGTACACAAACTCATTCACATATATACACCACACTCACACACACAGATATCACACACCACACACACTCATACCACATACACCTTCCACAAACACAGTACATATACACATTCACATTTTCTCTCTCTCCTACACACACACACACACACACACACACACTTTTCCTGTATTTCTGAAAAGACCTTCGTGAACCTGTGAGAACACTATAAATAGCAACACCCCTTTAGTGAGGGAGGGCCAGCAATCTCCCTTCTGACGGTGACATGAGGTCCCCACATGCAGGGATCCAGAAGACACCCAAAGCAACATTAGAAACCACGCTAACCCCCCCAAAGCCATGGAGAGAGATAGCATAGACACAGCACTGTGAGAAAGAGAAATTTCACAGGTCAGACTAACCAGAGAAGACTACATGTACAAGGTCTCTATTCTAAAGGCAAAATAAGTAAAAATAATGAAATATCAGACTCTTGTCTGAGGTCATATTCTCATATGCCCTTGAAATCATCAACATGTCTAAGAAAATAAGCGGATGTTTCCAAAGTGCTGGTGGATTGTTTGGGAAGTTTAGTCGACAGCAAATGTTCTCCTGAAGTTGGTTTTCCATGGATTTCCTAACCAAGCTCACCACTTGTGTAGTGCAAAGGCAAACATCATACCAGCCTACATGGGTTGTTACAGATTCCCAACTGGCACACTGCAAAGCCATCAGCGTCCCTAACGTGAAGAGGAGTCTGGCAGTCTCTCCAAAGACAAGCACTGGAGGGAAGTCCACTCCTGAGAAGTCTTTGCGAAGGGGTCCAGAGACACATGTGACAGTAGTGTCATACAGTCAACAGTGACAGCAAAGGCCCTGTGTGCCAGCCAGGATTCGCCAGGGAAGTAGAACCAATAGGATAGAAAGAAGACGATAGAGGAGAGATAGACAGACAGATGATAGATAGATAGACAGACAGACAGACAGACAGACAGACAGACAGACAGACAGATAGATGATAGATAGATAGATAGATAGATAGATAGATAGATAGATAGAAACATTCATACATACATACATGTATACATCTGTACAGAGAAAAATATGAAGTGGGTTCTTGTCCTAGGATCTCATTGAGGATGGCAGAGACAGGCTCCAGAGAAGCTAACAAGCCATGCCCTGCTATGGCTAGCCTCCAGCTACACAGTACTGACCTTGTCCATGACCTGAAAGGAATCTTGAGGAACCCATTCTTCCAGATAAATTACATTATAATCATCTTTAAATAAATACTTCCAGAAACATCAATTTGCTTCAAATACAAAGAAAATTTATTCAGACATCTGAATAATGAAATCCTAGTCCTGCCTGACAAAAGAACTTGCTGTCTTTAGACTGAAGAGACAGGCCAGTTTGTGAAGGGCCTACTGCCCACGCATGAGGACTTGATTTCAGTACTAGCACCAGCATGGAAAACTGGGTGTGGTGACACACGCGTGCAGCCCAGTGCTGGTGACACACGCGTGCAGCCCAGTGCTGGTGACACACGCGTGCAACACCAGTGCTGGTGACACACACATGCAGCCCAGTGCTGGTGACACACGCGTGCAGCCCAGTGCTGGTGACACACACGTGCAGCCCAGTGCTGGTGACACACGCGTGCAGCCCAATGCTGGTGACACACACGTGCAGCCCAGTGTTGGAAAGCCAGAAACACGAGGGTCCCTGGGGGCTGGATGACCAACCAGCCCCACCTAATTGGTGAGCCTCAAGCTGAGAGAGATCCTGCCCCACAGCATCTCTGAGGATGAGAGCCAGGCCTGTCCTCTGCCTTCCACATGCACCTGCACACACTTGAGCATACACTTCAATCTTAAATGAAAAGTGCATTTCCAAATCTCCACCAGTAGCAGTTCTGCTCCTGCTCTGTGACGGCCTCACAGGGCGTGGATCAAGGAGAGGGGCTAACACAGCTCTGGGCCTTCCCTTCAGGTGTTCCTTTAACAGTGCCTGTGAGGACTGAAGAATGGTAATGAGGGAGAGAGAGAACATGTGTGTGCATGTGCGTGTGTAGGCACACATGTGTGTATGCATTTGTCTTGTTAGGGTTTCTATTGCTGTGAAGAGACACCATGGCCATGACAACTCTTATAAAGGAAAACATTCAACTGGGGTGGCAGCTTACAGTTTCAGAGGTTCAGTCGGTTATCATCATGGCCAGACATGTTAGCACGCAGGCAGACAACGATGCTGGAAAAGGAGCTGAGAGTTGTGTATACAGTCAGCAGGAGAGAGAGGGGGAGAGAGAGACACACAGAGACACAGAGACACACACAGAGACAGAGAGACACACAGAGAGAGACAGAGACAGAGAGAGAGACAGAGACAGAGAGACACAGAGACAGAGACACAGAGACAGAGAGACACAGAGAGAGAGAGAGAGAGAGATTTGAGCACTTGAAAGCCCAAAGCCCACCCTANATGGACAGGAACAATAGAGCTAGCCAGGAAGTTCAAACAAAGATACGACAGAGAGAGAGAGAGAGAGAGAGAGAGAGAGAGAGAGAGAGAGAGAGAGAGAGAGAGAGAGAGAGAGAGAGAGAGAGACTGAGCCTGATTTGAGCACTTGAAAGCCCAAAGCCCACCCTAGTGGCACACTTTCTCCAACAAGGCCACACCAATTCCTACAAGGCCACACTGCCACACCTCTCCATCCCTGTCAAATAGGGCCACTCCCAAATGACTAAGACTCCAAATCTATGAGCCCACAGGGGCCATTTCCATACAATCCACCACATAAGACCTTCATTTAATGCGGGCTTTACAGCTTCAGAGGTTTAGTCCATTATCATCATGGCAAGGGAACATGGCAGCATGCAGGCAGGTGCTAGAGAGTAGTAGCCGATAGCTATACTCTGCATTCATAGGCAGAGAGAGAGAGAGAGAGAGAGAGAGAGAGAGAGAGAGAGAGAGACTGGGCCTGGCTCAGACTTTTGAAACATCAAAGCCCACCCACAGTGACACACAAGGCCACACCTCCTAACCCTAGTAATCCTTTCAAACAGTTTCACTCTCTGGTGACTAGCCATTCAAATGTACGAGTCTATGAGAGCCATTCTTATATACACCACCAGAACATACACATGCATGTGCATACATGTGTGTGCATGTGTGCATGTTTGTGTGTATATGCGCATGTGTGTGTGTTTGTGTGTGTGTGTGTCTGTGGGTGGGGAGGGAGACGGCCTGAGAAGATAAATGTCAATGCTCTCTCTTGCTTTTATTCAGAGAACACAGAGAAAGAAAAGAAAGAAGTACAGATTATAAACCACAAGATCTTCATTGAAACACTGTGCAAAATTTGCACACTTTATTGAATCTATTACCCCTTATTATTGCAATTTTCATTTCCCTAAAGCAATAATTGAGACCGCTAAGACTACATTAGGGACCTAAATGTCAGAATTCCCACTCTCTGAAATGGTGCCACAACCTTCAGGTTTTTACTTAAAATCCTTCTCCTGTTAAAATTCTGGCAGTTCAGAAAAACCATGCAAGTCACTGCCTGTGAGTGACTGACACGCGGAGGGTCCACTCCACTCCAGAGATTTCACTCAGTCAAGCCCTCACCATGAGAGCATGGATGCCAAGCGTAGGACAAGATGGGTCAGATGGGTAGTTCCGAAGTCTGAGCTTTAGAGAAGATTACCATGCTGAGGGTCGCGAAGGACAGCATCACCTGGCACAAGATTAATGAGCAAACCATTCGGGGTCTGTGTAAGAGACACACATATATACACATGGACAGACACGTCCTCATCATAAAGACTCCACCATTGCCTTTATAGGCCAGAAGTAGCTTATGGCTCAAACACAAACTCTGTCTGTCTGTCTGTCTGTCTGTCTGTCTCTCTCTCTCTCTCTCTCTCTCTCTCTCTCACACACACACACACACAAACACCACTGGTTATCAGCTGGCCTTCTAATTTTAGCTGTATGGCATCAGCATCAAAATCACCAGGGGGTCACTCAGGGCAATTTGCTCCTCCTGCGGGGTCCACACACAATCCCTCTTATCCCCTATCTGGGAAGCACTTTCTCGCAGACCACGGATATTAACTGCTGCTTTTTCTGTATGTGCTTAGCACTTAAGGGAAGTGTTATTTGGCTGATAAACCTCCACTCATGTAGCTTTAACTGTTGTCAGCCTTCCATGTCTGTGTGTTCTGCATCAGAAAGTCCAACCACCTTAGTTCGAAAACACTTAGAAAAAAATTCTGGGCGTACAATTTATTCCCGTCATTTTCTCTGAACGGTACCTACAGTACTGTTTACATACATTTACATTGGGTGTTACATGTTACGTATTTAGAGATGGCTTGACACACTTGGGGGGGGGGGATACGAGCGACTTCTATACAAACACTATCATTCCACAGAAGGGGCTTGAGCATCCAGAGACTTTGGGGTCCTCAAGGGTCCTGAACCAATCTCCTGCATATGCTATACATGTATATGATCTGTACATTTAAAATGTGCATGACTTGTTCAAAGTTCTACTGAGGACTGCCCCTTAGGGCATTTATAGTCGAGATACAGCGTGCCTGGAATGATGCAAAAGTCTCATGTCCACCACCAAAGTTCAGCTTGTGGAGCCTCTGTGCATGAAAGACACGCCTGCAAGTCCCCAGGAGATTCCCAGGGCTGTTTCTCTGGTGCATGTGTCTTCAGAGAAGAAAGGAGAGGACAGAATTACCTAGGTGAAGCTCCCTTCATCCTCGGGAACTGGCTCCTGGTCAGACAGAGATTCACTGGCATCAGAGGGAGGGGAGGAGGAAAAGGAAGGAAGGAAGAGAATTTCAGAAGCAGTCACAGCCGAACCGCATTCCCACTGTCAACATCCTGTATGCACTCGTCACTCTCCAACACAATCTCACAATCTAGACAAGACAAATAGTGTTCCCTGAACCTCCGGCCTACTGAATCTGTGCTTTCTGATCCACTGATCACCACCCTGGAAAAGCTAATGGGCTCAGGGCCCTCAGTGCATCTGGGAAAGAACCTTCCAGATACAAAACTGAACAGGTCTCTAAAAAGCACCACAGGAGGCTGAAAAGATAAGCCCAAGGACCCAAGCTTGGATCCCATTTGTGCTCACCTACATCCCCGGGATGCTCTGGCAGACAGGAGGACAGAGGCAGGGAAGCCCTGGCTCTGTGGACAGCTCTCCGCAGGTGAGGATCAGCCCTTGAGGATGTCCCCTGGCCTCTGTATGTGCTCCCTGAGCTATGAGCACCGTGCCCCCCATCCACCTGCACACATGTACGCAGCAGTTTTCAAAGCCGTCACCAGTCCTCAGTGCCGTGTTCCCCTGTGTCAACACTGGTTTCACTCTGCATGCCTTCCGTCTTCCTGCGGTATCTGTCCCTGTCTCAAAATCTTAGCCGCCAATGGTGGGAAATGGTCTTTTAAATGCCATTTGATGAGGAGCTAGAAGCCAGAGGCTATGCAAGGGACACTTGATGCGGGAATGCTGGCCTTCGAGAAGATTCAGTGACTAGAAATCACATCTGAAAAACTGAAAACCTTAGCAGAATTCCAAGGAAACCAACTGACTTCTGCCCTCAGCATAAACGTAAAGGCAGCAAGAAACAAGGGGAGGTGGCTTGATGCTAGGAGCAGAGTCACCTCAAACGGACCCTTGAAGGTCATTTGAAGGTTGTGAAGCACCGCAGAGATAGGGCTGTGGTTCCCCCTCCCGGCTCTCCTAGCTCGGCAGCCCTCCCTGCCCTTGAGCAGAAGGCCTGGCTGTGTCAAGTGAAGGAGAAGCTGCAGACCTCCGAAGGCGGGGTGAACTCAGCGTCTAAATGCTGCTGGACTGCTTTTAGGGCTCCGTTCCTGGCTTGGAGCCTGTGGATAATTTATTTAAAAGACTTAACGGGTCCCTTATGGCTGGGATCCATTTTAATCTCTAAATTGACCACTCTTTTCAATTGAGCTTAAAAGTGAAGAGGCCTGGGATTGCAGGCGGGAACAGTGAAGTGTCTCCTGATTATAAATGTAACACATGCTGATAGATGACATTAGCAAAACCCAGAAAAATACATCAAAATAAAGACCTCCAGCAGTCCCCCCCACTTTCAGAGACATCTTCAGACGGTCTATTTTCTTCTGGCCTTTACTGGTTAAATATTAACTGTGATGTCACATAAGTGGGTCTATTAATAAAAGCATGGTGAGGACTTTTACACTCAGAAATTTTAGACCTTGTAGTATAAAATGTAGCAGGACATATCCATCGGAAATATATTAAAGCCAGGCTTGGTGCCATGGGTCTTTAATCCCAGGTACTAGAAAGGCTGAGACAAGAAGTTTTTAGGTTCAAGGCCAGTCTGATCAATTTAGTAAGACCATGCCTCGAAATAAAAAGCAAAAAGAGGGCTAGGAATATACCTTACAGGCAGAATGCTTGTCCAAAATTCATGAGGCCCTAGATTCAATTCTGGTACCACAGAAAGGGAAAAGAAAGAAAAAAGAAGAAAGAAAGAAAAGATATACATCAAAGACAAAACAAAGCTTTTCATGGGTAAATATGCTATAGACTTTAGCTATAACTCCTAAGTTGGTAATAACAACAATAATAACAGTCCACAGTCACAGGACTTGGGGTGTGCATGTGAGTCTTTCTTTTAAGAACAGCAAAGGTATCTTTCTATTCAAACCCACTACCCATCTCAAAACCCCCCAAAAAGCTCAGGAATAATGAATGGCTCTCAGGCCCCTACCACACCCCTCCATATCCCTCAACCCTGTCTCGAACCCGAACCAGAGGAAGCTGGGGAGGCTTGCACCTCCAGCAGGCCTTCCCGGTGGTGCAGCCTCTAGGCTGGAGATCCATGCTGCTCCTTCTTGAGCGGCTGAAACAAGCCCCGGTAAACTCTCATGGAGAACCTGGCTGAAACGCAGTTACAGTCACCTCCTGTATCTTTGTCCTCATACAGCGTAGGAGTTAGTGGACCATCTTGCCCACAGGACTATCTCATGAGGAGGCTGAGCTATGACCAGTGTTCAGTTCCTCTCGGGACATTTCTAGAAGCTGCTTTCTAAAATCCCTGAGATGCAGAACCCAGGCAAGATGCCGAGACCTGCCTCTATGGTCACGGTTAGGTGAGCGGCAATGAACGGGCACGGCTAAGATGGACCCTCTGCCTCCCAAGAACCACTTCTGTAGTGAGGACTTTGTAACCAACCAATCAGAGCCAAGCTGCTTCTGAACCAGCTAATCACAGCAGGTGCTCCGCCCAGTTTGCCACCCTTCCCAAAGGGAAGAAACAGCTCTTTGAAAACAGTTGCTATATCATTTCTTAAGAACCCATTACAATGGCCATTGACACACAAAAGAAAACGGAAAACTTTGTTTCCAGGAAAAGAAAATGCTGGACGCCTGAAAAGACCTGGGTCCTATGATCTTGAAGGGCAAAAGTTCTAAATGGCTCTCTCAAGAACTCCTTCACTGCCATCTAACTCCTCATTTGAAATGCAACTTGCACAGAATTTCCCAGCAAAGTCACCTGCCGAGACAAAGGCGTCCTTCGTCCTTCGCCCACAGATCTAATCTTTTCTGCAAAACCCAAGATGCTTCAGCAGCTTAAAGCAGACCATGCACAATTAATGACCAGAAACTCCAATTTCATGTTAATTGGTTTTAATTACATTTTCTCCTATGCTTATCTACATGGGCTGCTTGCCAGAGAACCTGCAATTTAATATTTGAATTCTCTGCGTCATATTCATCCTCTTTGAAGTTGAATAATAAAACATCCTCACATGGCACCTGAGCAGTCCACCAGGGAGAGAGAGGGGGGAGGGGAGGAAGAGAGAGAAGAGTGAACTCAAAAACAGATTCTCCAAAGATGGAACCCAAGAGGCCTGAGGTCCAGTTCAGATACCAGGGCCTTAGTCAGATCTCTCAAAGAAACAAAAGCAGAAAGCATTGGCTCAAACTTCTGGAGCTGACCAATATAATTGGTGCATCTAACAGCAAGAAATCAGAGGACGATAAATGAATCTGCCTTCCTCTTCCAGCAGACTCTAAATGCCCTGCCTTTAACAAAAAATAAGTACAACCCCTGTCCTGGTAGCTGGGCAGCAGAAAAGGCCTTGGCAAAGACCCAGGGTGAGAGATAGGGGTCTGTGTCAGGTCACAGTCAAGGGCACAAGGGTCAGGAAATCACATTCTTGTCCTGTCTCAAGACATTCCACAGGAGATCACACAATGGCTACTTTTGAGTGTTGGCTTGATTGGATTAATAATGATAAAAGCTACTAAAATAATAGACCACCAGTAGACAAAGGAATCTACATCACCTGCTCCAACATCCCAGCGTAGTGTAGTTTCCGCTACACTTCATTATTTTTTCTTTTTTTGTAAACTTCACTAGTTTTGAATTTTCACTTGTATCCATTTGGAGACAGGGCCATGAAAAGCAACATTCATTTTAAGTCCCCTCCCCCCCGTAATCGAGAATGTTAACAGCCAATTTTCTCAAATGCTGACACCACTCAGCCTGTCTTCGGGACAAAAATACTCATCTTTGCTTCTAATCAAAGGCCTCACTCGCGGTTTATATACATCCATTCTGTTTTATTGTATTTTCGAGAGTTCCATCAAGTCGGTTGCACCACTTCTATGGGTTTTCCCTTGAGCACACAAGTAATGATTCTTAGAAGGCAACAGCTGTGGGCCGACAGAGCCGGTATATTTCTGTGGAAGCTGCCGTTGTTCGGAAGGTCAGCCATCAAATGGGGCTCATTTTTCACTTGAGACAAAGGCGGTGCGAAGGTCTTTTCAATTTGTATGAAATTGGACTGCTTTTGTAGGGGCAAAAACACATGCAGAAGCCCAGTCTTCTAAAAAAAGAAATGTTGTATAAGATTTATGAGTTTTAAGATCCACGAACCGTTGATCAAGCGATTAAGGTTTTAATGAGACTTTGGAAAACAAATGGTAAGTAGAAGTTATGGCTACTTTTTAGGGGCAAAGGATTCCTGTTATTCTTATGACACGACGATTATTAGAATTAATATTAGGCCTAGAAAGTTAAAGATGGAAGCAGCAAAGAGCAGAGCAGCCCGGATGATGACCATCTGTAAAGGGCTTGCCACACCAGCACGGCCCACATAAAATGTTGAACACTTGCTGTGAGTCTATAATCCTACTACTGGGGAGACAGAGAGAGGAGGATCCCTGGGGTTTCCTGGTCAGTCAGCCTAGCCAATCAGTGAGCTCCAGGCCCAGAGGAAGGAAGGAAAGAAGGAAGAAAGGAAGGAGAAAAGGAAGAAAGGACCAAAAGAGAAAAGGAAGAAAGAAAGGAAGTGAAGAAGGAAGGGAGGGAAGAAGGAAGGAAGGAAGGAAGGAAGGAAGGAAGGAAGGAAGGAAGGAAGGAAGGAAGGAGAAAAGGAAGGAAGGAAGGAAGGAAGGAAGGAAGGCAGGCAGCCAAGGAAGGCACCTGACATAAACTCTTACCTTCACACACATGAACACCCATGTGTAGCCCCCACACACACACATGCCTACACAAACATGTATACACACAAAAGAAGTAACCAAGAGGGTAATAAAAGATGCCATTTTTTTATTCAAGAAAATTCAAGGAACTTGACTTTCTCTCCCTTAACAGCATAAGGTCTTGGCACAATGAGCTCACGACACAGTCAATGTCTGGTTGTAAAGGCTCCTTCTTGTAAGAAGGGGTTCAATTTATTTGCTTACCCCCCCACTCTTCTACATTTGTATGTATATGTGTGTGTGTGTATGCGTGTATGTATGTGTATATGTATACTCCCAGGATGCTACCATTCACTACCTGGTGTGATTCCATTCGAAGCCTTCTCTCAGAGAACAATAATCATGGCACATACATGTACAGTCTTCAAAAAACATTGGTTTATGTAATCAGTTCTTTATAAAATTTAATCGTCTTCCTCTCACTATGACATTCTGGAATATCTGTAAGCAGTCACAAAACTCCATTTTACCATCTACCTAGCCTGTCCAAACCAAAAGATTTCTGGGTGATCCTTTGCTATAGGACAATGGTCTTGCACTTTGTAAAGATCTGTCAGTTGTATTTTTAATAAAACGCTGATTGGTCAGTAGCCAAGCAGAAAGTATAGGCAGGGAGATGAGGCAGGAAGTAGAGGTGGAGCAACCAGAACAGGAGAATTCTTGGAAGAGGAGTCAGTCTGTAGTCATCACCCAGACACAGAGGAAGCAAGATGAGAATGCCTTGCTGCTAAAAGGTACCAAACCACATGGCTAACACAGACAAGAATTATGGGTTACTGTAAGATGTAAGAACTAGTTAATAAGAAGTCTGAGCTAATAGGCCAACCAGTTTATAATTAATGTAGACCTCTGTGTGTTTGCTTGGGACTTAACAGTTATGGGACCAGGAAGGACAATTTCTTCCAACCATCCTTGTCACCCCCTTGCTCACTGTACCCCACATCTGTCTTCCCAGGCCAACTGTTGAAGTGTTGTACCATCGAGTCCAGGATGTTACAGTAGAGGAATGTCAAGTATTGTCCCCAGTGCCTCACACACATATGAAGCGAAATGCTCTTCAGCACATAACAACAGTTCACTGCTGTGCAACTGAGTGTGTTCTCTAATGTGGACATAACCATTCATACATGGAAAGATGCTCAAGTGGTTTCACATCCCTGGGTTATTAATAATAAGGCTGGTGCCAAATAATCATGCACAGGTCTTTGTAAGCACCTACTATTCTGTGAGCACATGTTCCATGTGATAAATACTTTAAAAGCGGCTGCGTGGTAGTTCAACATTTGTCTTCTTAAGAAGTTGATGTGTTTCCTAAAATTGTGTCATTTTTGCATTCCCACCAGCATGTGTGCCATTCCTATTTTCTCCTTATCATCCCCAAGGCTGGGTGTGATTACTCTTTTTAAGAATGTATTTGCATGTGTGCACACACGTGTGTGTGTGTGTGTGTGCGTGTGTGTGTCCAGCTTCTCACACGTGTGGGAGCACATGTACTATCAGGAGTGTACAGAGATCAGAGGACAACCTCAGGCACCCACCCATGCCTTCTACCACTTCTGAGACAAGTTCTCCTGTCATTGTTACTGTGTCATGTACTCCAGGTTAGCGGATCTGTGAGCTTCAACGGGATTCTCCTGTCTCTACCTTGTATTGCACTACCCGAGTGTTGAGATTAGAGACATGTCGCCCTTTGTCTGCTCTCACGTGAGTTCTGAGAATCCGAACTCGGGTCCTCAGACTTGCACAGCGGGCACCAGGACCAGCGGAGCCATGCCCTTGTTCTGTGACTCCTCTTCATAACCTTAGCCTTCCAGCAGATGTGCACTTTAGTTCCCTGCAGTGCTGATGTCAGCAGCATAGTGAGCCATAAGGCGGAGCATTGTGACGTCTCTGGGTGGCACGCTCCCTGCCAATCAGGACATGTTGATTGACCGTGATTTTCATATCTGCTACACATTTGTTGATTTTTTTTCTGTCTAATTGTTCAGTTGACTTTGAGAAATAACTTTTGAGACTTTTTTTTTACTGTAACTGTGGATTTATAATATTTTATTTCTTGTGGTTATTTTCTTTTTCCAGTGATGTGTTTTGAGGCTCGGGTTTGAAGGCATAAACATTTATCACTTTTAAGTCCTTTTGACTAGTTGTCCTCTTTGTTAAAATCCCTTGTTCAGCTAGGGAGGTTGTTTGGGTTTGGTTTCAGTTGGGCTAGACTGAAATTCCTGATTCTGCAGCTCTGGGATCAAGTCCAGGGCCATATACGCAAGGCAAGCACCTCTGCGACCAATGGGGGCGATGACCTGTTAATGTTTAATGACAGAGTCGGACAGAGCACTGGGCTTCTGTTGGTCATTTTCCACTGATTTCCTATTGCTACAATTTTCTCTTTCCCCTAGGTTTTGCTTAGTTTTTGTTTTGTTTTTTTCTTTTTGGGTTGAGTCTTTTTCCTAGGACTATTTTATCTCTTTGGTTGTTCTTTAAACTAAAAGTATTTATTATTTTATTCCCAGGGTTTCTTAGGGTTTATGCTGCTATCTTTGTTTTGTTTTGTTTTGTTTTTTACCATCTACGTTCAAGTAAATCACTATCTCACAGATAGTGTTTCGAAAAATCACAAATACTATACCTCTCTAGTGCTCCCGTCCTGACTTTACACCAGTTTGGAAGTGTGCAGTTTTATTTTTCATGTTGCAAATTCCGTTACACTCTCATTTGAGATTTTATTAAAACTCTTGTCTGTTGAGCCGTGCTGTGTCGTGTGTTCCTCATCCCTTCATGTAAGACCAGACTTCTCACACTACTGTGTGTTACCCTCCGAGGCATGTTCCTCTCACACTTCTTGTGGGTTTCCTGAAGGTGAGTTAATGGAAGTTTTATCTGGCTTTAAATAGCTTTTTAAGTTCTTTTTTTGTTTGTTTTCTTATGACTAGGTCTCTTCGTAACCCAGACTCTCCTTGGTATTCACAGTCTACAAGATGTGCCTCTGTGAGCCTTGAGGAATACCAGGTCGTGTGTTCTATAATATAGCGCTGCTTGCGCGTTCATCTAAGCAGTGGTAATCCTCTGTTGGGAGGAATGCCTTGTTGTTATCTAGACACCTGGCGTTGAAAGAGAGGTGAGAAGAGGTGAGGGATTATAATAAATAATCATTTGCATAATGAACAAACAGAATGCATATTATTAGCCAATACAGCTCTACTGAATACAGCAGACTTTACTGTTCAGTTCATTAAATTGCTATAAAAGAGACCAAAAAAAAGCCTATTAACCTTCCCCAATGCTAATGGAAATCTGGAGAAGTAATTATTTTTGTGTTTAATGAGCAACAACATAAAGATCAGCCAAGCCCCTCCTTGGGTCTAAACATTATCCCATGGTTGGTGCAAGATAAGAGTAAGCAAGGTCTACAAATGAGGTTTAAAGAGACAAGAACCCCAAGGCACGGGTGTTGGTGAGAACGGCTTGGGAACATGCTTCTGGGCAGCCAAAGCTTGGACTCAAGCCTCTAGCCAGTGGAAACGCACCTCATTTTACATGGCTGCTTTGCATCCCAAAAGTCAGGGGCACAGTACATTGTTCTCGCTCATGCTGATCTTTCATCTCTCAAGAATCTTGCTTTTCATCAATAAGTATATTATATAGATATTTGTATAGGTAGATAGATATATAGATAACTATATCTAATTATAAATATACTCAGGAGTCCTTTAAGAAAACAAAGAACACTGCGGATAACTGTTCTTTGGTTAAGCTGTGTTTGTAAGTTTAAATCTCAAATACTGTAGGGGTACTTCTACAACGGGGTACCCCTACAGTACAATGACAGCTGAATAATACATGTTATTTATTCTGTGACTGTGTTAAAGGATGGGCCAGCGTGGATGAGGGTGCAGCTCTGCTTTCAGCTTTCTGAGACTGTGCTGGGTCTGAGGAGTCCTAGAGATGAGCAGCTATGATGGTTGAGTTAACGAAACCTAAGAGCCTTGAGAAAACATTAGGACGTGGGCTTATTTAATACAGCACATGGAAAGTGGGGATATAATCTCTTCTCTGTCTTCAAAAACACACCACGTGAAGACAAGGCTTGTAGAAGCCTTTCTGCTCTGTGAGATCTAACCAGGGGAAACTGACCTCAAGAAAGCCATCAAGTCGCCTGAGGGGACTGTCTACTGAGAAAGCTCTTGAGACTCATGTGCTAATACAGCAGGCAAGACGTTAATGTGGTTATCAATGAGAATGAGATATAACATGGTATCATGTGTACCATGTAAAATTTAAGAGAAAACGTGAATCCACTTCACCCGAATGTGTTGGCTCATATCTGTAAAGCTAGCACTGGGGAACTGAGACAGGAGGATTCCTGGGCATTTGAGGCCAACATGGGGTAAAAAGTGAGTTCAAGGGCAGTCTTGCCTACACAGTGGGATCCTGTCTCAAAAACAACTACAAAACAAGCTTATGTGAGTACGCCAAGGAAGCCATGGGCAGGATCATTAGTGAGAAAGGAGAAAAACCCTACTTGATCCTTCCGGCGCCTCCTGTTTGACCTTCACTGCCATTTCCGCCACTGCTAGCCCTGAGAATCCCTGTGTTGTTAGGGACTAGTGTGTTCTTTTACTTCCTTGTTGACACAATACCTATTGGCTGAGCATCTGCTGTGCACCCAGATGGAGTGGGGTGACAGGGATGCAATCGAGCTAACCACATGTCACCCCCCTCCTCTTTTATTTCTTTTGTTTAACAGAATTGCAGGCAGGGAGAGATGGCAGCAGAAGATGCCACAGAGACTAAGGTACCTGGGGATGCAGCAAAGTTTCCTGGCGGAGACTGGGTAAGGAGTGTGCTGTGAGGCCCCAGAGCGGCGGAGGAACGGCTGCAGCTGAAGCACTGGAGACAGATGCTGACGCTGGCTGCAGGACCGGCAGTTTGTGCAGGATGCTACAGGTCACACTAATGAGTTTGACATTTATCCTAAGCAAGCGCTTGGAGGGCTTGAAGCTAGACAGAGAGATGGTGGACTGCCTTTTAAAATGACGAGCCCAGATGCTTGCGAGAACAGATCATCAGGGAAGCGGGGATGGGGAGGTGTCTAAGGATGAGACAACAAGGTCGTTCTCCGTGGAATTGTTGAGAAACAAGCAAAACGAAGAACGCCCAAAGGGACAAAAACTCCTTGGGCGGGTGGGTGGGATTTTGCATTGCCATATCCCATGAAGCAGGCAAGAAAGTGAAGAGAGTGTTAAGGTGGTCAGGGGGTTCTAAAAGAACCATGACAGCCTGTGTGGGGGTGGGAGGTAAGGGCAGGAGGGACACCCACCCTGGGGTCCTGGACTGGACTGGTGAGCTCATAAGGGAGTCACTGTGAGTGAATGGACCCGTGTGGACTCGACAGAAGAAACTGATCCCATGTTCTACCACAGTCCCCAGGCTGACAGCAATGGCCTTTCTATGCCATATAAGCTGAGAGAAGAAGAGGGGACCCAGGATCATGGACAGTCACAATACAAGGCCATGGCCACCGAGAGTGGGCTTCCTCTACAGAAGCTGGAACATTCTGATTGGTGGCCAGGGCAATATTTTCTCAAAGTCCCTCAGGGCCCCAGGTTAGCTCACACCTATTCGATGCCCACGGGGTGAGGGACGGTAAGACAAAAATAAACATAACATTGTCTCTGTCTTTCGGACGGGAAAGAGAGCAGTCAAATGCCGTGACTCGGTGGCCTGTATCCAGGAAGAATGGGAGGAATTTCAAAACAGAAATAATATGTTCAGTGGTATATTTCTCAGAAATCACCCAAACTCTGTCTTTGGGCAGTAGAGCATAAAGATATTTATTGGGTGTAGGTGTACCAGACTTTGAAACACCGAGAACGATCGTCTCGAGATGCTATCATGTAACTATTCTCAGAAATTCATTCTGTAACAGTACTCAGAGGATGTATTTAAGCTAAATGTGCATCACTATAATTGAGGACCTCAGGCTGGACACTTAAGAAGAAAAGAGGTTCGTTAAACCAACAATTTTGGAAGCTTGTGAAGGGCGGGCTTCTAAATAGCATATGTGAGATCGTCAGACAGGAAGCCAGGAGGGAACAGAGATCCCAAGGGAACGCATTGATCCCATCACGAGGTACAAATCCATGACACGAAAACAAATAAAATACGGCCATGCTTGAAACATCTACAAGTTCCAAAGCAGAGGAGGGGGAAAACTCAACCTCTGAGTTGAAGGCGGGGCTCCGTTGGTAGGGTGTTTGGCTAGTATGCAGGAAGCCCTGTTGACCCCCAGTACCACGTAAGCAAGGCATGAAGGCACGTGCCTGTAATCCTAGCATTTGGGAGGTGGAAGGGAGAGGGTCCCAAGGTCAAGGTCATCCTCAACTACAAACAAGAGCCTCAGAAAGAAAGAGGCGAAGAAGCTGGGCAGGGAGAGAGAAAGAGGGAAGAAAGGAAGGTGAGGGGAAGGAAGTCTTCCCCAGTCCTTGTACTTGTAAACCCCTGGTGGCTTTCAGCTTTTTATGAATCATTTCTGGTTGCTCCATCTTAATAACTATTTCCTCCCACAGACGGTTATGAGGTAAACATTCTGTGTTGCTGCCATTTTCACACAATATTTCTCACCGAGTGTCTCCTACCCGTGTCTCCTCCGACTTACCAGATGCTTCTCTGCCCTTCCCTGACACATCAGACTTTACGGAACCACTTGCCTGCTTTCCCACCATGGACCTGGAGTCTGACGACACTCCACCGCCACGAAAAGCGCGATAGTAGGCTCATGGCTTGATCTGCCGAATTGTCAGAATGTGTGTGAAATGGGTGGCTGGACGCCAGAGTGTTGTTCACGGGAGAGTGCACATCGTCTTTCTTCAGAGAAGCTACCCCACAAATTCTTCATAAACCCCCCAAAGCAGTTAGTGCCTCTCTCTCCATCACCATCAACATCTCATGAGATGTGGTTTTGGTTATCTCCAAATTTCAGTAGAAATATTATGCCATCTCAAATTTAATATGAATATTTCTTCTTAGGTGTAAGGTCAAGTGTCTTTCTTTCGGAGCATCTGACTACGTGTTCACTGAGATTGTATCTCAGGATTCTGTCAAATTAACAATTAATGAAACATTAACAATTACAATAACATTTATCAATGCACAGGAACTCTTTATGTACTAAGAATCAAGTTCTTTGCACAGAGCTCCCATGCTACATGTACATATAGATACACACTTATGTATAATTTATATAGTATATATGTGGTTGTTCTGGGGATCAAACCCACACACGCGCTGAGCAACATAAAAATGTCAAAATCATCTTTTGCTTATTTTGGAATCTTTACAAAAGTCTCATGAAATTTGTAAATTGATTAAAGAACAGAAATGATGATACTGAGGTTTTCATGTGTACAAAACTTACTTTAACCTTTTAGCTGAACTTGGTTCTTGATGCCACACATGACCAGCTCTTGTGAGAACTGTGTGCTCAATGCTCTCAGCTGCCATCCCAAGTGAGGCTTCCTCTGCCTCCCCATGCTGCTGGTGGTTTTGTTTAGGAATGTCATTTTTATCTGCGCCCGTGAATTTTGTGCCCAATAACTCATCCCCAGTTTTTCTATTGACTCTCTAACCAACTGTCTTGGTTCTAAAGAAGTATCTCCACCCCGTCCTCCCCCCTCCCTCCCCTTTCTCTCCCCTCTTCCTCTCTCTCTCCATCTCCATCTCCCCCCACTTCTCAGTTTTGCTCAGCACCTCTGAAATACTGCAGAGTTGCAGAGGCAATAGAATGACATGTACTTTCATTGTATATGAAACATACCCGGCAGTCACTTGCTGCCCTTGGGGACAGTAGCCTCAGAATTTGTGTTAACCCTTGAGCCTTCCTCTGATTAATAAGGAACATTATATTGGACATAAGCAAAGGCCATTCTTCCTGTGATTTCTTGGAATTACAAACCACCTTGGTCTTTCTATTGTTCTTGTGGGGAAGTTGAGGTTTCTCTTTTGGTTGGTTGGTTAGATGGTAGGTTTTTTGGTTTTGTTTTGAGACAAATTCTTTCCATGTAACCCTGGCTGGCCTGGAACTTCCTATGAAGGCAAAGCTGGTCTTGAACTCAGAGGTCTGCTTTTCTCTGTCTCTCGGGTGCTGGAATTAAAAGCACACACCTCCTTTCCCAGCTGGTCCTCCTAATGTTAAACTATGCTTGGATTTCTAAACTTAGCTCCATGTAACTTATTTCAGGGTTTAGTTTTGTTTTTTTTTTTTTTTTTTTTTTTTTTGTGGCTTTTTTGTTTGTTTTTTGGTTTTGACCTGCTGGGTTTTTTGCTAATATGTATATAAAATTGTTCGAACTGTGTTTTCCACCTGTGCACATGTCTGGTCAAAGTTGACAAAATGATACCGAATTCATGAATTTTAGGAACTGTCCTTTTTCTGCCCTCTGGACAGGTCAATAAAGTTGGAAGTATGTGCCCTTTAAGTGTTTGTAGAGTTTCCTTGTCAGGCCTGGGGCTTTTCTCAAAAGGTAGCTCTTGACAGATTTCTGTATCTCACCGCAAATCTGATCTCATGATTTGGTGGCCAGTTTTGGTGACTCCGTGTCCTGTCACGTCAAATACTTACCCAGAGCACGGAGTAGCTGAATCTGGCTCCACGTGTGTAGATATCATCACCATACACATCTGTGCTGCCCACTGACTTACGTGTTCCTAGCAGTTCACCTGCGTTCTCACTCCCCCACGATCTTCTCCTTCATCTCCCCCTTCCTTGTTCTGTCATCCTTCTGCCTCCTGAGTCACATTCCGCAACCTTCTCTCCCCCCTCCATGCTCAGCAAGCGTGCCCACAGCCGTGACACCTTACCAAGTCTGGAATTCCCACTATCGTCCTCATTCTCAGGGGACACTCTGTCTAGTCTCCTGTTTGCTCATTAGTAGCTCAGAGACCGCTTTGTTACTAACGTGATATTTTCTCACTGTTTCAGCCTTCATTTACAAGAGGTGTTGTTTGATTTTAACTCTTGCTTTAGTTCATTAGAATCAAAACTAACTGGTGCTTTTCTAAGTTAGTGGGGTTTTCTTTGCTGGTTTTTGTGGATATTTTAGTGACACATGAAGATAGGAAAATAGACAGAGACAGAGAGATAGCTAACAGGGAGATAAAGAATAGATAGATGATAACAGAAAGAGAGATATTGTCTACTTGAGGTACAGTATCAAACATTCTTAATGAGATATTCCCTATGAAACATGCTGATTCTGTCTGATGGATCTGAGCTGCCTGAAGAGATGGAATTCCTCACCCAGTTGTTTGTGCCCCCTCCCGCTCACCCTGCCAACTCTCTGTACTGTGTGTGCACGTATCCTCTCCCTGCCTTCGGTCCTCTGAGCGCCGGGTTCCTGTGTGCGGACACTCATGACATCTTCACACGCTTCGTGGTGGAGGCTCCTGTGTGCGGACACTCATGACATCTTCACACGCTTCGTGGTGGAGGCTCTCATCTCCACCTTGTTTAATGATGTTGCCCCAATTTATGGCATAAAATCATGGCCTCTGGACCGCTTTTTGTTTGACTCAATTTACCCTTTTATCTTCCAGCATTTCGATTTTTTTTCATTTTAGCTCCGGATCTCAAATGTCTTCTTTTTTCAGTCACACTGAATGTTGCCTTGGACAGCTCAGAGACCAAGCTGAAGCCCTCAAAGAATCGTGTCCTGTTTTAAAGTCTGTATGTGCATGTATTTGTGGGTGGAGGGGGGGTTCCGGGTATGCATGAACATGGTTGTGTTTGTGTGCATATGTATGTATTGTATGTATGTGTGCATGTGTGTTTTGCATATATGTGCATGTGTGTGCACAAGTGTCTGTGTGTTTGTGCACCTACATGTGTTTATGCATGTATCTGTGTGTTCACATGTGCTTGTGTGTATACAAACATGTTTGTGTATGTGCACATGTGGGGGTTATATGGGAGTGTGTATGGTACGTACGTGTAAATCTTGGTGGACATGTGTGACTGTGCATATGTGTTCGTGTTCCTGTACGGGTGTGTGTATGTGCATGTATGCATATGTGTATGCGTGTGTCGGTGCATATGTGTACTTACATGTACCCAGTTGTTCATATCCTTATACAGTTTCGCAAAGCAGAGGCAATCCCTCTTTACACATGCGATCTCACAAGTCCCCTGCACATCTGACGCAGATCTTCTAAGAAACAGCTGTCTGTGCGCTCGTCCACACCTGTCAGCCCAGCTACTGAAAAGACGGAGCCAAGAGGAACACTTGAGCCTGCAAGTGGGGGACCAGTCTTGGCAGCTAACAAGGCTGGGAGTCAATCTCTCAAAAACTTGTTTCTGATTTAGGTCATTACTCCTTTCTTTAACAAAATGCAAGGTTCGGTGAGAAACACTTTCTCAAAGTAATAATAAGGTGGTGGAGGAATAACTCAGGAAAACAACCAACGCATATCTCTCTCTCTCTCTCTCTCTCTCTCTCTCTCTCTCTCTCTCTCTCTCTCTGTCTCTCTCTCTCTCTCTCTCTCTCTCTCTCTCTCTCTCTCTCACACACACACACACACACACAAGAGAAGAGAGAGAGAGAACAAGACAGAGAGAGAAAGGGAGACAAAGAGTCTCTGAGGTTGCCATCCTAAGCCATCCCTTACGAAAGCCAACAGCTGAATGTCCACGTACAAGCAAAATTCTGTCCTGGAGCCAACAATTTACTCTGGCTGGAAATCTAAGCCGTGGCAACAGCTGTTTCGCCCCTCACCCTAGAGTGGAGTCTTTCTCACAAAGGCCCTCACAGTTGGGGGTGTAGGACAGTCTATTCTTTCAAAGCAGTTGTTCTCCCTGCCCCCCCCTTAAATATTTATTCTGTCTGCCCAGCATTTTCCAGAACACAGACCAGGATGGCTGTTGTCACTGCTTATAGAGACAGGCACCCGGCAGCTGTCGGCCTGGGACCTGCCCACAAGGTTTCGGCTTCCCTGCAGCTGTTCCCACTAGGCCCTCGTGTGATTCCCAGATGTGTGGTATAAGAAAACAAACAAAACCTTCTTCTATCTGCCTCCCTGTAGCGCTAAGGGGGACCAGCATCTATACAGACTTAGCAAAACAGATTCCTCACTGAAGCAGAAAGTCTTCAATTCAAGATGAAAATGCCACGCTTCCCCTGATCAGTGTTTCTCGGAGGTTCTAAAAGAGTTCAGCAAGTGTCAGGCATTGTCTGACCTCACGATCCTTGCAGCAGCTGCGTCCACTGCAAATGACAAATATGTTCCTCTTTAAAGAGAAAAGCAACAGGGTGGCCGAGTCTGTGGACGGGAAGGAGCATCAGCTATTTCAGCGTGAAGGGAGAGAGGTTCCTGAGTGGGTGAGGCCTGGGTGTTATGGGTGCCCTTCACTGAGGGGAATGGTCTAAGGGGCAGAACCTTTCCAGGACAACATGCCTGCTCAGCAAAACGAGAGTCCTTGAGGAAACCCCTAGGCTGGTGACACCGACTCCTGTTCCATTTCATTAGAACCATGTAGCGATGTTAATTGTCATTTCTCTAGAGTCTTATCTTTGACTCATTGTCCCTGGATCTCAAAAAGTCTCCAACGGTTACACCCACACTGATGGGGCCCCACCTCTGGTGCTTTCCTCTGTTTAAAGAGGAATATCCGACCAATGTTGAAGAGTCACTGAGACATTCCCACGTCCTGGAAAGGAGAAAAAAGCCATTCACAACATGTCCAGAAGAGACAAGAGGTTCTGGAGCCTGGGAGAGCTTCTGAAGTCACTGGTGGTGACCAGAGGAGGTGTTCCCACTACAGTGGAGTCAACAGAGGACTTAGGTTAGCGGGAAAGTCCTACGGAGCAGTGTGTGTGAGCAGCATCCTCTTCTCGCTTCAGCTGAACTAGAAACACTGTTCCCACCACGTGCCCTGCTCAAAATCACACGCCACAGATGTGAGACACAGAGGGCAGAGGAAAAGGCCTGTCCTTGGGCTCTCTGCTCACTTCTTCACCACAGTCCTGCAAGGGTCACACGTGTGCCTCCGTTCAGTGAATGACACTGACATGGAACAGCTGGCCCAGGATCATCTTCTGGAGAAGATAGCAGAAGCAAGTGAAAGGCTGACCAATCTGTGCTTCTTCCGTTGGCCACCCGACCTCACCCAAACCAGATGCTCTCATAATGGTGACATCAGCAAGAGCTCCAGTGAGAGTTGGTAGAGGCAGGTGGGCCAGTGAGCAAAAGGGGGCAGAGCAGGAGCCATGTCTGGAGCCACACATCTGGCCTTCAACAGTTAGTCAGCTTCCCTGAGAGGATTCTTTGCTTCTCCCCTGCGGTGACGATTACCCCACCCAGTTCCTGAGACGTTGTGAGCAATGAATCCTGTGCCCTCTGAGCTGAACAGCCAGCCTCTTTTTTCTGCATACTATAACTTTCCAAGTCTAAATGTTTTTTTTTTTTGAGCATGTCCACTGTTTCATTGGTTTTTACTTGTGAGTTACTAGGTGTTTTATGTTTCCTGTTCATTGTATTCAGTTCCTACCATGAGTCAAGATCCAACTCATTCAATCAGAATGTCCCCAACACCAGGCCATGTGGGCCAATTCAGAATCGTAAAAGCAAAAGACATTTTCCAATTACAGAAAAAGCTGCATTTCATTCCTGTTGAGAGAAAATAACCAAGGCTGGTATTTTTTCAGGATAGATTATAGCTAGATGGTGATGGGTGGTAAATTGATACACAAGATAGATTCAAAGATAAGAATGCCATATGATTAATATATGATTTATAGGCAAATGGATGATAGATCATAGAGAGATAAGTAGATAAACAACTGATAGGTTCTAGGTAGGTAGATGGAGAGACGATTGACAGATAATAGATGGTAGATGATAAATAGACAGGTAGACTTACCGCACTCATTGAGCACTGACTTTCGTAGGCCTGGTGGTGTCTAGATTTATGTACCGTGTCTGCCCTATACCACCTGGCCCAATGTCACTGAAAACTAAACCTAAGGGAAATAAAGTAACTGCCCCACTCACAGAGAGCACTGGGACAGAGGCCACCTCAAGTCTGTCCCCTCAGTAATGCTGCTTCTGGGCTGTATTACACCACGCCATGTTATAATGCGTTTTCTCTCTCTCTCTCTCTCTCTCTCTCTCTCTCTCTCTCTCTCTCTCTCTCTCTCTTTCTCCCTCCTCACCCCTCTCTCACTCTCTCTGTCATCCATTGTCACTTCTCCAACCCCCATGGTTCAGTTCTTGCTTGCTCTGATTTCTTCTCTCTCTATCCAGAATTATCTTAGTCTTCTCTATAATTTCTCTTCCGGTCACAAAACCAGCTTTAAAATGTTGACTCCAGCAGCCTCACTCAGCAACCTCTCGCTTCCTGCAATCAGGATGTCAGCCACTACCGCCTGGGTTGGTTCACAATGGGGGAGTCTAGCCCAAACTGATGGAGAATGTATTCCAAAAGGCATCCCAGACAACGGGGGTTTCTGGTCCTCCCTTCACACACCATGTGCTCAACCCACTTGCCCAGCGGTGCATCTTGTCTCAGACCTGGCCCCTCATGGCTTCAACTCTCGTTCTCCAAATCTTGGATTCCTGCAGATTTTAGAAGCCCACAGGCTTGTCCAGTTTGAGGCCTGTGGGCTACACACATCCCAAGATGAGAACGCGACACTAACACCCTATAATTTGAAATGGTCGGACACCTCCACACGGAACCCCAGGAGTTCCTGTCACCGGAGATTTTGAGTTACCTCACATGCTTCATGACTTCCTCTTGATGTATGTTTAAAGATGTTCTCGTTTGGGCTTTTCCTCACCTTTCTCTCCAAGCACTTCTTCTTGGCATGGACCAGACTTAACTCAGCGTCTAGTTTAATGTCCGTGTCCCTTGTGGACAACTGCAGCATTTGCAGTCAGAGGAACATTAACTAGTGATATGATTTAAATAACCCCTCACCTTAACATAGTAAATAAGACAGTTTTAAAAGTGGGTGTCATAGGTGCATCTGAAAATCGGGTGTGGCTCTAAGACACTGTGCCGAGCACACTTATGGTCTACACATTTCAGAACGGGGAAATGGGCAGCACGCCTACTTCCCAACCGGAAATTTGGTAAAAAGAACTTTTTGCTCCATGTTAGGTACAGAGTAAGAGAAACACAGAGCTCCAGTCCTTCCATCTAAAAGGCCCAGACAATAGAGATCGTTGCAGTCAGGGTCAGCTAGTCCCTGTTTATAGCTACCTGACTGTTACGGCTGTCACAGAGTGGGAAATGAATGCATAGAATGACATAAACAGAGCAATGGCCAGATACAGCCTACACTTCAGCCCCTGTTTTGAATTAACATGATGTGACCAGGGGAGCCACCACTCAGGCAGAGAGCCGCAGCTGCTACCCAAAACTGTTTCACGGTCTCTGGAACACAGTGACCTCATATTCTGATGGAGCTCCAGCCTGAAGGATAGAGAGTCCCTGTTGAAGTCATCAGAGACGCAAAGTTTTAAAAGAATTCCAGGGCTGGGTATTCTAGCCCAATGGTAGAGACCTTATCTACCATATATGAGGTTCTGAGTTTGATTTCCAGCATTGGATGGAGAGAAGGAAGGAGGGAGAGAGAGGAAAATATATTCAGCAAAGAGAGAATCACAAAGACATAAGACCTTGGACAGAGAGCTCACTGGGGCGTGGCTGGACAGAGAGCTCACTGGGGCGTGGCTGGACAGAGAGCTCACTGGGGCAGGGCTGGACAGAGAGCTCATGATAGGGTGGGGGTTATTTATAAAGAGATGGAGATATGGAGATAAAGAACCTAGAAGCTGAGGATGGAACACATGAGCCCTGGGTGCTGCAGGCACTGACTCCCCACTATGCTGGGCTCTTAAGGTACTTGCACACCTTTGGAATCCCCTCTGCTTCTCTGCACATCCCACTGCATGCATCCTCACCAAACCTCAAAGCTCCTCAGCACCCTAGCAGAGTTCCACACTTTGCACACACATTTACTATCTATCTATCTATCTATCTATCTATCTATCTATCTACCTATCTATATCTCTCTCTATCTCTCTGTAACATCCCTGCAAAATGTCCTACAAAATACTGCTTTTATTCCACGGACGAGGAACCTGAGAACCAAGGAGCCAATAATTTGTGACGGTCACGTGACCAGAACCTTGCAAAGCTCACATGCCGGATCCAGGCCACAACACTGTCACCCAAAGCCCCATCCCCTAACTAGTAAAACCAGAGTGTCATTCCTTCATCTGCAGTGTGACTGCCCAGCAGAGAAGTTCATGACCAAGTGCTTATCAGCATCTGAGCCCCTTGTGAGCAGCTTCACTGGTACCACAAATAGTGGATGACAGGGAAGGGAAACCAGCAACCTTCCCCCTGCCAGTTCCTCGCTGCAGGGGTGATGGGTTCACAGGCCCATCCACTATGCCAGTTTCTCGCTGCAGGGGTGACGGGTTCGCAGGCCCATCCACTGTGCCAGTTCCCCGCTGCAGAGGTGAAGGGTTTGCAGGCCCATCCACTGTGCCCAGAACTGAAGCATTTAGTGAACATCTGGGCGACCCCCTGCCCCGAGCCTTCAATGCATGCACATGCTATTGTCATTCCAGGCTTGCACATCCGTTCTGTGAGCTTTTACAAAAATATTTTTACTTTTCCCACAAGGAGACTGTAGAAGAAACTGGCTGGAGGGCATGCAGGCCTCATCCCGGAGCCCTCTTTCTTCTTGAAAACAGCCTACTCTAAAGCAGGCTGGCCCTCAGACACTCACAGAGCCTGAAATCTGCACAGATGCCAGAATAAAATCCAATTTAAAACCAAAAACTCCATTCCCTAAAGTCCACAGTGGGCCAGGCTTCTTCAGTCCTACAAAGCCTCCACAGAGAAGGCTCTTCCTGGCCACTCTCTGCAGTTATGAGCAGACGCGGGCAGGGAGCAAACAGAACACACCTTCCTCTTCCTGAGGGGAACTGCCAGGGTGTGGCCACATTTCCAGGATAGCTAAGGACCTTCCCTTCCTGTCCTACCACCCTGGGAGTGGGTGTCCCAAGCCTGGTCCTCTTAGACATCCCAAAGTCCAGGGTGACTCCCTAGGGACTTGAGCATCAGTGAGTTCGGAAGACAGACAAGAGCGAAGAAGGTAGGGTGTCGCTTCCGCACATCTTCAGCTGCTGTACTTGACAGCTGAGTTCCTAAAGGTGCCATATTGAAGAGGGAGGAACACCATGGGTCATATTTTGGGTCAGATGTGTGGGAAATGAAAAACCAACCCCCAGGGAAACGGCACTGAGCCTCTCCATGGGGGCTTCAAGCATAAACTTCCTCCCTAGACCTCAGCTCTTCATCCTGGCTCAGATCTGTAGTCTTAGTCATAAAAACTGCTTCCAGAATAAATTTAGGCATTTGCCTTGAAACACAGAGACATGGAAATCACACTAGTTGCAGGTCTGGGTTTACCAGAGGTGTTTCACTTTGGTTTTAAATATTTTGCATTGAATTATCAAAGTAAACTGTGAAAATTAAGACAACATATCCTAATGCCCCAAAGCACCACGGAGTTTTACTGAGGATTTTGGATTTACACTTGAAATAAGGCATAGACACGATTAGGTCTGTTTCTTTGCTCATTGGTTTATCACCAGCACCTAGAACAGTGCCTGGCTATACTGTTACATCACAACGACTTTTCTTCTGTACTAATGAAAGCAACTTAAGGAATAAGGGGCTCCTTTTGGCTCACAGCTTACAGGCACAGTCCGTCCCGGCTGGAAGGCATGTAGCAGCAGTGTGAGGTAGCTGGTCACACCATGTCCACACTCAGAAAGGAAAGTGCTGAAGGCTGGCGTTCAACCCATTTTCTCCTTTTTATCTTGCTATAAACACTAGCCTGTGAATCAACCACGGGTAATCATCCCACCTCAGCCCAGTCCAGACATTTTTTCACAGACACCCCCGGAGCTCTGACTGGAAGGTAATTCTGGATCCTGTCAAAATTGACAATCACTAGAAAGCATCACACTGTCCTAACTGATTTGATAAATATTTTTAGAATGTGTACATGAAAGGGAAGAGGAAGAGAGGGAGACAGAAGGAAGAATGGAAGGTGCCACACCGTTCAGGCTGAACGTTTGCTGCGCACAAGCAGAGAAATGAGAATGCCTACCCATAAGTGTGCGGCATACACAGGACCCAATCTTTCTGTCAGCCTTTCCTGAGGAAAAGCAGACAGGAGTGTATAGAAGGAACTCTCATGCTGAAACTTAGCGACTGAAGGCAGAACTCTGAGGCACCTTTCCGAAAGGAAGCAAAAATAGCAGTGTACCCAGGAGTCGGCTGCCTTCCCCACCCACCCCTTAGCCACAGCCCAGATCCCCAAGCAGACCCGAGATGCTGGGATCTGATTCTGCCAAACCAGAACAGGACACGACAGAACAAAAGCCCCCTCGAAAACCTTCTTTAACAGTCCAGAATGGAAGCGTTGGAGTCTTACTTTTAATTTACCTTCCACTGTGGAAAGGTTCAAACACTTGCAACAGTAAGCAGACTAGTAGAGGAAACTACAACACATTCCTTGCCAGTAGCAATGCTAGTCGACTCGTGGATGTCTTTGCTTCTTCTAGAATTATCTGTGTCCTACAGAAACTTTCTAATGAGGCAGAGAAGGAGACTTACCTCCCTGCGGGGCACTGGGGAGGTGTTGCACACCACTAAATCCCTGTTTAGGACCTAAGGAGATAGAGCCATGATTAAATCCATGCTACTCTTGAGGACTAGAGCTCAGTACCAGCAACCCACGTCACCTGCTTCTCTAGCTCCATCTTTTCACGAATGACCTTTCTGTCCTCTCCCAATAGTGTGGGCTGAGCTGTCAACACAGTGAAAGGAGCAGAGGCAGCAGAGTGACTGCAATGGCAGAAGCAGCAGAGAAGCAGTGACAATGACCGCTGAAAGCCAGGAGGCGTTGTGGAATCTTCAAGGCAGCCAGGCACATGGCAGACGGAGAAGCGACTGGTTTAGAGTAGCTAACAGAAAGAGGACCACTATCCCAGTTAGGGTTTCTACTGCTGCAAGGAAACACCATGACTAAAAGCGAGTGTAGGGAGTGGGGGGTAAAGGGTTTATTTAGCTTACACATCCACATCACTGTTCATAATTGAAGGAAGTCAGAATAAGAACTAAATCAGGAGGTGGGAGCTGATGCAGAGGCCATGGTGGGGTACTGCTAACTAGACTGCTCAGTTTCCTTTCTCATAGAACTCAGGACCACCAGCCAGGGGTGGCACCACCCACAATGGGCTGGGCTCCCACCATAAATTAAGAAAAAAATGCTCTATAGGTTTGCCTACAGCCTGATCTTATGGAAGCTTCCCTCCCCCCCAGTCAAAGTTCTCCCATCTCATATGACTACAGTTTGTGTCAGGTTGACATGAAACTAGCCAGGACAGCCATGGAGATGGAAAGACGACAACAAGGGAGCCAAGAGCCTAGGCTGAAGACAGGTGAGCACATATAAAGATCAAGGGGAAAAAGTGACAGGCCCCAGTTGCTGTCAACCCTTAGGCCAGGAGTTGTAACACTGGCTTGTGTTAAGGAAACTCAACTTCAAACTTACACAAAAGCCGAAACACTGAGTTTTGTCAAGGACTGAGGCATCCTGACACCTAGGCCTGCCCCGAAGCTATTATTCAACCACAGCCAAGTGCTCAGAAAGCTCTGCTTCCAATTCCCACAAGCCATAGCATCTATGAGTCAAGCAGACTTGGCACCCAAGGTCCACAGGAGGACTGTCAGACAAGAGGGTACCACCCACTGCTGCTGCCACCTCTAAACACTGTCCAACATGGAGGGACCAGCCCTTGAGAGCTCCTCCTGCCTATCCACAGTGTCTACCCAGTAATGCAAACAGACTCCAGAGAGGTGATCGGTGACATCCCTGTCTCTGATTCATACTCTAACCAAGACCAGGACTATGGAACTGGAGGAGGGGGTGCGAGGTTTATTAAGACTAACACTGAAATATTTGTAAGCCAGCAAAATCCAACACTACCCTTACCCCTTGTGGTCTGTTTAGATCGCCTTGCTAACTCTGGTTAAAGGTGAATAGATGATACACTTACAAGGTCTTCTCAGTCAGGATGACTTATGATATACCAACATGGGACTGAATTTCCATGTAGGGCCTAAGAAGGGAAAGAGGGGGGGAGGGGGGAGGGGAGGGAGGGAGGGAGGGAGGGAGGGGGGGGGGGGGGGGGGGGGGGGGGGGGGGGGGGGGGGGGGGGGGGGGGGGGGGGGGGGGGAGGGAGGGAGGAAAGAGGACACAGCTCCTTTAAGAGGTGCTGCTGTTCAGCCAGCAGCATTAAATAGGAACTAGAAATTACAAACTAAGTAAAAACCCTTTGTGGCAACTCTGGTACTGGTTTCCATAGGTAGGAAAGGTTGAATGCAGTTCTTGGTCATGTACTTCCAACCTGCCCTCAAGCTTTGGGCTTGGCTTTCATGATCCAAACCAAGAGTGAAAGGAGCCAGGCTTATAGAGTGCGCAGAGGATCCAGGTGTAGGTAGCTTAGCAATCTAAAGTTTGCTTATGCAGTCAAAAAAGGCCAAAAGATACATAGTAAAAAGGAAAGCTACACAGTAAGTAGAGAAAAACCTCTGAATATGTTCCAGTGTGTTTTCCAATGTGCATAAGCTTAAGAAAATGGATATAGGTAGTTATAGAAAGAAAGAAATAGTTTTTAAACATAAAATAAAGTCTTTAAAGGACAGTAAAAGTAATCTAAAAGAAAAAGCCACATAAATATGGGAAAAACACAAGGCGTCTGGATCCTGTATGCAATTGTGTTGATTTTGAATTTTTTGATTGCTGAACAGCAAAAGACAGCAGCTAAGAGACCCAGAATTGAAAGAGAGACTGTGGAAATAAAACAGCCTAGATATTTTAGGAATGCTTTAAAAATGCTTTAAAAAAAAAGTCAAAAAATACACTTGTCAAATAGAAATCAAAAATGCTTTCTTTGGTGAAGTGGTTTTGCTTTTATTTCCACAGGAAACAAAAGGCTATGGATTTGTTCCAGGTTAATATGGATCATGTTTGATCAAGGGAGACCTCCTGAAACTTGACTGGTGATGTCTAACACCAAAGGTTATAGCTGGTCTTCCCAGGACTTGACTGTTATCTCAGATTTTCTCAGGGACCCTAAAGATACTTCGTCCACATTCAAGCAGGAAGCAGTCTAAAGAAAACAATGTTTACATTCCCAAGAGTTGGGTTGTGGGAGACTTTTGGTTATTTGTTGTGTTATGGATGTTTGTTATAATTTAGGGGAATAGAGGAATAATAAAATAAAGCAGATTATTGAATCTATTTTAAAGTAAAAAAACAACTATTAATCTCAAATATTTTGTATTGCTATTGACTTTTGTATATTGATACAAATTTAAGATCATTTTGTTACAACACACTGTAGATATGTTTCTACTCTTGTTTAAGGTATTGTACCTATGGAGTTCATTTAAAAATATAAGGTAAAATTGTAGTTTTAGAAAGTTAATATTATGAACTATATAGGATAATCAGGAAACCATAGGTTGGTGGTTAGTCATTTATAACAATCAAATTTATAGATATGCTAAGAATGCTTTCCAGATCATCTAGAGATATATTTTAGATAGACAGTCATTAAACCTTCCAAAGACCCATAGAATATGGCATTTAAATTTTTTAATAGGTTTTTCATGAAAATAAGACACATCTGCTCCTCGCAACACCAATTTATCTCATAAAAGGATGATGTGTATTGAAGAAAGTCCATAAGAGTTTGCTTTCATTGTGGCAAGATTAGCCATTTGGGCAAAGAAACTGCTCTTGACTTGACTGCTATGTACTGTGCAGACTGGACATACAGAACCCACTGGAAAGAGATTGCTGAGCTTTGTCAGTACAAGGTAGAACAGTCCTTCAACTTTCCTGCTTCACTGAAAAGTTTGCCAGCTACTCTAGGCCTGTAGGCTGAAGATGGATGACCTATCATTACAGAATAACTTTGGATGACTGTCCAGACAGCCAAATATTTCTGTCATTTCTAGAATTTTAGAAGTTGCTTGAAATGCAGGTCCTGCTTACTCATGTAATATTGTATCTTTCTGGGGTCTTTGATGGAGTTAAAAACTAGATAGTGTAATTATAGTTTTCCTTAGTTATGACAAAAGATAAATTAGATATGAAATGTTAGACTCACAAAGATAGGATAGCTAATAGAGTATTTTCTTTAATCTTGCCAAATACAAGTAGACTAAATATTAAACTATAATTCTTGGTTTATACCTGTTTTGTTTTATATAATTTTATAATGTTAAAGTTAAAACCTTCCTCTTTAATTAGACAGAAAGGGGGAAATGATGTAGGATGTCCTTCTGTATGTTGAGAATATGTATTGCTTTTATTGGTTGATGGATAAATCTGTACTCTGGCCTATAGTAGGGCAGAATACAGCTAGGCAGGAAAGTCAACCTGAATAAAGGGATGAAGAAGGCAGAGTCAAGATAGACACCAGCAGCCGCAGGAGGAGAAAGATGTCAAAGCATAGACATCTTTGATAGAAATGGGTTAATCTAAATGTAATATCTAGCCAGTAATAAACCTGAGCTATCGGCCAAACAATTGTAATCAATATTAAGCCTCTGAGTGATTATATTATAAGCAATTCTGAGACTGGGTGGGACACAGAAAAGTCTCCAGCTATAGATGTAGGTCAGAGGGCTCCAATTCCTGAATCACCTGTGTACTCATGAATGCTGTGATATTTGGCCCTGCTTATTTACCATTCTAGTGCAATGGTTCTCAACCTGTAGACCACAACCCCTTTGGGGGTTGAATGACCCTTTTACAGGGATTGTCCAAGACCATTAGCAAACATAGATATTTATACTATGATTCATAGTAGTAGTAAAATTACATTTATGAAGTAGCAACAAAAATAATTTTATGATTGTGGTCACTATAACATGAGTAATTGTATAAAGGGTCATAGCACTGGGAAGGCTGAGAACCACTGCTCTAAAAGTGGATGCTTCAGCATCTACTTTCCAGGGAAATATTTGAATGGGAAAGAGTCTCTGCCATCTCATTTCTCTTCATCACCAAGGACCAGTTAGTACTTCCCAATGAGATGTGTCTCCTACTATCTGGAGATGACAATAGCTCTGGGACATGACATGAGATGGCTGTCCAGCCCAAGTCTCCATAGATTCTGCTTTATGAGTAATATGCAAGAACCATGGTTCCATTTTTAACACCATTTCCTAAAAAAGAATAAAAGGGGGAAAAGAGAGAGTACTAACCAAGTTACTAGTTGCACTTCAGGAGACAAAAGGACCCAGTGTCAGAAACCAGCAGACTGTATTTATGCTACCCTCTGCTGACTGTATTTTCTATTGAGGCATATGTCTCGCTGTAGAGTTTCAGTTGGCCTTGAACTCTCAG
The DNA here is from genome assembly GCF_014885135.2 of Alexandromys fortis. NCBI lineage: Eukaryota > Metazoa > Chordata > Mammalia > Rodentia > Cricetidae > Alexandromys > Alexandromys fortis. The sequence goes on along the minus strand of NW_026067907.1, from coordinate 9,978,754 downwards.
AGATCTGCCTGTCTCTGCCTCCTGACTTTGGTTATTATAAAATCCTGGTTGATTGGAAGAACCAGTGCTCCCCAGGGAGGAGGAAGAGCAGAGCGCACCTCGATACCATACGAGGTCAAAAGCATCCTGTGCTCCTGGGAAGATCACTGGACACTAGCTACCTGACATCTTCCTGAAAAGGATGTCGGACTCCAGAGGTGAAGCGGTTGATAAATAATGATTCGGTTGAAGTTTAAATGTGAGCCATAGATACTACCGGACCACAACAGAAACTGATGCACAATAGGACCTGACCTATTTCAGAAGTTGAAAAAGCCAGAAGAATGGGCATAAAATTGTTTGGTCATGACATCACCATTCTAGAGCACTTTCTAAGCTACTTTTGTAGAGTTCTGGAGCTTAGGCATTTAAAGCCCCTTGCACTGTGAACTGCTCATGGGAATGAACCATGTTTGGTATCCATCACTGTGTACCAATACCACATTAGCACTTAGAGGCATCAAAGGGACAGAAAAGTGTTTACATACATACATAAGAGTTTAAAATCTATTTTAGTTTGGAAACTTACTATCAATGGAGAAAGCTTCAAAACTGAAATCTGGGCATTCCAGAAATCCACCTATGGGTGGGAGCCCTACCTGTCCCAATGGGGTCAAAGTGGGTGTTTCCACGGAGCACACATTTCCAGCTGCACACATGTGGATCTGCAGTTTTCTCCCCAAAGTTGCAGGTTTTTTTTTTCAGAGGCAAAACAGGGGCTCCATTTTGATCTCTTGGCCCAGTGTCTCAGCAATGTGTTTTTTTTATGTCCTTCAGATGACCACAATTGCTGCTGCCACAGGATGAAGAACAGAAAGACAGCCCATTTGGGCTCTGTCCTTTGCCCTTCCCTTTCCAGAGAAGGACAACAGAACTAGAGGAAGGGGCTGAGCCTGTATTCTTCCCATGGGATTATGCACATGCTCCGGAATGTGTTAGAGTTCTCAGGCCTCACAAAAACCCACTGAGCGGTCTCGGCTGAGTGACTTCCCCAGCCCAGACCATTGGATCAGAGAGAGCTGGGCATCTCACCTGCAGCCATGTGTGTCTACCATAAAGTATCTTTGCAGCTGTGTTTTTCTGGATACGACAGGAAAGGCAGAACGGGCCGCAGGTTGTCCTGAGCTGGCCTGTGGTAATCCCTTCAACAGCTGCCTGTGAACACACCTGCTAGAAATAAAAAGCAACAGCTTTCCCCAAAGCTCTCTGGACATGACTTTAGGACAGGATTTCATCTCCTGTGTTCTCATTTGCCTCCCACAAGAGTGCCCATTCTTTCTGGCCTGGCTCATTTGAAACCCAGCTAACTGAAGGGAGAGCCTTGTAACTCCTTGAACTACTAAACAATTCATCCCACCCTTCCTGAGCCACGAGGATGTTTGTAAAAACCCAAACAGCCTGGGGAGGTGTCAGGAAGTGATCCAAAGAAAGCATGCTGTTTATGGGCCAGAAACATTACTGAGATTTTATTCTGGCTTGCTTGTTTGGATTGTAAAGAGAATACAGCCCCTCCCAGGGAATGGCTGATAGTCTACCGGCTATCATTCAGAGAAACTACCTCCATAATGTCTGGCCTCAAGCCTCAGGGGGGCCAGAGAGGGAGACAAATGATGAAAGGGTGGCAGAAATAATTGCTCACCTAGTTCAGAGTAAAAAAAGAAAAAGGAAAATTTAGAAGATACTTCACAGACACTCTTACATTTGGGTCTTAACCATTGCTTTGCCTACTGGGATGTACAGAGAGGTTTAGTGTAGGAACACTGTAAAACGTTCCTTGCATTAAGACTAAAGAAAAGCAAACAGACAAACTCTGCTGTAGGACCAGTCCTGGCAGCATGTGTCACTTCAGGGACAGAGAAAGCTAAACACCAATCCCAGAATGGCCACGCTTCCTTGATGAAAGGTGCCTAATACAGAAGAAACAAAGTGTCCTGTGGGCGCCGCTATACTCAGAGTCTGGAATGGCTGACGATGGCCCATGTAGTAAAGGTGTGATCCCCAACGAAAGCAATCCAGGGAGAAGTGGTTGGTTTGGGGTTACAGTTCTAGGCAATATAGTCTCATGGCAGGAAGTCGCATCAGCAAGAACTGAAGCAGCTGGTTACGCAGCATTCAAAGAAAGGATACAGGAGGACATAAATGCTGGTGCTCTCTCACGGTTTGCTTTTCCATCCAGCCCAAGACCCCAGTCCTTGGAATATTTTCCACCACAGTTAAGGTGGGTCCTCCCACCCCAATGAACCTAACCGCAATAATCCCTCGTGGGCAGGCACACCCACGGGCTTGTCTAGATGACAATCAATATTGGCCGTGACCATTCCCTAAACTCTTGCTATGATTAGAGAACTCTGGTCTCTTGCTTTTCTCAAGCTCAAGTCCTAGCCATGAGGTGGACAGCTTTGCTCTGCCACATGCTCCTGCCATGATGAGCTCTGAACCAGCAAAGCCACGGGACCCCACTTTATGAGATGATTATCCCAAATGCAACCCTGAAATTACATAGCTGAGCAATATACGAATACTCTTAACCACCCATAGCTTTATAAATTATAGAAAAATAGAAATGTAAATGAGATGGAAAATGGAAAGGCTAACAGCTTTTCTCCTTGGTACTTGAGGTCCCAGGGTTCAAACCCAGGGTTGCACACCTGCTAGGTTAACACTCTTGCCCAGGCCACACCCCCATCCTCCCACCCTGTGTGGGACAATCACATAGTTTCACCCTATGAACTAGGCCTTGCTCTGGGTCATGCTGACTTTATATACCAAAACCAAATACTTTTTTTTCTTTCTACAGAATTTGTCTCTAAGGAATTATTGCCTTAAGTAGCTAAACATTCAATTGGAACCTCTGGGACCAAGAGGAGCCAGCTGTGCAGCCAGCTCTGCAGTTGTGGCTCCAGTCTAACTGCCCCCTACGTTCTAAGCCATGTTCATGAGTAGCGCATTGCCGCTCCACGCATCCTTCATCCCAGCCGTTTCCCAGCATCACCAGATATGCTTGTCTCTGCGATGGCAGATATCCCCACGAAGGTGAGGTTATCAGAGTAGGAGAGGCAGAAAGACATCCACACTGCTCCATCCACTCTGTTCAGAACTTCTGTGTTAGGTTATTTGGAAGTGGCTGCCAGTACGGGAAAACTCAGCCATCACAAATTGTTGCCATGTCTGACTGACCAAGATAGATCTCAAGGCTTTGTAGAAACTGTCCTAATACAGATATGCAAACACTTTGCTGTCTATAATAAATCACCACAATGCAAAATTATCTACTTTGAAAAGACACATTGTGTCAGTTGCCCCACTGCCATAACAAAGTAACAATCTCTTAGCTGCCATAAAAAAGAAAAATGACCTGAACAAGATGGCCGAAGCAACTGCAGTTTATTTACTTACAGTTCTGAAGGCTGGAAGTCCGGAGATGCCAGCATGATCCAGTTCCTGGGGATAGGGATTTTAGTTGTTCGTTCATTTGTTTGTTTTGTACTAAAGATGGACACTGTCTTACTGTGTCTTCCATAGTGAAAGGGAACCAACCAGCTTCCTAGTGTCTTCTCTTCTAAAGACATTAATTCTATCAGGAGGTCCATCTTCATCTAATGTTCCCCTAACCTTAGTCACCCCAAACACCCAGCTTTTTGATGCTGTTACATCGTAGTAGAGTTCTGGCATATGTACTGAGCGCAGCTCACTGTACTTCTTAGGTTTCTCTTCAGGGCCTCCCAACACACTGTTAAGCACCGTGGACTGTGGCCAGACTTTGGCTTCTCTCCTTGCCTAGAGATTTTCTAAACCTATGCTCTCGGGTCACATTTGCATAAAGTATCTTGAACATTCATTTCAAATTCATTCATTTAAAAAAAAAGTCAAAGCCTATTGAGTTGCCTTTGTTTTCTAAGTTTATTTTTAATTCTCTAATTCTTTAAATTCTAGTAAGGGAATTAAATGTTCTCCTAAATATGTGTGCATTCATCGAATAATTATTTATGAGGCAATGTTTTGCACCAAGTGCTGCCAAGAACCCAATAGTTAGCAGCCTGTCCTCAAGGATCCTATACCTAGGATCATGGGTAGACCCACAGTCAACAGAAACTGGAAATAGGAGATAACTTTAGCAAAGTCCCCCAAATGATAATGATCTTATATTGAGCAACACCTGGTTCTAGCGGTTTGTGTGTTTGAAAGTTATCCATTTTCTTCTTCTCCAACCTGTTATTAGAGTAACTACAAGAACGGCACTCAGTTACATTCATGTTAAGTTTTCACACAGCACTAATGCTACCAAGTCTTTGGGACAGGATCCAAATTCCTCGTCGGTGCTGTCATGTGTCACTCATTTCCTCCTCTGACCCCGCCCATCCTGATTCACTCTTTCCTGAGCTCAGGGACTTAGAAAATGCTGTGTCTACTTCACTGGGTGCTCTCCCAACCCCGAGTCTCAAATGCCCAAGTCTCAAATGGTCTCACTTCTTCAGATCATCATGGATAGACCAGAGGCTTCTTTGACTGACGGATTCAAGGGCATCCTGCCAGTCTGACGTCTATGGAATCCCTTGTTAGGTCTTCCCTCATCACCTAACTCAGGGTTTCAATCAATCGTTCACGTCTTTGCCTACTTGCTGTCTACCTGTGTCCTCTGCAGGAGCGCAGGAATCTCGAGGACAAGTTGAGAGAAATTGAGAGAGTGCTCTAGAGCAGGAATGCTCTCTCTCCTGTAAGTTACCATCCCGCCACATCCATCCATGCCTTGCTACTCCCTGCCTGCCACGATTGACTGATACCTCTAAAACTGTGGGCAAAATTAATCAGTTCATTCTCAAGTGTTTTGATCATAACTACAAAATCTAGCATGGTCCAATGTACCAGCAGAAATGTTGAGGGCAATTCAGATGGCATGAATCCAGGATCACAGTGTGATTCACTTCCCTGTGGAAAAGAAACTTTAGATAGACACACAGGGAGGATGCCAATGAAGATGGGGCAGAGGGCAGAGGGCAGGACAGCAGCTCTTTAAGCAAAGGAATGCTGAGTCTTGTCAGCAAATCCCTAGGCGGCAGGGCCAGGCTGCAGCAGACCCCCTCATGGCCTCAAGGAAGCAACACTGATCAGTGACAGAGACCACTACACAGGGACAATAGACATCATTATCACGCTGCCGCCCATGGCCTTCCACCCCACTGGTGTAGCCGAGGAGCCCTGTGATAGCCACCAGTCACTTCGCCAGTAAACAGTTCCTTTGCCCTCAGAATCCCTCCCACCATCCAGAATACACACACACATACACTCACACACTCACACACACACTCTCACACACATACACACACACACTCACATACTTACACACTCACACAGACACTCACACAGGCACACACTCACACACTCACACAGACACACAGACACACACTCACACACACTTACACACACTCACACACACATACTGTGAAGTCCTCCTCATTCTCACATGTATTGGAGGAAAACCTCCTTTCCTTTGGCTAAAGTTAAGATGCACACCTTGGAGGGGGAGGGAAGTGCACTACCATATTCCCAAATATTCATTCAATACTCAAAAGGGGTGTGTCCCACTGAGACTCTGGGTGTGGTGGTAGTTGAGATGATGCTCCTGAACTTGGAACACAGCCTCACGAGAGAGAATGGGGCTAGAGATGGGGAGATTCATATCAGTGTGTGGTGGCTAACCTCCATTAACGTTTCTTTTGGTGCGATGTTTGAATTTGAGAGTTAAAAGAGACTCCTTTCTGAAGTCCATTTTGCCAAACTTAGAATGACAGTGCCAGGGAACTGCTCCTCAGAACCACTCTAAGGCCATGTTCAGATAGATGCAAAGAGGTGGGCTTCACGCAAATGTATACCATGTGAGATTTTCCTCTGGATTTAGTTCAAAGGTAACATTCAGTTAGGATCTTTTGCATTATGAAGTTTAATGTCAGAAGGTCAAAGTTTAGATGTCCAAAAGGGAGGAGTGGATGTATTGGCCGAGGAAGGCAGAGGATAAAGTATGTCAAGATGAGGTACCCCTCTATGAGATGTGGCTGTGTCATCAGAACAATCTTTACCGGGGAGTCAGAAATCCAAACTTTAAAATATATTAACTCATGCTGAATGCGTGGTTTTCATTTAGCCCATGAAAAATCAGCTCACTCAGGGGAAGTTCTCTCCTCCATGGACTTTCACAACCGGCCACCTCTAGAGCCGCTCCGTAGTACGGAGCTGTTGCTTAAGCTTGTTGAAAGCGTCCCTCAGCATTTGAGTTCGTTAGAAGCCCATAAAGAACAGAGGCCTGGAATGAACATCAGTGACCCCTACAGTGGATGATGTCACTCAGAGGCCTGGTCTAGTCCCACAGCTGGCTAACTAACTTTACCTGGATGGAGGCTCTTGGAGTAGGAGTGGCCCTGAAGGGAGGAGGAGGGCAGAGGGAAGAGGCTTCCTCCAGCAGGGAGCTTAGCTGCTGCTTTGTGAGGTGTGTGGGTTCCCACGGAGGTGACCACAGCTGAGAAACAACATCTTAAACGAAGCTGACAATGTGTGAAGTGGAAAAAGTCACCCACCGAGGAGAGGCACTGTGAACTTTAGTTTTGACTTAAATTAATGGGGACTCGAGGAGAGAAAATCCTTCCAATGTGCGAGAAAAGCCACAAGGAGGGTTGCTGGAGAGGCCTGAGCAGGTGCCTGCTGGGGGTGCTAGGGTTCAAACGCAATGATTCTGTTGCAGGGACCAACTTTTGGGTTTCAGGTAATAAGCTCACTGCATCCCATTTTCCTCTTTTTAAGGTTTTTGGTAGTAGTCAGGGGCTGCAGGAGTAGAGGGGTTGGGACATCGCATCAGGGAAGACAGATGCAGAAGTTTGAGGGATTTTGTGGGTGTCGTTCTAGGAGTTTGTGTTGGGGGGCTGGGTCAGCCAAACAGCAAGAGGGGATTTCTTTCTAAGGAAAACAACCCATATTCTTAGCAACACGTGTGTGGCCAACTGCTGGGAAGTCTGAACTGTGTGAGATGAAGGAAGTGCATGCCCAGGGCAGGGGACAGTGGCAGCATTCCAAGCCTTCTGAGCCCTTCCCTTCTGCACACAAGTCACCTGGCTACACCACCATGAAGAACACCTGCTCAACTCTCTCCCTCATTCATCATCCAACTCCCAGGTTCACAGACCCAACATTAATCACTTGGAGCAAAGACCTGGCAAGGGAGATAGCCAGGGGGATCTCCAAAAGGAAGTCCTCGTGAGTGGCAATGAGGAGGGATGGGAGCATAGATATTGGGCGGAGTATAAGCCTGCAGCCTTTGCTAGCACTAGGGGGATATTGAGGCAGCTGCTGGGAGGCAGGGCTGATTAGCATCGCCGGTGGAATCCAGCAAAGCAAAGAGGCAGATGAGGAGCTGCTGGGAGAATTAGCTTCCTTAAATAAGAGACATAAGTGTAATGGGAACAGATAAGTTCCTAAGTGGCTCATCTCAGGCTGCTCTGCAATAATGGGAATGTTAAATATACACCAAAAAGGAGGGGGAGGAAAGGGAGAGGCAGGATGAACCAATGCTGTTGCTAGACATATACACCACGCAGGCACCTCTCTACAGCTGGTCCTCAGGTTTGTTTTGAAACAAATGGCCATAGTTTTAATGGTGTATTAAACCTCATTATAATGCTCTTAGTTGTGATGACTTCAGTTCAACATGTCCAAGTGTGAGGGTTACTGTGTTTAAATGCCATACAGTCAGCCATGCTTTGGTCTCCAGACTGACCACAAGGGACTCTTTGGAGACTCTCACTGTCCCCTTGAATTCTAACTTCAAAGCTTTTCAAATGTACAAAACAGGACAAACCAGTCTTCGAATCTTTAAAACATCAGCGATCCCAGACTCCTCCTTTCCCCTCTGAGTCTGAAATGCAACCCACCTGCTGTTGTTTCTTAGAGTACGAGAAGGGAAGGGTGAAGGGGAAACCTGATTATTTAGGGTGGCTTTTCTTCTTGTCTCTTGAGATTTGTTTTGTTTTCGTAACTTGCTGTGGAATTGAGGGACTTATTTTTATACAGATTTTCCCTGATAGTTTTCCAACTGTTTGTGAATTCAGTACTGTGAGAATCAGGCTTGGGCGTTTTCTCCCATAAGATGGGGCAGTCCCTCCAATTTCTGGTCCTGACACCCCACTGGAGAGGCTCATCTGAGAAACAGTGCCAGAGTCCAGGCTCTGAAGTCTCCAGGAAAAAACACAGCTTGGGACTCCAGAGAATCTTGGGTTAACCATCAGGCATGTTCCTAGAAATACAGGCTGTTTCAGTCAACATTCTACCACTATGAAGAGACCTCATAACCATGGCAACTCTTATAAAGGAAAACATTTAACTGGGGCTGATTTACAGTTCAGAGGTGTAGTCCATTATCACCATGGCGGGAAGCATGGTGGTATGTAGGCAGACACAATGCTGGAGAAGGAGCTGAGGGTTCTACACCTACACAGCAGGAAGAGACAGTGACACTGGGCCTGGCTTGAGCAATTGAAACCACAAAGCCCACCTCCCAGTGACACACTTCCTCTAACAAGGCCACACATACTCCAACAAAGTCACATTTCCTAATAGTACCACTCCCTATGAGCCTTACAGGGGCCATTTCCATTCAAACCACAACACACACCAAGAAGGCAGCCTAGAAACTATAAATTCTCAATTCATTATCTGACGATTCATAGATGTTCAGCCAGGCAGGAAACAGTTTCCAAAATATAAGATGAAAACTCTGCAGGACTCACAGAGATGCTCACAGTGACCACTCCCAACTCACTCCCAGGGGCTGGTGCTCAGCTCTGCAGGAACACTCGCTTATGGGGTGCCTATGGGCCTCCACCTGGGAGCCATGGAAAGTGAGAAACAGAAACACCAGTAGGAAGAAGTCCGTGTTAGGAAAGGAAGATAGTCTGTCATTCCTCGGACACCAACTGTGTGCCAGGCATTAGGGTGTGCCTCTGGGGTGACACTCTTCAGTCACCCCATGAACCTTTGACCTATGTGCCCTGTGCTGCATAAAGCAGGGTTAAACAGGAGCTGCCTGTGCCTTTCAGGGCCCTGACAGCTGTCCCCTCTGTTCTTCCTACAGGGCAGGCTGCAGCTGAGAGGAACTGGGAATCACCAGTGTACCTCTCTCACTGTTTTCTGGGTGGCAGGGTTTCTGTTCTAGCCCAGGGCAGTCTGTTGCACCACTGAACCTTTGAAGTCCAAGATCTGAGTCCTGCAAGTACCAGAAAGGATGGCCCATGGCTTCTTGTCTTTTGTCATCCTCAGACACATGCTCTCTTTAATTAGAAAAGGAGGCATTCCTGCCCCATCAGAGCTTGCCAGGGTGAAAAATAAGAAATAGACTCAGCCGATTTGGCAGGTGGCCCTGTGATGGGTGACGACGCCTGCATAGCTGTGCACATAGATCATCCATGCAAGCACTGTGTGACTCATTCTCTCAGTGGCTGCCCAGAACACAAGCAGCCCTGTGACCCCAAGAGGCCCAGGCCCCCAGCAAACCTTCTTTGCCAAGGGAACATTGACTTTGCAGCAAGCTGAGGAGGCAACCCCACTAAAGTGATTTGAAATCTCTATAGAGCAGCCCCTTTAGAAAGAATGATTTGGATAGCTAGGTGAGGTGTCTGAGTTTGTAACCCCAAAGATGAGAAGATGGAGCTCGCTGGACAGACAGCCTAGCCTACATGATGAGTTCCAGACCACTGAGAGACTCTGCCTCAAAAACACAAGACAGACATCGTATCCAAGGAACATCTGAGGGTGACCTCTAGCATCCACATTGGATACACATGTGCGTACACATGTGTATGCACACACACACACACATCCCTGCACATACACACACATAAACATGCATACATGCACATACCAAAACAACAAAAATTTTTTAGAGCTTTTGAGGGGAATATGTGTGTGAGTTATGTGCATATGTATGTGAGATATGTGTGTATGTTTATGTGGTGTATATGGTGTACATGTGTAATATATTTTTATGGTGTATATTGCATGTGTGGTGTGCATGTGTGTCTCTGTGTGCATGTGGTGTGCACGAGTATGGGTTGGTATGTGTGTGTATGTTATAAGTGTGTATGTATTGTATGTGTGTGGTACATGTGCACATACCTTCGCAATATAACTACCCATGAGTATGTTAGAGTGTTCTGACCTCTGAGCCCTGCCTTCAGCCCAAAAGACATTTTAACACCTCACTTCTAAATGAGTTTCCTCCTGGCCAGTGTTGTTGAGGTCAAATGCAACTGATTTAAATACTGCTGATAGCCAGGATTGGTGAAACTCACTAATGGATATGCTATTCACGTGGAAATGTTCATGTCTGTACATACATAATATAGATAGTTGGATAGAACTAGACTGACATTTGCTTTTGAACCGCCTTTGAAAAAGGAATTTGCAAAGCATGCAGGGTAATTAATATTGCAAAGAAAATAATCCACTTAATTATCCCCATTCAATTTTTATTAATTAAATAGTTGCCTAAAGACATCTATCTTCTTCTGTCTTGTTTCTCCACATATAGTCCCTAAAGCAATACACAATGTAATTTCTTTACAAAATTTCCAGTGCATATTTTACTTAACTGGACTTTTTCAAAGTCTGATAGAGTTTTAAAGAAAGTGAAACAGAGAGATAGGAGAGAGGCAGAGAAGGCAGGAATGAGGGGGACCCTCATCCCATGCAGGTGGAGGAAGGAGGATAAAGACAGGTGGGTTTGGGCCCTGAGCTTGGGGGCTAATCATGAGACACCAGGGCGGCTATGGCACTCCTACAACATACAAGAATGCTATCTGTTTGTCGTAGACTGTTGGAAAACACTCGCTAGCTCACCTCAGCTGCAGCACCCCTTTCCAGACTGATGGCTGGATGACATTTCCTGCAGCCTTTGTAACACATGTGAGACCGTGAGACCAAAGACCACACTGCGTGATGGACAAGGGATTCTTTTGGAGCCTTCCGCAAGCAGCACTAAAGGCCCTGATCCCAAAGCATCAAGAATAAAAGTTGCATGTCCTGTGCATACGGGGATGCCGGGACACTGGGTGAACCTCTACCCTGCCTCCAGACATGACAGAGGCAGGACAGGGAGGAGCTGGCATGGTGATAGGAAATGAAGCTGCCAGGTTACATCTTAACCGCACAAAGCGAGCAGGGAGAGTGAACCGAAAGTTGGGCAGGGCTAGAAACTCTTAGAGTATGACCCCGACCCAGTGAGGGACTTCCTCCAGCAAACCTTCACATTCCCAAACAGGGCCGCCAACTGGAGACCAACAAATGCATGAGCCTGTGAGGGGCAAAATTTCTCATTCAAACCACCACAGTTCCCTTCTTACTCACCCGGTCTGCATTCAAAGGCTAACCGTCCCACGACAGAACTTTGGCCCAGGATCTTAAGGGAAAGGTGGTAACTACGCCCCCTCCCAATGAGGCCTTCTTTGGAATAGACAGGTGTTTAGAGGAATAATGAAGGTCAAGTGAGTCATTTAGATATCCCTGATCTGACTGTTATGCTGATAAGAGGCCAGGACACACACAGGACAAGTGGAAGGACAACATCCACGAGGACACCAAGAGGAAACAGCCACCTACATGTCAACCACAGAGACCTCCAGGGATGGCAACCCTGGTCATACCTCCATCTCAGACTTCCAGATGCGAGGAGTAGCTTTTGATTCTGAAAGACACTCAGTGCCTGGTATTTGTCACGGAAGTCCTGGCTAGTTCACTCTTCTTCCAGAGTTCTCGCCTCAGGTCCTCAGCAACTGTTCCTGGCTCAGTTTCCAATGTGTGAACAAAGAGTCCGATGGTTCTATCCCTCTGAAGCTCGGCCCTGTGGGGCAGACTGACGAGGATGAGATCATGGGTGATAGCCTTGGAGTGAGGGCTTAAGATGGGGTAATGAGGCAGAGACTCTGACAGCCAGAGTGTCCTCAGAACAGGGTCCAAGTCCCCTTAATGATGGGCAAGAGGTGTAGGCACCAGCTAATGTCATTGTTTGTAGCCTCTACATTGAAATAATTCTTCTAGGAGTGAGACTCCTCGGGGCTCAAGAAGTCTTAGGTAGTTCTTGAAGCTTACAGGATTCACAATGTCCCTCTTCAGGGTTCTACAGGCAGGAAAAGTCGCACAATTCCTAACACAAGGCTGTTCTTTCATTACTGAAAGCAGTTGCTAGCTTTCTGGGGTAGGTAGGTAGAGTCACTCTTATTCCTTGTTAAAGACAGCGCAGGTGTGGCTGCCAGGAGCTCGAGGAGGTGCAGAGGGGAATCGCAGGGTAGTAGAGACAGAGAGTTGATTTGGGATGATGGAAAGGCTGTGGATGCGGGTGGTGGTGACCGTGGCATGGGCAGATAGTCTTAATGCTCTGAATTTTCCAGCTACAAAGAGTTAGCAAGTTTTATGACAAGTATATCTCACCACGATAAAAATGTTTTTAAGGTTTCTGGGGATGTGTCAACCCTTGAGATGAAGCCTTCTGTGGTGGAGTGACATTTAGCCAGTATTCTTGGGGAAATTCCCTCCTCCTCCTTGTTAGGAGGTGCTACATACACCAAGGGCTGCCCCTCCAGGCTTCCCTACTGTCTGTTGAGTGACGGACTTCAAGATAATTACAGGAGCCCCAGTTAATCAAGAGACACTGTGGTGCTTACCTGCAGAACTCCTGAGATGGACCAGAGTGTTTACAAGTGTCCCCACCACCCTGAACCAGAATCCCATAGTCAGAGCCAATTACTGGCAAGCCTCGGGTGTGTATACAGGAAGAGCCCTCTGAGCTCAAGATAGCAGGAATACAATTTCCACTTATCAGGAAGTTACATATTTCTCATTAATATCCTCCTAGACCGTTTCTCTGGGTTCCTGTGAGGATTTTGCCCATTGGGAAATTGGAACAGGACAGTTAGAATAGAGAAGCTGGCAAGTGCATAATTCACTTGGAGTCACAAAGATAAAGTAAGCCAGTTCTCTACTGTGCACCCCCGGGGAGCAGAAGTTTGGGAAAGGTGTCAAATGTATGCTGTGCACAGATACTCAGAAATAAAGAAGGGAGAAAAATCAATATGTCTTCCTTCTCGCCATCCTAATGCCAGGAGGGGGTGAAGAGAGAGGGAGAGTGCAGCTCTGGGGAGGGGTGACATGAGTCTGGAGCTTGGAGGCAGAGGCTCTGACTCCAGTGCTCAAGGTCACACTTGGGCAGATTCTCTGCATGGCCAGAGAGGGGATAAGGGCAGAATACTTGTAGAGGAGCAAGGGAATGGCAACCCCTGCTCCCCAGGCTGCAGCTGGAAGGGAAGCGCGCACTCTTGCGAGGAGGCAGCTTTTCAAATAAAGTCGCAGACCAAGTGGAAGCATTCTCCACCCTAGACTTTACTGTCAGCCATTCACATACATGCACATGTAAATGTGCATGCCTAGGGACACTGTGAGGACACACATTCTGGATCTCATGCCCACAACTCTGCAGGCTGGTATTTGGACAGTCTGGTTGGGTCTTCCTGGAGTCATTACCTCTCTTGTCTTAGTCTGAGGACTCCTCACTCTCAATGGCAGACAATGTCCCCTCTCGGCTGGTCCTCTTGAGGGAATGTGTACCCCTTGGTTTCAGCAGCCAAGCAGATGTGAGGCTTGTTGACGCTGAGCATCTTCCCGCGTGACAAGACTCAGGCGCAGAGTGGAGAAGATCTCTCAAACGTGCAGATGGCCTCTGGCTCAGTTTTCATGACTGTGCTTCTCAGAGACGCAGACAGGACATCAGTTGGGGTTTCCAGTCTCATCTACTCTCTCCTGGGCCTCCAAACTCTACACTGAATATAGCACCCCAAACCAGCCAGCTCACCCGAGAAGAAAACCTTGTAGGGTTTTCTTGCAAGAAGGTGGCTGGTGGACAAACAAGTCTGAGGTTCGAGAGGGATTAAAATTAGAAACACTGGGGCCTTCCTCTAGAACCCTACCAAAAGTAACCACTGAGGTACGGTCAAATGAGCACCACAGCCAAGAGCAGAGCATGCTCCCAGGAGCAGAGAAGCCCCACAAAGGGCATCAGAAGGGCTCTCCTGAACACTGCCACATCTTCTCTGCTGAATTTGACATAAGGAACATCACCTGCATCACCTTCTCAGCACCTTAACAATAGCATTCAAATGATTCAAAGTCAGTGTAACAGGGCGGTTACACTGACGATGCAACAATGCCCAGTGTTAGCAACATGCTACGAAAAGAACATTCTCTAAAAGTGCAGGGAAGGTATCACAGGTTTGTACTTCAAATTAACAATATATGCTTGGAGGGGTTTAAAACTCTTCCGCTCAGGGCTAGGGAGAAGGCTATGTTTGCAAAGTGCTTACTACACAACCTTAAGGACCTGAGTTCAGATCTCCAGCACCCATATAAAAAGTTGGGTATAGTAGCTTAAATCTGTAATCCCAGAACTAGGAGCTTGCTGGCTAACCATCTTAGACAAACTTCAGGTTCAGATCTTGTCTCAAAAACAAATAACATAGAGGATGTTTGAGGGAAACAACCAACACTGACCTCTGGCCTCCACACACATGTATACATATGCAAGTGCACATGCACACACATATACCCACCACACATATAAATCTTCCATCAGCTGACCCAGTAACTCCACTTTTAGGAAATTATCCTAATAAAAAGCCACAAATCCATACATACCAATCATCTGCAGAAATACAGTTATGACCATACTACTGTGAAATTCAGAGCAACCTTGAAAATAGAGTAATAGGCTGCCAGTGAAAAAAATCAGCAAATGTTCAAAGGTTTGGATAATAGTTTTTTATATAAAAAGTTTAAAACTAAGAAATATAAACTGCTTACATAGTGTGAGCTCAATTTTATTTAAATATTCATTCATCATTCCCCAAAAACAAATGCACCATCAGGAAAGGTGTCTCATAGACGCCCCTCCCAAGCAAGAAAGACTATTTTACCAATGCTATCGATTCCCTCCACAGCTCAACAATAAGACCCCATTGCTAACAATGCCATACATTTACAACAAAGAACAGGGAGAGAGCTAACCAGTACTGAACTGAAAATTCTGCCCCTTTGAGGTGGTGTTCCTAGTGTTAGAAGGTGCCATCTGCCCTACCAGAGTAAAAAGGTAATTACCAATTTACCCAGCTATGAACCCTGTGAGCTATAGTGGGGTGTCTGCAATATATGCCCACTGGTGCATGACATGAATGTTAGGAAATAACCATTTTTTAAAATCAGATTCAAGACCCATTTCATGAGATGAAACCATACCTGATATTGTTAATGACTGGATAGGTCATGTGTTCAGGGAAAAAACTACTACTTTTATTCTTTTTTTTTTTTTTAAAGGTTTTTCCAGACAGGGTTTCTCTGTATAGCCCTGGCTGTCCAGGAACTCACTCTGTAGACCAGGCTGGCCTTGAACTCACAAAGATCTGCCTGAGTCTGCCTCCCAAGTGCTAGGATTAAAGGCGTGTGCCACCACTGCCTGGCTACTATTTTGATTCTGCTAAATAATCATAGCAATAAAATAACTCCTAATGGCAAATCAGTGTATTGCTCAGCCCTCGTCAGAAAAACTTCTTTCATGGGTGGGAATTAACACAGAGAACTAAAACTGGAAAGTGTGAGGAGAATGAGAGACTTTGGAGTGCTCAACCCTGAATGGGGTGTCTAGCATCCCTTCCTCGAGGTTCAGGAAAGAGGGAGTGGAAAGAGCCAGGGGTGGTAGACGATTTCAAGGAAGTGGTCTCCAGACACAGCAGGGCAGATGCACATATGAACACACAGAGATAGTGGCAGCATGCACAAGAGCTACAACAGCTCACATCAAACAAATCTGAGGGTGGACACCAAGTCCCACCCCTGTCAAGGGGAAGTAGACACCAAGCCCCACCCCAGCCAAGGGAAAGAAGTAGACCTTTCTTCATAGTACCTTATAATATCCTTCCTAGAAACATGAGTTTTGGGGACTGCAAGAATGTTAATCAGGGTATTTCATTGCTGCAACAGGTCGTAACCCCATAAATTTACTAAGATATTACCTACAAATGGTCTCATTTTTTTTATGTGCCTCATTCTCAGTTCTGTTATCAAACCATCATCTTAAGGATACAATATGAAAAACAAGGATAAATCCCAATATCCAATAATTGGATGTATCAGAAAAAACATTTAAGCCTTGAAGAATACCATCCACAGAATAAGCAAAAAGGTTATTAAATTCCTCAATGGTAATATTACCTGCAATCTTATAACTTTCAAATTTATTAATTTACTGGTCTTTGTTAGGAGTAAATTGTTGTAGCTGTAATAATCTTTATTGGCCAGCAGATGCAGTGGCACAGCAAAGAAACACAGCCAGTGGTGGCTCAGGACTGTTTACACCCCTTTGGTTCTGCACATTGGTGCCTGGTTAGATACTGACAAATATGCTTTGCTTGACAAATTTAGAGCGATTAAATCAGTTCCATACACAGAATTTTTTGGTGGCCAAAATATCCAGGAGCCCAGAGCTCACAAGCACTGCACAAGTCACCATGGGGAAGTGAAAGCGGTGGGAGGGGGCATGTGCAAGCCTGAGAAATTGCCATGTCACAGTGTGGCAGCAGTAACTCCATTGTGGCAGTGTTTTGAGGAAAAAAAAAAACTTAGTAGATGAAATCAAGTCAGGCAGGCCAGGGTGGGAGACCTTCTGGGCTGTGGAAATGTTAGGCCTTTTAGGCTGGTCTTGGTAGGCACGGAGTTGGGATTCACATGGGTGCCAGATGACAATGGATGCTATAAAATAATCCCACACTAGCTCAGAATTGAGTCCAATAAAAGGTTATTTATTTAGGGGTAGACTTATAGATCATAGGCCTCTGCAAGAACTGGAAACAGGAACCAAATCCAGAAGCCAGGAGAAAGAGCAAGTGCATGCTTTATGTTGGCATTTATAGTATAAGAGGCTATGCCCAAGTAGGCTGGTATCTTAAAGGCTACTGGCTGAAGGAGTTCCCATGGCATATACTTATATATAAGCATATTTATAAATATATATTTTTCCCAGTTAATATTGGCAATGATAGCATATACAGCAAAGGAGGAACATAAATAAAATAGAATTTTAATTCAACAGTCTTGAAATTCACTCAGACATCTTTGTGCTTGGCTAGGAAGGATTATAAAGAAAGAAAACTGAGCCTAGGGGGCTTCTGGGCTTCTGACCACTGTGGGGGAAAGTAGCCTTTTAGTGAATTAAGGGTAAATATCAGAATTTTATGATCATATTCTCATCAAAACAAAGAAGCCAAGATTTAGAAGGAAAGGTGCACTGGCAAACTCATTTTAGTTTGTTGAACCCAAGCGTTTGAAAAATAGTTTGATTGATTTTGCCAACTGGAGACTCTGCCAATTTTCTAGTGTCCCTAAGTACCTACTAGCATTTTCCCATATTGAATTTCCTATCCATATTTCTAAACGTTCTTGGCCACTCTGCCTATAATCATTTGGAGTTCTTTGTGAGCACAGCAATGGCACGCCTTGTTCTCTGAGCATCAGTCCAATGTCATGCTAACTTCTGCAAGGCTCTAAACCTACAAAATCCTTTCAAGAACATCCCTCTACTTTGTAGCCACAGCAGCACCTGAGGGATAAGAATTGTCCCTTTCTGTAGAGGTGCAAACTAAGGCTTAAAGAGATGAAAGAACTACATTGAAGCTGCACAGCCAGGAAAAGGCAGATCATGAATTAAATTCCTAGTCTCTTGACCCAAATCCACACTACACCATAGGTATAAAACAAATGCTAGATTCCAAGTTGTTTTTAGCCCAACATCTCCAAGGAGGAGCCCTTGTGGGATACTTGTTGGAATGGTGCCATCTGAGAAACCACAACAGACCCCATAAAGTCAGGTTAGGAGATCAGTCTCCAAGGATGGAATCCTCTGCCTTCTGTAACTTCCTGACCACCTCTGACCTCACTTCTGCACACGCTACTTTATTCTTACAAAGACATCTTTCCTCTGTGTGGGTCCTAACCATATAAATAGAATGACTCATCATTTTGAAGTGATTATAAACAGAAAGACTTCAGGTATAATAAACATGTAAAAAACAACCAAAATGCCAGCTATAAATTGTGAATATGGTGTTATCAACAAATGTGTCTCTGTCCTGCTTATAATCGGTAGATATTCTAGATTACACAAGCTCAGTACATCATGCAATGGGAACATGATTAGCTGTCTTCCAATTTGAAATCCAAGCATTTAATTCATGTTCTGCTTATACCCTACTTCTTGGTCATTAATAATTATGTTCAATAAGCTGAGTTTAATAATCTCTGTGCAAAATAACTAATCTTCTTCCCTTAAATATGGGCCTGTTCTCACTCCCACCATAAGCAAAATATGAGTTTCTAAACAATCATCACCATTTAATTGAAATCCCCAGGATAAACCACCCTATGAACTCACCCTGGAGCTACAGTGTACTGGAATCAACTAAAACACAGCTCTGAATCTCTAGGCCAGGACACTTAGGAACCAACTGCAAATAACCCAAGAGCTGTTCCATGATCGTGGGGAAGCCAAGATAGAAATTGAAGCATTGTATCCGCAGGCAAGAGCAGAGAGAATAAGCACATGGGTACGTGCTTGCTTGCTCTCAGCCAGCTTTCTACTCTTCTGTTTGGGACACACTGCTTGGGGAATAGTGCCGCCCACAATGGACTGGGTCTTCTTACATCAATTAACAACCAGGATAATTCCTCACAGACATGCCCCAGAAGTCAATATGACACACATATTTCTTTCCTAAAATTCTCTTCCCAGCTGGCTTTAAGGATGTGTCAAGTTGATGTTAAGACCATCAGGAGACCCATGCTATCAAAGAGAGATTGCAGAGTGGATAGAGAGTGAGAAACTCGGATTGCCACCACCTAGTACGCTGGGATATTTCCTGCCATGATACTGACATTTCCAACTCCCAGGATTGCCCACCTGGACTCTGATTCACGCTAATCTCCCCGGAGTTATTGGGGAATCCCGCTCTCTGGGAAAGTGAATCATCCTAGTCAGGAAAATACAGAACACTGATTGAAGTCCAGGTCTCAGGACACCAAATCTAACCCAGGCCATAGAAATAAAGGCAAGTTAAATCCCTAGTCTTTCTCAGTGAAGTTGTCTATAGATGTACACATTTCTTCAAGGTATTGGCTGGAGTAGGTGCAATGTAAGAAATCAGAATAGATCCTATGAAGTAATAAATAAGGTTGGGTTAGAAGACTTGGATCTCCAAAAATGGAACTAACTGGCCTGTTTCTGCAGCTGCCCTTGACTGTCCCCAGTCTCAGAAAACCCTGAACCCTTGGGTCTTTCCTCTCCAGCTGAGTCTGGACCACAGCCCTCTGGCGCTGTAACTGCTGTCCCTTGGTCTGCAGTTAGCTCTGCCACTGGCATTATACAGTTCCTATGTTCATACAAATGAGGCAAGCCGTCAGGAGACCCCGTGCTTATCCAATCAGCAGTGATGGAGAGGGGGCAGCGGTCCCACTGCTCAAGGTCTCAAATGCCAAGTCCTTCAGTCATGTGTCAGCCGCAGACCCCAGCCGTTCCTCGGGAGCTCATGCCTGAGGACACTCATTGAAATATAGATAAATCCATCAAAAAGAAGACCCACAGCGTCCATCCACTCCTGTCTCAAGCAGCCCTTGTCTAGTGTGCCATTGCCACAGCCCTGAACAAATCAAAGGATATTTTCAAAGTGCCGAAAGCCTTGCTGAAATTCACGGAGAAGCGCAGAGACCTGTTCACCTGTCTGGAGGCCAGAGACTTGTCACACAAAGTCAACTATACTGATGCCTTCTTCACATCCCCTATCAGCTGCCCCTCCACGTTCCCACACTGGCCTTAGTAGCAGCCAGCTAGACATTACTGAAAGTTAGTACTGAGGGCAGTTCTCTATTAAAT
Source organism: Alexandromys fortis (assembly GCF_014885135.2). Taxonomy (NCBI): domain Eukaryota; kingdom Metazoa; phylum Chordata; class Mammalia; order Rodentia; family Cricetidae; genus Alexandromys; species Alexandromys fortis. The sequence goes on along the minus strand of NW_026067907.1, from coordinate 9,958,716 downwards.
CCCTCCCCAAACCATCTTTTGCCCTGTTTTTTAAAAAGAAAAGGACATTTCAAACTGATGATGTTTAAAACCTTGGTGTTCAATAAATACTTGATCTTTCCAAGGCTCCTTAGAGGTAATCAGTATGACTTTATGTTAGATAAAAATAATAATACCAATAATAATAATAGCAATAAATAATTGGTCTGAGCATCCTGGCCAGATGAGTACATGGTTCACATTTTCCTTTCCAGATAACAATGTTCAAATTAAGGATTGCTCCCACAAAAGGCCTGGTACCAAGGTCTTTTTTTTAAAGGGCTTATTTTAAATACAAAATTATACAGGGAATTAAAAGAACCAGGGCATCCAAGAAGGATGGAAGATGGACCAAGGGAGACCTCTTTTTCACATTTATGAAGCCAATGATGCAAATCAAAATGCATCTTACCAGAGGCTTCCACACTGACAACTCAGAAACACAAGAGGCTTTCTCTGCGTTAGAAAGCCCTTTAGAAAAGGTGACAGCCACCAGGGTCTCCGCTCAGAAACTCAGTTCCTAATACATTCCACTTCAGAGCGCTCCAGGCCTCTCTAGCAAGTGCCCCAGAACTGTACTGAATCTTGTGTTTCCCACCAACTAGAGGCTTTCGTTGGCAGTGGCTCCTGGCTCAGCATAAGCATGTCGGTGTGGCCCTGTGTAGATTCAGGCCGAGTCAGTGAGCTGAGAGCTGGCCATCAGAGCTGGCCATCAGAAAGAACTCGGGATAAAGACTTCTCTTCATTGCTAACGCAGGCTAATTCACTAATGGATGAACTGATTCCCGCCCCATGGGCAAAGGCATCTACCAAATTTTAGATTTCAATTGTGTGAGAAATTACTTCTGCACTTCAGCCAGGAAAAGTACCTGTAACTGGGCTGGGGTTCTTGCTTTTGGAATCTTACCAGCATGTGAGGGAAACAGAACAAGGAGGCACTGTTTTGCTGAGGTCAGGAAGGAATGCAGGCATTTGGAGAGGTCCCATCCAAAGAGACCTCTCATGTCTGAGTGCAGCCCACACATTTGCGGGGCTCAGTCAGTCTGGGACACCCCGACAACTTCAAGGACTCCTGAAAAGCAGCTCATGTTCTTGCCTGGAGGACCACACAGCCAGTGTCCTTAGGCCCCTGCAGGCATCTTCCAGACTTTCAGGAGAGCCCTTGGGTTCTGGTCTTTCAAAGCTGTTCTGGCTTCCAGGTGTGTGAGCAGACCCTCCCAAGCCACTTCTGAAGATGGTTTTCCATTAAACTCTGCACATGCGTGCTCACTGCAAACTCTGCCTTTCACCATAGACTCTCTGGCCCTTCAAACACCAAGGCTGAGAGGGCTCTGCAGCAGTGGCCTGGGATCTACCACTCCCAGGAACTGCCCATCGCCCAGGGGATAACACCCAGGGCTAACAGTCAGCTGAGTGGAAACTGAACTCAAGCCTCCAAACACACCCATAAGAGCATCTAGACCACAGGTGGCCTCTGAGAAGGCCTGGGACACATTATCTTTATTGTGCTGGTTGGCAAGGAAGACCCATAGGAACTGTGGGAAGGCCTATTCTTGGAGCAGGAGATCCTGGCTGTATAAAGGAGAAAGGGAGCTGAGCAACAGTGCGCATCCATCGCTCTGTCTTCCTGGCTACAGCTGCGATCAGCTGCTGTAGGTCCTTGCTACCTTGACTTCCTCACCCGGATGACTACACGGAACAAAAGCGGTCCTCTTCCCCCAAGACATTGTCATCAGAGTGTTTATCACAGTCTCAGGAACAGAAACCAAGACAGGATGTACTGTGCTTCTGAGGATGGACGGCCAAGTTAGGACACTCAGCAGAAAGCAAATATTCAGAGACGTTCATAAGGGTCCAGATAGCCAACCACACTTTGGCCCTTGGCAACAGGAGATGCTTGCGTGTTTATTCTGCAAGTTAGGACAATGAGACAAAGCAGGAAATGTTGTGTGATATTTTGATCATATTCTGACAACAAAATTTGCTTTGAGTCGGAGGGAGGGCTGTGCTAGCCACTTGCTGACCGAAATTAACCATAGAGGTCTTGGAAAACTAAGGACAGTTAGGAGACAAGAGAGGATTTCAGCCTTTTAGGCTTGAGGAACAGAAGAGAAAGGTCACAGGCAGTTTCTCCATCCCTCTCTGATCATTCGGGTTCTTACCCCATAGTTGACTGCCTATTTTTTATTGATAAACATTTTAGGGATGGGGACCACTCAACAGGGCACAGCAGATAAAGGCAGCCAGGACAGGACCCACACCTGCGGCTCTCACGGTCCACTCCATCCAGTATCGAGCTGAGCAAGCCTCCACCCTCCTTGGCCTCTGGTCTCTTCTGTACCACCCTTTCTAGCCGGGGACAACTTCTGGCAAATACGCTAACTTCAAGTGGGATGTGCAAGTCCAGGTGTGAGTAAGCCATGTTGTCAGTGACCTCTGCTGTTTCACACAAAGGCCTGTGCTGGACCTGACTCCCTGGACATCAGACATGGCCATGCGGCCTTGCCCAGCCGTGAAAGCAAAAGCAAAGATGGTAAGTAAACTAGAGCCAGATGGATGACTTGCTGGTGCCAGGCCCGCTGGCTATCTCCTCACCTGCTACAGAGGTCACAAGACTACACATAGATGTAGGGGGAGATCAGGGTTACAGCCGCCAGGAGCGCAAGGCAGAACCACGGAAACTGCAGAGAACGGCAGAGTCTGGGGTATAGACGTTCTCCATGTTAGACACAGAGGTGGATGGCCATCCTTGCTCTCCTGTCTCCTTGAGGACCTGCTCAGGAAGACTGGGAATGGCAGAGGTCAGGCCAGAGAGATGTTTAGGTGGGCAGAGGTATTTGCCGCCAAGCCTGACAACTGAGTCCAATTCCCAGGTCCCATATGAAAAGAGGAAGCAACAAGCCAAAGCTTGTCTTCTGACTTCTGGTTTCCACTATGTGTCATGTCACGTCTGCATCACCAACACACACACACACACATGCGTGCGCCCACACACACACATATACATGGAAAGCTAGTGCAGTCTGGATGAAGGGAAATGATTGCCTTAATACACATCCTCGCCGAAATGTGGTCGCATCAGGAGAATAATTGGGTGAAGTGTTTATGTATATATTGGAATTACTTTTTAACAAGTGTGTGAAATTCCATGAGAATTTTGAAATAAATAGTTTCGAAAACTTAGCAATTGTCAAACTGACAATTTTTTATGCCAGGGATGCTAGTGTGTGCTTGTCATCCCAGCGCTTGGGAGGTAGACATGAGGACCTGCGGGTCGAGGCCAGTCTTAGCTATACAACAAGTTTGAGGCCAACCTGAGCTGTGGGAGAGGTGGAAGGAGGGAAGGAGAGGGGAGGGGAGGGGAGGGGAGGGGAGGGGAGGGGAAGAAGTTCTATTTTTCTTAGGCAATTGTCTGTGGAGCCTGTCAGTTACTACAGCCAGGGTAGGGTGGCCACGATCTCCATGAAAGCGCAAGCCAGGCACACATCACATGCTCTCCAGGTGGAGCGTGGCCGAGAATGTTGAACTCCACATAATGGATAGATAGACAGAAGAGTTTAGTGTGTGGCTGACAAAGCAGAGGCTGTTCCAGCAGCTGAAGTGCTAGGCTGAGTCATAGCTGGCGGTAAGTGGGAAGAGAAATGAAACACTCGCTAACACTGTGAGTTTTAATTTAGCTCCAACATCAACAGAAGCAAGGAGCCATGGATGTGCGCTGTGTTGTGCTCATTCTAAAAGTGAAGCTCTGTTAAGACGCCTTGCCCATGAACTAGATGTGAGCTGAGGAAACCCCTCAGGGACTTTGGCAGTATCTGTAGTTCCCCTGAACCTCTCGGACCTCAAAGGTCAAGAAATTGGGGGTCTGGACTCAGGCTGGGCTCTTTCCTCCGTCAGTCAATAGGTGTCCATGGACAAATTAATTTGCTGAGCCAAAGTCCCCTCTCTTCTAAAGCAAAGAATTGTAATCTCAGTCTCACAGCAGCATAGAGCAAATCTTCCAGAACTTGTGCGTGTTAGGCGGGTGCTTTCCTGACCACTTCTAGCTGGATTAGATTGGTCCATCTGGGGAAGAGCCTGGCGTCTGCAGATTGCAGACTGGGGAAACCGAATGTGGGGGTTGCTGAGACCCGTGGCTCTGTTTGTCAGAAGGAAGGCAGGCCAAGACAAAGAGAGCCACGAGAAGAATATGAGAAGGACTCAAGCTGGTGGGATCTGCATGAGAAGCTGTGTGCTGGGTCCAGACGGGAGGGAAGAGTCTCAGAGTGAGAACTAATGGAGTACGCATATTCCCATCTTAAGTCCCTAGTGTTGTACAATTGCCTGAAGGTGTGAGACAGAGGGCTGATATGTGAAATCTCTGACATTTTTATGTTTTATATTCTTTGTCCTATCATAAAATAGGGATTTCACGTAGTAATAAATACTTTGGCCAGATAATCTGGTCAAAGGCACAAGGACAAAGCAGTGTGGAGAACGGAGATAAGAGAAATGGAAGAAAAAGACAGTCGATCAGAGCTTGGTGCAGACAAGTCTGGCCACTGGGCACAGGATTCTGGACTCAGAACCCACAGAGCATGGGCAAAGGAGAAGATGGAGCTGCTACCATTACCTGGCTCTCGCGGTAGGCTTAGTTTGTGCTAACAAAATCTTTCTTTTGCGGCAAAGAAAAGGAAGGCAGGTGACAAACTAAACAGCTATTACATGCCTAATTCAGTGGGTTTTTTTCATTTATCCTTTATTTTTATATATATGCGTGTGCTTGCACGAGTTGATAAGCACCAAGTGAGGACAAGAAGCCAGAAGGGAGCATTGGATACCCTAGAACTAGAGTGACAAGCTGCTGCAAGGTGATACATGGGTCTTAGGAATGAACCCAGGTCCTCAGCGAGAGCACCAAGTCTCTTAACTGTTGAGCCATCTCTATAGCTGCCAGGTTCAGGAGTAACAATACAGATACCACGGATTGTTAGCATGGAGAGTAGAGGCAATATAATCAGTGCCCATGACCAATGGTCAATATCGGCAGGGAAGGGTGTGGTCGGTGGTGGGCATGGCTGGAGGTATGCATGGCCAATGATGTACATGATCAGCATCGAAGCCAGGGTCCTGGATCCCGGGCTGTGTGTGACAGCAGCTTAACAGGGAGCCTAACACTCATTGTCGGCTTTCTGGGGTACGAAGGACATTTATTCATTTTCACAGCCTCATGCGTAAGTAGACAAAGTCATCAATAAAGAATTCCAGAGCCCTGGCACTACTGCCCCTGACCCCCAATTAATCCTGGAAGGTAAAGTTCACCTGGCTCAGGGCCAGGAGTGAGAAGCAGCCTCGGTGGCTCCCACTGCCCCATATCATTGGCAAGCCTGACCTGCCAAAGCCTCCTGTTTACTTGCCCACTCTTCCTACAGCTGCCTTGGCTTAGATCCCATTGTCCTGTGATGTCCAGTCATGCTGTCTGGTCCAACCCTGAGCTTAGAAACTGCCAGTGGGTGGCCCTGCGCAAGCTACCTGATCTCTCTGTAGCTGGATGTCCTCCTGCTACTACAGGAAAAGGAAGAGGAAAAGGAGGAGGAAAGAAGGAAGAAGAAGAGGAAGAGGACAATGACATGGAATCAAGTTCATGTCACATTTCCAGATGCCAGGGTGTCACTTCTCGCCCAGACCCTGCGGACACTCCCCATGCCCTCCTTGCCCCTCAAAGGAGGCTCCCACTAGAGCTGTCTGTGCCGCTGGAGAAGTAGTGGTGTCCTGGGGGCCGCTTCCTGCGCTCCTCCCATCTCCATGCAGAGTCTCTGAGGACAGTTAGTGCAGGACTCAGAGCACAGATTGATTTCACACTGGGGACAAAGGAGCTTCCAGCAGAGCTCACTGAAGAGAGAGCAAGGACGCCAGCAAAGGACAATTAGAGCCTTCTCTGTCGTAAGGAACTTCCCAGCAAGCACTTCCACCCAAGCACAGGCCTTCCCTCCCCACCAGTGGGGGAGGCCAATCAGTTACTGTCATGACACATTTCCAATGCACAAGGCTCCCTGCAGCTTCTGACGGGACAGGCACTTCATTTCTGAGACTCACTTTTTTAAAATGTCAGTCCTTCCTACCCTCAGCCTCTCAGCATAAGAAATTCATACTGTATTCCAGGCATACAGGTGTGCCAAATACGTACACACATCAGACATTTGCTGTTAATAAATCCTAAAGAAAATTTCAAGCAGTTCTTTGATATAAATATATATATATATACTTTTATCCTTTGTTAAAGATGAAAGCAAATGTATATACTAATGAGATGATGTGCTTATTTTTACAAAAAGAATCAAATATTGGGGAAGATTTGTTCCTGCAGAATGGAGGGCATCTTCAGCGTTTCTCAGAGATGATTGATATTTTGAAGCCACACCACAAAGCTGCAGAGTACAAAGGGTCACGAGTAGGTTTAGGACCATCTCTGAGCTCTTGGGAATTCTGCCCTAATCCTGAGCCAAAATTTCATTGGTTTTTCTTTTGTTCTTGTTTCTTTGTTTCATGAAACTCAAGTCAGCAATTCAAATGAAAATTGTTACAACCAACTCTTGCTGAGGAACAAGGATGGCGAAAAACTACTGAAGGCTTCTGAAGAGTGGAAAGCTCTGCTGTGAACGATGAATACCACCTCTCAGAGCATGTGCATCTTGAACCTGAGCGTTTGCTGGGCTTGGATGGCTTGACACTGTGTACAGTAGAAAGTGTGTTGTCGTTGTGATTTCGGAATCCAGGCTGCAGCGATGTCCTGCAACACAACTCCAGCAAGGGCCTGCCGGAAGACTTCCAACTGGCTGCCAATTTGGTTTTGAATTAATTTTTGATGGTTGTAAACTTAGAAACCTGTGGCCAAATTTTTCACGGCCCCCACCCCATACACAGCCCCATATGGGACCTTAACCCACAGTTTAGAAGCTGTTCCCCAAAGACACTCCTTACTTCATGGACTTCTAAACAGGGCAAGATAGGCACAAGGAATGTGTTCTGGATTTAATTAATTTATCAGTGGTGATTCCGCCACCTTAGAAGTTATCAATAGTCACTCACAGGTTCCCCAACAACCTCATAAGAAAATCACCTCTGATTAGAAAAATGATAAGGGAAAAAAAGAAAGATATCTGGAGAATAGAAAAAAAGCAAAGAAGCTATTTGCCCTCATAGGCAAAGAAAGGCTCGTGTTGTCTCCTATACCCTGCATCGCTGTTGGCTCTTCATCAGGACGCTGGGGGAGGAGCCCTTTAGGATTCTTCAAATACCACATCTTTTATACCATTATCTGTCCCTTCAGCTCTTCCTGCAGACATGGCCAAGCCTATCAAGATGGCAACCAGAAGATTAGTGCTGCCTTCTCTAGGAACTAAAGGACTTCTGGAAAGTGCCAGGCCCATCCTCGCCATCTCCTATCATGTCTGGTTCCTTTTCCATCTCCTTAAACTGCTTCAGTCAATGCCGGCTGCAGCTGTGGCTTCAACCAGAAAAGGCCCTGAGAAACACCACTCCTTGGGAAGAAAGTGGACAGCTTTTAAAATTTCACCTAAAATGCTTGCGTTCTACATCATGGATGCCCATCTGTAGAAGACATTGGCCATCAAGACTCTGTAGTCAGACTGTAAGTGCCCAGGCATTGCCCTCAAGAGCCCCTGTCTGCACTGGCAATGGTGTCTGGGGACCTTCACCCTTCTGCCTGTGGAAGCTGGTTCTGCTTTGCCACCACCTTAGGCATGCCACACGACCATACCACATGGTCTGGTTCCAGTCTTCCATGTCCTACCTCAACCTGAATCTCATGTATATCTGGGCTTCTTTAAGTCCTGGGTATCCCAGAGTTGAGTGGCTCATATCTGAAGACAGATCTCCATCTACTTCTGGGAAGGAAAAGAGTAAAGGTGATTTCCCAGGTGACATCATTGCCCTTTGGGACCAAGTTCTCTGTGGCAGGAGCTGTCCTGTGTATTGAAGTCTTGATCCATTTTCTGGCACTAACTGAATACTCCAGTCTGGGAGCTTACGAGGAAGGGAGATTTTTCTAGCCCGTGTCAAGAAGACTGAGAAGAACAATGTCAGGGTGCTAATGGCTGCTGAGGTCTTCCCCTACATCATGACAGTGACCCTTCATACCTGAGACATTGTAAGCAGACCAGTGCCACTCTCTATGATGACACCAATGTCATCATAGGAATCTTATTCTTTTGACCTCACATTATCCTCCTTCCCAAGGCCCCATCTCCAAACCCTACTAACATGGGTGGCAATTAAGTTCTGTTATGTGTCCTGGAGGGCATCAACCGCCAGACTAGAGTTTATGCTTACAGCATCCCTGACTCAAATGCTCTAGATGCCAGATGAACAACCCCACACCAACGTGGTGACAGCTTAGACTGGCGCCAGATATTATCAAATGTCGCTTGAGGATAAATTTACCCCAGCAGAGAACCACTGGTTTAGGAGAAAGGGAACGGGAAGTAATATTTGATGTGGTCGTGAAGGCAGACAGTGGTGCCCGGAAGAGAGTCAACATTTTGCTATCACTCGGCCACATGTGAAAATTCACACTGAAGAACCATGAACTCGAGCTTAAAAATAAATAAATAAATAAATAAATAAATAAATAAACTAAGACATCCTACAATGTTTTAAGTAAAGTTGCAGTTCTGTGTCAGGCCACACTCAGAGCCAGCCTATGGCACACAAGGACAGCCTCCCAGTAGACTCAAGTATGTGCTGTCCTTACTATTGTCTTTGTCCAGAATGTATCACTTCTGTGTGTAACAAGGGAAAGTGGACAAGGAACCCATAGGAAGGGACCAATGTGGAGCTAGGAAATCTGAAAAGGATGGCCAGCACTGGCCTGCACAGCTAGCTCAGCACCCTGACAGCATACCTCACTGGGCGGCCCCTCCAACCAAGACTACACCCCTGGAACAAAGAAAAAGGTTTCTCTCTCTCTCTCTCTCTCTCTCTCTCTCTCTCTCTCTCTCTCTCTCTCCCCTACACACACACACACACACACATATACACACATTGTTTCAAAAGACACCTCACCAAAAGTTGCCTGTCCACTGCAGTATTGTTTATACAAGAAAAGTGCCATGCTGCCCACCTATCTAAGACACCGGTTAAAATCAATTCACATGCCCAGAACATCCTATGAAGTCGTTTTGACAATGCAGTAGGTTGGCCTGTGCATGCAGGGTGGAGTTGCATGCAAGACCTACTTGCTAAACGGAAGGGGGTGCTGTGTGAAGAGGGGGTACTATGGTATCTGTGATGCGCTTCCATTTCTGGGAAGAGAGAATCAGGATTGAAGGGCCCAAATACGCTTTTGTTTCTTGGTCATTACGTTAATTTGAATCTTTCCACATAATGAGGCACACTTCCAAAACAAGAAATAGACACAGACCATCTTCAAAGAGAAAATGGTGCAAGGTGACCTGGGAAAAGGCAATTTTGCTAAAAGTACTTGGCAACCAAACCCAGCTGGCTGGGCGCTGAGGTCTCCACCTTTAAATGTGATGCATTCCTGAAGTCTTCGGTGCATGCTAATTCTGGATAGATGGAAGTTGAAACAGTTGGCGGGTTTTATGTGACTATTACATTATCGCGAAAGCTTCAGGACTAATCCACAATAGCACAGTGAAGCAGGACACCTAATATCTTCAAACTGAAGGAATTTGTTGCTCCCATCCCCGCCACCAACAGGGCAAATCAGCTCTGTGGGAGGCGGGTCTAAGAAATGAATGGGATTAGCTGAAAGCAGAGGACTGATAAGTCAAAAGATTACAACTGTCTTTTTTAATTTTTTTTTAAGTCCAGGGTGCAACACAGTTTTTTCACCAACAGCAATGCCGATCCATTTGATCTCAATTTCTTCCAAAGTATTGAAATGTAAATCTCTTTGTGTAACAGCCAAAGCGGCATTTCCTAAACTCAAGCTCTGCCCCCCACCCTGGGGAGAACTGGGTCAGCCAAAGGCAAAGATAAACAACTCTTAACAATGGGGATAAAAGGGAAGGCCAGGCCATTCAAAGTGATGGTTTTTAAATGGAAGAAGCTGTATGATTTGTTGTATTTCTTTAGTCTATTTTCAGATGTGAAGAAAAGAAAAAAGTCATCAAATTTTTATCAAATGATTAGCTGTTTAATCATAAAGTTATATTTTTAAAAGACTACGTAAAGACCTCGGTAACAGAAAATGAGGCTGTTTTGACATAGGATGGCCTTTGCTCTGGAGCCCTGTGCCAGCCCCACTAGCCTGCGCTGTGTCTAGACCAGGTCGTCGTGTGCCTCTCCGGGCTGGTCTCTGTCTGTCTTGCATGCAAATTCTTCCCGGAAGATCAGAGCCTTGCAGGGAATCACGCTGATGGAAATACACCAGATTTGTTCCTGAGCCTAGACACATTTGCCATCAGATAATCCACCTTCTCGGAAGCACTCGGCTTTACGAAGCACAACATATAGCCAGGCCCATGCGCAGTTCTTTCTGCCAGCTGTTAAAATTGGGCATTGCTATAGTTAAAGTTCAGATGGACCTAGACTTTCCAAATGGCATGTGTAGAAAGTAGGTGAGGCAGGCGAATGGAAACATGAAATAAAAGGGGGAGGACCTGATGACTCCTAAAGTAGGGAGATTTTTATTATATTTCGAAAGGAGAATGCAGACATCTGGGAGAGCCCAGGCTGAACATGGCCGGCAGGCGGGATATCGGCGACCTAGGTCAAGAGGCCAAGAGGCCACAGAACCAAACTGACTGAGTTACAGAAGGATAAGGCTGGAGGTGTCAGGGGGAGGGGCATGGAAGCCCACCTCCTGGGGCGGGGTCAAAAGTGATGGGAGGAGTCACAGGTATTGACTGACACTGGGAGCATAGTAGTTTTGATATGTTAATAGGCTCCTCAGCAGCCTTTTGTTAGGAGCCGGGAAGTTCTTAGCCCTTATGACAGGGTCTTGGGCTGAGCCTATCCAGTAAAGTGTCTTCCAGCAACCTTATCACCTCATGGTCTCCCAACTGAAAGAAAGCCACGGCAGGTAGAAAAACACTAGTGCTAGCTAGTCATCCACCTATCCCTCATCAGTCCGTGAACACGCGGGGTGAGCAAGTGCCCTGTCACCCACCGTGGGCCTCTGCCGTCCTGGAGCCAGCAGTGAGAAGACACAAAACCCGGAAGGACCTCTGTGAGCTGCCGCCAGGGACCCTGCATCTTCCCATAAGGACTGAGGTAGCCTGGACCGGAAGTCCATAAGGGGCAGCCAGGGTGAAGACCCACCAGTTCGCTGGGTCCTGCAGGAGAAGATGCCAGCTATTTCCCTGCGATTACACTGTTGCCACTTCCTCCCGTGTCAGCTGAATAACTGATGAGCCCAATGGGCCGGAACCGCAAACCAGATGCAAGTTAGCACGGAGTCATCCCCGGAGGGAAAAGACTAAGAAATAGGTCGAACATAATGCCATTTTGGTTGGGTCTGGGATGAAAACTCTAAGAAAAGGAAGCAGGTACGTAGTGCAGGCCTCATTCCTTCGCTTCCATTAGCTAGCTCCCCTCGTGGCAGGACCCATCAATTTAACTTTTGGATGTCTGGAATTCAGCCAAGATCCGCTCCCTCCATATGCTCAGCAAAGCACAGAGCGATAGCTGATCAGTGCTGGCAGGCGCCATGGCGAATCACTGCAGGGTCTTAGTGGTCCCAATTTCTCCAATTTATTACTTGATTTTGAGAACTCTGTCCCCTTCCTCCCATACCCAGCATGCATTTGTAGCTGATCCTGGCCTTCCGGGAGGTTTCAGGGCTTGCTGCCCACCCTGAGTAATTGTTTTTCTTGGTTTGCTTTGCTCTCACCTGGCCGGAGTTCTACCCGTCACATCTATCATGTTCGGACTGTCAAAGCAAGAAGCCAAACATCTCAGTCATGATGCTTCCTGGGCCCAGTTTATTCCAGCCATTGAGCCGATCCGAGAAGAAAGAGAAACAGTCAGAAAGGTGGCCACCAGTGAAGGGATGTGGTTAGATGACCTCGTGATTCCCCCTACTCTGCAATTATGTCTCTCTCTTCACATGCACACAAATGAGCATACATGTGCATATTCACACACATATACTTACACACAGGGAGACACACAGGCATGTACATACACATAGGCACTCATACAAGTACATACACACATAAGGATGCATGCATGCTGACACGAATACACATAAGATTCCCAAATACATGCAAGCATGCATGTATCTTCATATTTATTCAGGCACACAAATGCATGCAGACACACATGCATGTACACATGCGTGTGTGCATCTGTTAATGCATATGTATACAGACATATGTATACATATATACAGGAACCCATGCACACACACAAACATATATGTACATACCACATGCATATATACAGGTACATATATAAGTGTGCAGGCATATACATACATACAGGCATACATACATATATGTATGTACACATATATGCATACACACAGGAACACTGTTTTGTTCTGCATCCCAAATCTGCACAGTATCCAATTCAGATTGATCCTAACCTGTCCCGCGGCTGGCCTTGTACGTGCAGAAGTACCCATGCCCACGCAAGCCCTGTATTTACTGCATGTCAGTCATCAGGCGTGACTGGAACTCTTTCCAGCCTTGCAGCTCCTTCCTCATAAAGTTTAAAATGTGTTGAATAAATGAATTGATCGAGTTACACACGGTCTGGCAAGCCATTTAATCTAGCTGCACTTCAATTTCTCCATCTGCAAATGAGAAGAGCCCCAGCTGTCTCACGGGACTGGGGTGGGGATCATGGGAACGTGGCTGGCCGGTATTCACAAATATTTGTCTCTGCAGTCTCACTCATGGGTGGCTATTGATGCCTCACTATTGATAAGGTCTTTATTGACAGTGAGCTGCCAGATGGTACAAGATGCAGAAGGAACCAAGGCACAGGGGCCAGACATTGCCACCAAAGAAGCCCTTTGTCATGGCAACGGTATCTCCCTGTGTAACAGGCTGATCACAGAGCCCCTGCCGCAGCAGAGGGGCTCAGCTGACCCATCTCCTCTTCTGAGAACTTTCATCCTTTGGTTTGAATTGATGGAACACAGAGCACACGATTCCATGCAGCAGAATGGGAGGAGGGGGTCAGCTCTGCCTGCATCATAAATCGACAAGATCTCCCTTCTCCTTGAGCCCAGTTCCAACAGCACGCCTTGCCCCAAACCCCAGGGGGTCACTGCCTCTGTTCTCCCCATACCTGCTGCCAAGACCCACCATATCTGACCCCAGCTCTGACCCCAGAGGATGTGAAATAAGACAAAGCAAAAACCTCATAAGCACCTACCTAGGGGACAACACCTACCCAGCCCCCACACACACTCCACCAGGGACATGACCTAATCCCAGTCTTACACAACTTAAGGGGGCTCCTGAAGAAAAGGGTCACAAAACAATAAATAGAACATTATGAATCTGAATGTTTACAGTGAGAAAATAAGTAACAATACATCATTAGGGAGTTGGAGCCCCTTTCTATGAGACATCCTGAGCTGAGCAGTCATTCACCCCCACACAGAAGGGCTTCCTGATAAAAGCCAGGTCCTCTAGCCAGAACCTACGCCAGCCCCAACAACCCCATAGTCACGGGGCCTACACAGCTTCATTCTGCTGGTAAATCTGCAGCTTCTTTAGAGCTAAGACAAGGCTGGGTCTACCAATGTGCATGCTTGCTGGAGAAAGCCCATGAAACGCACCTGAGCAGGTTTTGCTGAAATAAAAATGACCATTTGAATAAGCTATAAGATCCCTTCTAAACGGTGGGGAGCTGCAAAAGTGATGCTTTGTAGGTGTCTGATATCTCTCCTGATCAGCATGGTGGTCTGTTCCAGGAGCACCCACTAGCAGGGCAGTAGAGCGCACCCTCGGGGTAGGTCACGCGTGCCTCTGCTCTGCCCACTATGTTAGTCATCTTCTGATACACCCCCTCTCCTCTCAGGTCAAACACCCTGGGAGGACCACTCCTCCTCCCTCTGCCTCTTCCTACAATATGCAGAAATCCTAATGGACCATGTCCCCAGTGTCCATCCTTGTCCCAAAGATTGTTCCTGAAATGCCTACTAAAGACCTCATATTCCCTGAGACTACAGGGTAGTGGGTGAAACTGCCCTACTCTTTCCCCTGTTCCCAAAGCCTCGCTGCACACTGGCCCTTAGAACAGCCCTTCCTTCCATCTTCTCTACCCCATAGAGTCTCATTCTTGCACCTGGTCCCCCAGGGCAGCCTACCACTGAGGATCATGGCATCAGCCCAGGCTTTTTTTCTTGTTGTTATTTTGTTTTTATTTTTGTTTTTCAAGACAGGATTTCTCTGTAGCTTTGAAACCTGTCCTGGAACTCGCTCTTATAGACCAGACTGGCCTCAAACTCACAGAGATCCGCCTGCCTCTGCCTCCCAAGTGCTGGGATTAAAGGTGTGCCACCACCGCTGCCCGGCAGCCCAGTCATTTTGATCATACTCGGCCTTGCTGATCCTCAACAGATGTCAGTCTTTCTGAGGCATGTTTCCCAGCATGCTCATCTCCCTATCCAGACTCTATAGGATGAAAGACTGACAAATGAACCAATTGTGTGTATGCCTGCATGCATGTGCATGTGTGTGTATAACTCATCAGCATGCTTTAACTGAAAACAACAATATTTTGAAAACTGTTGTTATGAGCAATTGGTCTTTGGAAGGGAGACACTGATGGTCTGTTTGCTCTGGACAATTCGTTTACCCTCTTTATCCCTGGTTCCCTTGACAGCAAAATGGCCATAGCACCTGCCCCATGAGAACCTGAAGGAGCTGCTGAACTTAAATTAGCACACTATAGGCACTCACAAAACATTACCATTCTGGCTGTCTGCCCCGTCTTACCTGAAAGAAAAGTTGAGCTTCTCTTGGTAATAGGGCCATTGGATAGGGGCCACAGTATCACCATCTTTATACCAGCCTCTTTTACCCCAGCCTCTGGGCCTGTCCTCTCCCGAGAGTTCAACCTAACCCATTAGCTTGCACTTCTGAACACGGCCATAACTGTCTAATATGTGGGAACATTCTCTCCAGTTGGGAAGTAGCCCCCAAGTCATCATACCCTGTTTAAGCAGACTACAAGGTAATGCGTGCTGATGCTGTGTGGTGGGTGTATTTTTAGGACAGAAATAAAGACGTTAGCATGCCCAGGATAAGAACTTTCTTTTCTTAAGATGGCACAGAAGTATCCCTGTGACAGATATTGTTTCTCCAGACATAATTTCCCATCCTCAGTGTCCCAAATGCACTACCGGGGCTTCCTGGAAGATAGGGGTCTCACTACCTCTTCAGCTCACCCATCCTTTCTCTAAGCACCATTTAAGCGAGAGGCTGGGATACAGCCAGAAACTTAGTATCAAAGCCTTATAGAAGAAAACGACTGCTGTATGTCACCCAGCTGATTCAGGAGTACAAGCTATCAGATATTCCTTCTAAAGCAATCTAGATCGAACAGGATCATTCTATAAGAAGGCCACTGATCAGTGAATGAAAGAAATATGGAGAAACAAGAAATCTCTGCTAAACTCAGCAGTTTTGACAATCCTCTGCCTTCAGTGTTCTTTGCCTATGGCAGAAACCAGTAATTTATTAGTAACAATGTTTGAAATGGAAAGATCGCAGTGGGTGGGCGTCCTGCCTGGGCAGAGTTCTGAGGATCTCTGTGCCTCTGTTTAAATTGCCTACTCCATGTGCTCCAAAGTGAAGTCCAGGAATCTATTTTAGAGATGCTAATGTTGGCTCCAAGAATATGTCTCTCCTTTAGGTCTTCATTAGAAAATCTTAAGAAATTGTAACCTACAGCAGGTATGGTGGAACTCACCTTGAATCCCAACACTCTGGTGGCAGAGTCATATGAATTTCTGCAAGTTCAAGGCGGCGCTGGTCTACATAAGTGAGTTCCAGGGGTGTCAGTGCTATGTAGACAGACTATTTCAAAAAACCAAAATAAATAAAAAAGTAAATATCATTGAGGTCAGACAATACAAATGGATGACAATGTGATTCTATAACCCTTACGGTGCTGGGTTACCACCTCTGGCTGCCATATTTTCATGGTCAAACTTTGCCAAATGGCCGCATCCACTGTCGACCTCAAGTGGATCCTTTTTTATTTGGTATTCTCAAGGTAAATTTTCTGTTGTCACTATGTAGACCAGGCTGGCCTTAAACTTCAGATATCCACCTGCCTCTTCTTCTATGCCCAGCCTGAAAAAAATCTGTTCTCTCCTGGTAATTCCCCATACTAAATTTGGTGTACTAAATATTAAGAGTTTGATCTCTCGGGTTTTTAATAGATGCTGTTTAATAGTATGAAATTCAGCGAGTGCTTTTCTGTCTTTCGGGGCAGGCATGAGGTAACGCCTCTCATCACAGTGTGTAGCTCCTGGGAATGACCGCCAGGCCCAGGACTGCCGGGAATTAGCTGTGGGCTCCTGCTAAGCTGTTGGAAACTCAATTTCCTCAACAGCACATCCTGTAGAACTGACTTCAGGCAAAGATTACCCAGAACAAGACTTCTAGTTCACTGTGTCCAGGTACAGGCCCCTTGTAGGTGGGTGCACCCATAGGAAGTGCTTTGACCCGTCAAATATCCCTAGGTGTGACCCAAGTTACTTTGGGAGAGAAATACTTAAGAACTGGTACCGAATTCTGCAAATTTCCGTTATCTGGAGGAGCTGTGCAATGGACACCCTAGAAAGCACAGCCTTCGTTTGCACAGGCTGGCTCATTGCCCAGACCCACAAATGACTTAACATGCACAAGAAATAAACATTTGTTGAGTTAAGCCATGGAGATTTGGGTGGTGTTTGTCACTGTAGAGAATCTAGCCTCCTCTGGCTCATCCATTTCCTCACTGGGCGCAACAAGGATTAAGTGAATTACTGTACATAAACACTTGAAAATCACTAGCTCTACAAATATTTGCCAAGTTACTCTGCAGACTTGATTCGAATGTGCATTTTTTTTCACATTTTATAATTGGCGATGTTTCGCGTTTTAATTGGCAGCAGTGTTTCTTTCTTAATGCCCCATAAAATCACCCTTCGTCTTGGCTCCAGGCCCATGTATCTGTATTATTATTATTATTATTGTTATTATTATTATCATCATCTTAGGGACTAGTGGATAAATAACAAGGAGCACATTCTTCATTCCTAAGCACTGCACAATCAAGCGTTTTGCAGTTGTTTCAAGCAGAGAAAAGTGAAGGAAAGCAAGGTTCGTCTCACAGAACTGATGTGTGCCTCGCTCAGCAGCGGTAGCTGTTGGTTTCCAGGGCAGATGTGTTGTTTGAACTCAGTCTTTCCGCACGCCAACCGGTGGCTCTCCACGAGTCCTGAGGATCTTGGGGATGCTTTCAAAAAGGCTGCTAACAATTTTATACTTAGAGCACACTAATAAAAGAATTTGTCTGGGAAGATAGCAACCAAGGAACTTCTTTGGTTCTCCCCTCCAGAAAGTGTCGAATCACCAACAATGCTGGCATGAATTTTGTTTGTTTTTAGGCTTTTCTTTGCGAGGTCTTTGAAAATCTGTTTTTGTTGCAGTTGTATAAGAATTAGATGCATGTGAGCATTTCTATTTTGTCCATATTGATTAACTGTAACAATAAACAGACACACAAACATAAAAATAAAGTGAAGTCAAAACAGGAGACCCTTCCACGGGGAACATCTGACTGAATGATGAGAAAATAAATAAAACAAGTATACAAGTTGTTTTTGCTTTCCTGTCAACACTCCCAATACTCTCAGTATGAGCAGAAATTATCTCGGGGTGCATCCCAGAGAGAGCCTCTCTGTCCTATCTGCAGGCTGCGGCTTGAGAAACGGGCCACCATGTTCAGCCTTCATCCCACAGCAGATTCTCAGTGTTGCTCAGCTGCTCTTCTGGAGCCAAGTGAGAGGACCAGAGAGTGGGCTGGGATAGGTAGGGAAGGAACACTTGCTGACAGGGGGTCTCAGGAGTCTGAGGAAGGAGACAGGCCCACAGTGCTGGCGTTTCTCACCCTGAATCTAGAGCTGGAGAGAACTGTGTGGGAACACAGCCTCCATCTGCTGCTCGGCTGCCTGCGAGCCTCACGGGCGTCCTCACGGGCGTCCTCACGGGCGTCCTCACGGGCATCACCAGCTTGTAGACAAAGTCGGCAGAAGTCTCCTCTTGGAGCTCCTGTCAGGCAGCCTGAGCCCCAGAGGCTCAGCCAGTGTTGTCACAGGCCCTGGAACATCTGGACCCCAGGCCCACAGCATCTGTGTGCCTCACTCCACGTGTTCACCCAACCACGCTGCGTAGGATTCTACTCCAGTTGTGACCGCCACTTCGCTTGGCTGCTTCTGTAACTAGAAGCAGAATTTTGTTCCTTTTGCGTCTTGATTGGCATTTGGACTTTGACTGTGTTACTCTGTTAATTAATTCATGTTTTGGGAATCAGAAAAAGAAATGAAGACATCCATTCCATTTGGGCTGTATGACTCCACGAACCAACATATGGATTTTAAATGCAGAAACCGATAGCACCCTTAAAGAGATTTTAAGAAATACATCCTTTCCTTCATTTGCAGTTCTGTTGATCCTGCCCAGCTGAAACTGAACTTGGGTTCGTCCACCTCTCTCTCTCCTAGGCTTGAAAGACAAGGGACCAAGGCCCAGATTTAGAGAAGAAAGCTTTTCCAAAGCCACTCAGGTAGAAAGGCCCAAGTCAGGCTGGAAGCTCAATCTACTAGTTACCAGGCCATTTAATCTTCTCACAGCAAACCCCATGCCAGATACTTAGAAAGAATCTTCTTATCACTTTTTTAAAAGTGACATGCATTCAATAGAAATCCTACTTGAATTTTAAATAATGATTTTAGTTCCTTTTTGTCCCTGGCTAGTGATATGGGGTCATAGATTTTGTCTCTTAGACGGCTGCAGAGAAGAAGGTCCCAGGCAGTCCCGCGTTGAGGATGGAAGCAAGCAACACTTTCCATGACAGGGTGCAGCAGATCATACTGTTGCTATGCAAGGACATTCAGTCGGAGAGGCACATTCAATGTGTGTCAACGCACCTTTTAACCCCAGTGGAAGGTGAGGAGTATCTGACCTCAGTGACATCAGTTGGATGGAGTCCTGAACTTAGCAGCCATTGTGCGTCCCTGGAGAAGAAGAATCAGGGTATATAGTCAAGTAGCAACTAAGAAAGTCAACCTGATGAGTAGAGAATGTTCTGTTCTCATCCAGATGGGGGCTAGGAGAGGGTCATGGTTTAAAACTGTGTCCTCTAGAAGTTATATTGATACCCCAACCCTTAGTTTTTATGCATGAGATACTGGGTGGAAGTAGCAAATGCAACCAAACTAAGATGAAGTCGTTGGTAAGTCTCAGAGCATCGGTGTGACCAGTGGTTCGTAAGGAAAGGGAGACCCACAGATGGGCATGCTCAGAAGGAAGGCATGAAGACTCATGGGAGATGTCTCATGAGGACCTAGATAGAGATGCAAAGAGGATGTCTATAAACCAAGAGACTCTCGGGGCTACTGGCTAGAAGCTGGGAAGAATCTTCTATAGTTTAATAGACCATGGACTCTCTGAGTACTTCCTCTTGGATTTCTGGCTCCAGAACTATAGAAGAATATTTTTCTATGATTCTAAACCATAGTGGTACCAAAGGTCCCCAAAGTATACAAGAGATTTATTCTAAGAGCCCCCTTACTGGATGCCTTAAACTATAGGTAGTACTAAACCCTGTATGAATTATATTTTTATATGCATGCATGCATGCCTAGACAATTCAATTTATAAAGTAGGAATAACAAGAAATTAACAATGAATGGTAAAGGAGAAAAATTATAATAATATACTGCAATAACACCCATTTAAAATTTAATGACTATTCATTTCTGGAATTTCCCGCTTACTGTTTTCAAGCCACAGGATGCTGAGTCTGAGGCAAGGGAGACTATTGTACAGCAGCCCTCTATGTTCACGGGCTCCACATCCACAGATCCAACCACAGATCAAGCTGTAATCGCACAAGAACGGGAGGCTGCTGCTATCATTCCCTAGACTAAACAGACAGCATCGCAACCGTCCGTGCAGCCTTGGCATTGAACTAGATGAGACTGGAAATGGGAGGACACACAAAGACCATGCCGTTGTGTGTCAGGATTCCGAACATTTGCGTGTTTGGATATGAGGAAGCCTTGGACCCAACCCTCACCCACCCCCAGACCCCGAAGAATGACTAACCTGCTTCACCAGCCCTAGAAATGAGTGCAGGTGGTGAGCTGTCTTTTGGGGCCCCCTTGTTTCTGGTATTTGGAAGTTTCCTGCAAACAGGACATAATGGAGAAGTACCGCTCACATGTTCTCATGTCCCCCAGGTGCCCACATTCCTTCTAACAACCGTTTACACCTTCCCAGTTCCTGCTGCGGTTTTCCTTCCTCTACCGGGAAGAAAGTCTCCATCTTTTCATTGTAAAGGAGAAGGAAAATGGCAAGAAAAAGGAATGCCCATTACTCCTGATGCCACTAACGCCTTACACCACAGTTATGCAGTTATAGAGGAGTCATTCCATGACTCGGCAATAACTACCCAGAACCTGCCATGTGGTAGGAATCATTCCATGACTCAGCAATAATTACCCAGAACCAGCCATGTGGTAAAGCCTGGGCTACTGCATGGAACAGATTAAAGGCGCTTCCAGGCAGCTAACAGGAGAGGTTGGATAGGTGGCTGTATGGGCGGATATTGCTGATAATAAATAGGATCACTAATGAGAAGGATTGATAAGCATGAAAAATAATAGCTATAAGTGACAAATGTGATGTATACACACATAATTTAATGAATTATTGATAGATTCACAAATAAGATAATAGGTGGATGATAGGTAGATAGATATTCTAGATATTATATTAAATATATAGATATATAATGGATTTAGTGAGACAGCTGATAGTCAAATAGCGAGTCATCATAGACAGGCAGATATGATAGGTATCTAATAGCCTCATATGATAGTGCCTAATAGCCAAGCCACCAAATATCCCAAAGCAGATGGCAGAGTATTTACCCCCCCCACACACACACACACTATATTTTTGTACTAAAATATAAGCAGTATTGGTGGTCAACATAATTAAAGACTACTTTCATCCCTTATCACGTTTCCCGCCTTGCCCGGTCAGGATGACCATGGGATCTAGGCATGGCCAGACTATCCAAATGGGTTCCCTGGGAGCAAGGAAGGTGACGTTTGCAAACTAAAACCAATAATGACAACACGAGGCTGTGGCTGACACAAACCCGGAGAGTCTCCCTGCAAGCAGGGCATCACGGACTTTGATTGTCCGAGGACTCTGTGGCCTGGGGTTAACAGGTGACAGAGCTGTGGAGAGGACTTTGCTGAGCTCCTGCCATGCCCTTTCCTGACTCTTCTGGTCTCAAGGTCACTGTGTCCACTTGACCCAGCCCAGAGTTAGAGGAGGGAATCTCAATTGTGTATGGCTTCGGATGTACTGGCCTGTGAACATGGCATTTCCTTAGTTGTTAATTGATGCGGGAGGGCCCAGACCACTAGCGGTGCCATCTGTAGACATGTGTGTCCGGGGTGAATAAGAAAGCCAGCCGAGCAAGCCACAGGGAACAAGCCATCAAGTGTCATGGCTTCATTGTTTCTGCTTCAATTTCTGTTTGAGTCCCTGCCCTGGTTTCCCACAATAATGAACTACATCTTGTAAGTTGAAATACTGTCCTCCCAACATAAACCAAGTAGGTTTTGGCCATGGTGTTTACTGTAACAAAAGTAAGCAAACTAGAACAGAAATTGTTACAAGGAGTGGAGTTTCTGTGCCTGACCTGTTTGTTCTGGAGGGAAGATTGTGGAAGAATCTGGAATGCTAAGCTAGAAAAGCCATCGAGTGTTTGGAGTTTAATGAACTAAGATAGAGAACTTGGAGGATAATACTAAGAGGAATGCAAATAATGAATTCTAGCTTTTGATGCTTTAGAGGGAAATTAGGACTCCGTTAGGACTTTCCCTACGATATTCTGAATTAAGGATCTATAGAATAGGTTTAGTTTACTAGGATAATAGATTACGGTTAATTGAAGCTGAAGCATCGACTCTGATTAATAAGAATTAAAAACACTGGTGTGAAATAATCTTCTGGAAAGTATTTCTTCATTGTCAGCATGCTGAAAAGGTGGTCCAGAGGTGGTTCAGGCAGCACCTAAAGCTGGAAGCAAGATTTAGTCAATAAGATCTCCCGTGTGACACTAGTTTTGGTGGCTGAAAGCTGGAGGACTGAAGGGGTTGTGGCAGGAAACTACAGCTTGACACCATGTGCCAGAGTGAGAGTTGCTAAGGTCATGAGGCTGTCAAAGGTGCAGCTGCAGTTGCAGGGGAGAGCCCAGGGTTTTGGGGATGTCAGCACCATAGGACATCTTCTAAGGACAGTGGCAGGTGTTGAGTAGAGATGGCCTGAACCTAAGTGAGAAGTTGAGTGTGTGTTACATATGGCTGAACTGGAGAAGTGGGGCTGCTCAACCCTTTTGGAGCCCAGAAGATCATGAATGAGTCCCAGATAGTGGGCACTGAGCGCACACTGTTAGATATTGGTTTTGTTTTAATCTGATTCTCTGTCCTGGTTTCTTCCTCTTGGAATAAGAAATCATATAACTTCTTTTTTACATTATGGGAGCACACAGTTAAGAAACTTTGAATTTCTAAAGAGAACTTAGACTTCTAAATTATTGCAAAATTTTAAATTGTGAAGCTTTGAAGTTGTACCACATTTTATATTATGATACAAACATGGCACACACCGATAATCTCAGAACTTGGGAGGCTGATGTAGAAGGAGCTGGGGTTTCAAAGCCAACTGGTGAGTAGAGAATTCTGTCTCAAATGGATTAGAAGGTGGAAGTGGAGGTGGAACCCCATCTCGTGTCCGATGGCTCACGCTCCACAGTCATAGAAGACCCCTCCCCCTCACATTCTAGCATGACCACAGAAGGCTGAAACAAAACGGTCCTGTGGCAGAATATATCAGGGGCAAAAGCTTTCAAATTTCATCTAATCAAAACCCAACTTTTAATACCGAGCGTCTATTCAGCGTGCAAGGGAGAGATCAGGAGGTCAGGAGAGCCCATAGGTGGGAGAGTACCCACCTGAGCCCTCCAACCTATGCCCTCCTGAAGTCAGAAGGCAGGGGATGGTCCCCTCCATCCTCTGCACCCACCTGCTCCATCTCTGTGAGCCTCTGACTCTCATATTGGCTCTGCCTTTGCTTCTAAGCTGGTGGGTCTACATCTGCAGAGGGAAGGCTCCTGTAGCAGCTGTCTGTCACGGACAGGGGTATTTTCCCCCCACAGAATTGTACTCTGAGGCATAGTGCAAGTCCAAAGAGGGACTTACTTGAGCTGAAGGGAACTGGATGTAACTACTCTGTATTCTTAGCCAAGGCCAGCCGCCCTTCACCACTTTTCCATGCCCGTCCCAAAGAGCAGCAGCTCCAGGAAGGATTTAGTGCTGAATCAACATTTTCCATGTCCTCAGCACTCACGGGGAAATGAGGCCAGCTACATACCCCAGCCAGGGCCCTTGGCTTTGGTAACAGCCTTCAAGGGGCTATATTTGCACACAGCCGAAAGAGGAAATGAAACCTCAGCTGCAGGTCAGTCCCGGTTGCCAAGGAGGATGGAGGCAAGCATCAAACAGCTGTGTTCCTGTCACTCAGCAGAAACTCTCCATTTTCCCAGTGTCCTCACCATATAATTCCTTCCATTTACAGTCTCGTGGTAGTGTAATAACTTTTGAAATATCTCCTTCTTGGTGAAGACAACTTTATCTCCCACCCCTCCCCCAATAAACCTCCTAAGTATTATTTCCCTGCCAGAAAATGAGTTGGATTTGCTTCAAAACTGCTTCAGAGTTGGTGAACATAAATGGCTCTAAATTTAGCAAATATCAGCTTGCCCAACCAATTTACAACATCGTCCTCCCCTCCCTTCTAAATCCTACTTGGCCTGAAAGTCAAAGTTGAGCTGGACACCGCACCTCTCCCACGCCCGTCCTCGCCTTCCTTCCACATCTGGCTTGGAGTCCTTGGCCTCCCCCTGGCAGTGGCTATTCAGAGGTGAACTGGGTTCCAACCCTGCTCACTCGGGAAAGCCACTGCGTGGGTGGAAACGAGAAAAACATCTGCATTCCTCATCTATGCTCAAAATACAGCATTTCCTCAAAGCCTGCAAGATGGGACAAAGAGTTCTAACTGCCTACAAGCTCTGGCCCAAACACAATTTTGAGTGTTGATTTCACTCTGGAGTAAAGGGTGGGGAAAGTTCTAGCAACAATTTAACGGGCCCTATGACCTCGGAATTGATCCTGTCCATTCCAGAAGTGGTTATGGCTATTTTTTTTAAACATCGACATTGTGCCAAACACCATCCAAGTCCCTGTGTCATGTGTGTAAAAGGTTGACAGCTTCTCAAAGAATACAACAGCGTTTACTGGACTTGAGTAACTCCAAGAAAGACAAGGTCCTTCTATACCCAGCCAATAGTTGCAACACAGACTATGAGGAAGGATTTCTTCACCACGTATTGTTTCCTTAAAAATAACAACCAGGCCTGCCTCGTTTCCTGCTCATTGGTCTGCCTTCATACTGAAAACCCCAGAGACTCCCATCCCTGCCAGTATCTCAGACTAGGGGAGCCCATATGATCACCTGACAGCTCTGATTTCTTGGAGACTTCATTCTTAATAGGTCAGCTTTTGGCATCTATAAGAAATGATAACACTGACAAGTAGCATGGTGTGACCCATGCAGGTGCAAAGAATAAATTAAACTCTTTCTCTACTTATTGCTGGGTTCTAGGCACACAGGGGCTTCTTATAAATGAGCAGTATTGAGGAGATCGCAACACCTTTTGTGAGCTGATTGAAAATCACCATCGTCACTACCATCAACACCATCAACATCATCACCATCATCACCAGCAACATCACCATCATCATCATCACTGTCATCATCACCACCATCATCATCAAATAAGGTTTTTACAAAAGTAGGAAATAGAACAGGAAGTCCAGGCTAGAAAATGGGAGCTGAGGCATAAGAAAGTAAAACCAGGAAGAAGGTTCTCCACTGCAGAAGGACCACAGCTTCCCTGTGGTCCCCACCCCTACTCCGGAGGCTGCCAATCTCCAATCTTCCTTCGTAAGGATGATATAAGCACATGCTTGTGAATTATACAAGGTCAAACATAAAAACTGCTGGCTGAAGTCTGGTACAACAGAGCTGAGGGCCAGCTCCATGTCATGTCTGTTCATTTCCAGGTGACCCAGATACATGGGGAGATTTAGATAAATCTCCAAAATGCAGCCCTATCTTTCAATATCCAGAAAAACCTAAACATGAAGCCACCATAAACAGTGATTTTTAGAGCCACTATAAGATTCAAGGGGGAAAAATGTGCATGTTATTTAGATGCAAACTTTACTCTGCACTTCGTTGTAAAATTTGTTTCATGTAACACGCCAGTTTATAAACATTCTATGGTATTTTAAAGGTTTTTCTATTCATGGTGACATCTTGAAAGAAGTTCTCTTAGTTATTTTGTCTCAAAATGAGGCTTACCATATTATTAAAAGAAGGCAAAAAAATCCAGTATTTCTGACCAACACTCAAAATGCAACTAAATCCCTACAGCTTGTGAGAAATAACAGTCTTTCCCTCAGTTCTAATGGTTGCTTGTCTTCTGTGAAGATCTAGGAGAGATTTTCAGGGTGACGGTCATAACCCCTGAGCATCACAGAACAGATGAGAACATTCTAGGCTGTTCTGCTGTTCCAGCAAGGTTGGGCACCAGAGACCAGTAATGGGAACTAACGGTCCTAGACTGTGTGTCCTGATCCAGGCTGCTCAGACCCACCCAAGGGATATCACGGGATGGAAAGATCAGGAACATCATCTTTCCAAGATGAGTACATCCCTGTCCTGCAGTCTCCCTGCATCCCTTCCCAGCCCCAGGGTAGTCAAAGTCAAGTCAGAATCACACTGGAAAGAGAAAGAAAACGCACTGTACTCTCTCCTATCCTTCCCTGAGAGCACAGCTCTGGTTTCCTCCTACAGGAAGGAGGCGATGCTGGCTTCCAGCGAAGGGTGTGGACTGAGGAGAAGCCAGACACAAAAGAGAAAGCGAGTAAGGATGTTACTAACAGTCCAGCTTCCTTTTCAGGTTCCTGTTTATCTAAACATTTCAAAGGAGATTTCCTAAGCTGCTAGTCTTCCCAGCATTTCCTGGGGGGGGGGGTAGTAAGGGTGGAGCCAGGCAAGGATCTGGGGGTAGGGGTGAAGCCAGACAAGGTGAGTCTGTCTTCTCCATCAGTCACCAGAACTCCAAGACTATCTTAATGTCTCCTGTTATGGCAAAAATAAAACGTCACAGGTCCCTGAGTGGCTGCAGTGGGCAGTGGGCAGTGGGTCACGAGGAGCTGTCGTTGTAAAATGCTGCGGTTTCCCGAGTGGCTCAAGGGGCAGCAGATCCCAGGCAGGGAGCCCTGTGGCTGGTGAGAGACAGATGCACCATGCAGGAAAAAGTGGGTATTTATTTAGTGGGTTATGGAGGGGAAAGGGGGAAGGGGAGATGGGTGAAGAGCAGAAAGAGGTAGAGAGAGAGAGAGAGAACCAGAGAGAGAGAAAAGAAGGAGGGAGGAAGGGGAGAAGGGGCAAGAAGGGAGAGAGGCTTCAGAAGAGAGCCAGAAACAGAAGGAGCTCAGAGTGGAAGCAGAAAGAAGCTCTGCCTGCTTTGGAGGTGGATGAGGGAGGGAGCAGTGGGCAGAGCTTTCCTTTTAAGATCTAACAATGAAGAGAAAACGATACATAAAAATCTAATAGACTATTCCCAATCCGACAGAATGAAGAAAATGAATCCCAGCATGATACCCAATAAAGAAAACATTGTATTTAAATAGCAAGAACTTTTTTCTTTGTATTTCATAATCACCTTCAATATTTATCTCATTGAAAGCCTGAGCAAACAGGAATGAGAAATCCCATCTCACAACCTCCTATCCAATAAGCCCTCAGTGGACTGAGAACTGGGTTCAGCAAACAAGCCATGATTCCAAGGAGGAACAAGTAATTGGATACCTGGAGCCCTCACTGGCCATGTTAGAGGGGAAAGATGGTGTGAGGTATAAAGTGATCTGAGACCCTCTGCCAGAGCTGCACAAAATACAGGAAAGCCCGCCAGACTCTTCTTCTAGTCCAGCATGGCCAACCTGGCTTTGCCGCAGACCTCTTTCCGCTGCTGTGATGAACAGAATGAACCCTTCCGTCTCCACGGCAATTTGCCTCTGTGGCTGGACCAACTTCACTTGCATAGAAATGACAGGTTTTTCTTACATCTGCTTAGCATCTTGTGCCAGTGCCATTGCACCGCAGTTGGCTGACAGGGCTATCCACCTTGACCGTGGAATACCTTTACCCAATGGGCAGCCATCTCCAGTGGTGCTACGAAGGCATGTAATTATTATAAGCCATGACTCAGCACCTTGTTACTACAGCCATGACAGGTTGGAGTCTCTGGCACAGTTCTCAGTGTCTAACCTAGGACCTCTCCATTCGTTTGTTTGCTTAGTCATTGCCTTTGAGATATAAGGTCTACAATCCAGACTGGCCTTGAAATACCCACAAAGCTAAGAGTGGCTTTGAGCCCTCATCTTCCTGCCTCTGCTTCCTGGGTGCTGGCATTAGGTGTGCACCACCAGGCCTAAGGCAAGCATGCTGTCAGCTGAGCTACAGCCCCAGCCCTCGACTCTCATCTTTGAAAAGCCCCTTAGAGGTGCAAAAGGAAAAAGCCAAGGAGAAACATTGAGCTGGGGAAATTTGTACAAACAATCTTGAGGCAGAATAGGTTTCGCTTAATTTTTAAACGGAATCATGATGTCACCAATTGAAATTACAGCCCTGTGGTTTGGAGTCCCATATGTTTGACAAATAGTGCCAGTCATTTGCCAAGTCTAAACATAACTAGTTTTCCTCAGTCACAAGCTGTCTCCTTGTCTCCCACCAGCGTGAGGATTTGATTTCTTCTGCTCTTCCTGAGCTTAGTGTCCCTGAGGACCCGGCCTGATGTAGATTGCTTTCCTGCCTGCTGTCCCGTCTGCCAGGGAAAACATTCTATAAATTCTTCCAGAACCTCCCCTGGCAGTGAGTTTCTGTCTATTGGTCTCCGGTTTTTGATGAAGCATTCCTCGTGGCCTCCCATGGCAACAGGTGCGCTGCCCCGAGCTCGTGAGGACCCACCTTGCCTGAGGACCACCCCAACACAGGTCTGTGCTGAGGGAAACAGAAGGTGCACAGTCCTGCTCCAGTCCACACTTCCGCCTTCTGGGGACCCTTTCCAAGATCACCACCCACACTACACATGGCTGCTTCTGCAGCTACCACTCCCAGCATGGTCCATTTGCCCGGGCTTAAATTTCATCTCAAGAAGGGTTTCTGGTGCATGCCAACTCCAGAGTCAGGAGAGAGGGATCAAATCGAGGATGTGGTAAAAACCAACTTATAAAACAGGGAAACGCAGCTCCAGCAGAAGGCAACAGCATTCTTTTCACATCAATCCAAGCCAAATATTAAACTCCCAAGAGTCTGTCTCATTTGTATCCATACCCGTGATTTACATCCCAATTACTCGTCACCATGGGAACCAGGTATTTTTGACTGACAAAAGAAAAGATCGTCAAGATACAGAACTCCTCTGGGAATAGGCTTTTTCTTTTTTCCAGCACTGGGACTAAAACCCAGGTCCGAACATGTACTAGACAAGCCCTCGACCACTGCATTCTTTCTGTCCTGCCATGGGATGGAACTTGCTGCCCTGAAACAGCAGTATGACAGAACTGGCTTAAGAGCTGTGAAAATCCGAGTGTGAGACCCCACTGGGAGCATCCAGATCAGCATTAAACTGGTGCCGAGGACGCCAGGGGACTGGGGACCACATTTTAAGCATGGGCGACTAGACCAGGGCTCTGAGATCTCACAGACAAAGGATGACAGAGAGAAGGAACCCTGTGACTGGAGTTTCCACTAACGGCCTCTCCAGGCCTTCTTTGGCAAGCCTGGCCTGAGTTGTTCCTTCCTGAGATGGTGGTCTCAAGGATCTGAGTTAACCAAAGAGCCTGGCATCATGGAAACTGTGGTCCTCACATTGTTAAATGATCACAAAAGGACTTAGTAAAAAAGTATAATTTTGACCTGCCAGAATGTTTTCCATATGCTAATGAAATGCCAGCTAATTATTAAAAGCACACCATTGACAGTTAACCAGGGTGGCCCTCTCCCAGAGCTTCTACACCTAGCAGCCCATAATAAGCAGTAACAGGCCATCTCTTCAAAACCAAAGGCATAGAAGAAACTAGGCTTCTTTTTTAAATATTTATTTATCTATATTTTATGTGTGTGTATTCTGCAGATATACCTGCAGACCAGAAGAGGGCATCAGATCCCATTATTGATGGTTGTGAGCCACCCTGTGGGTGCTGGGAATTGAGCTCAGAACCTCTGGAAAAGCAGCCAGTGCTCTTAACCCCTGAGCCATCTCTCCAGACCCCCAAAAGTTTCCTTAACCTTTAATTGTATCTGTGTTCTATTAGATGACTCTTTTGACAGCTCTTCCTTTGAGGCTGATGGGGAGATTTGGGGATGAGAGAAGGCAGTGGGGCAGTGAGTCTAGACTTCCATCTATCCCTACAAAGGTTCAAGCTTTAGAGAGGGGCTCTCTTGACCTCTGCCAACCTCTGCCTCCTGAGTTCTGAGACTAAAGGCATGCACCACTGTTCTGAGCCTTAGAGAGGTACTTTCTTAAACTCCCTGCATCAGCCTGTCTAGTAACTGGATAACACCAGGTGTTGTGCTATGGGAACAGAATGTCATGGACTGGATGGCTTCAATGAGCAGCATCTATTTCTCACAGTTCTTGCCACTGGGAAGACACAGATCAAGTCATTAACAGACTTAGTGTCTGATAAGAGTTACCTTTTTGGTATGCATACGGCCACTTTCTGATCCCATCCTCCCATGGCAGAAAAAGAGCAAGCGTTCATGTCTCTACCTATAAAGGCATTAGCTTAAAACCCATTAAGAACTCCACCCTCCCAACCGAGGTCCCTCCCAGAAACCTCGCCTACCTCTTGATGGTACCATGTTGGAGGGAGGACTTCAGTATCTAAGTCTTGAGGCAAAGTTTATATCCAGACAAGAGCATGGATCACCCAGGCCCCACCCTCTCCCCATGCTCTGAGGAATGGAAGAAATATCCGGGAGTTGCTCACATCTGTCACGTGCTAAATCAAGGATTAGAGCAGAGTTGGTTTTGTTTTCACTCATTCCCTTTAATGGTAGCTGGTTAGGCAGAAATAGGCTACCATAAAAAAAAGTACTTATAACCTAGGCATGAAGCAGCTGTGATAAAAAGTGCATGTAGCATTAGCCTTGTGACATGCGGCGGAGGTGGAGAGAGGTCTGGGAGCTCCAGAGGCACAGTAAGCTCTTGGGAAGGCCGTTCTTCCTGGGGACTGAAGAAGAGCTTACCCTTGTGCTGTGGGGATGAAGGGTTCCAGGTAACCACAGACATTCAGAAGATACGTCTGCAAATGTATGAGTTAGACTTTGCGGTTTCATTTCCAAAGATAAAATTCAAGATGAACTTGAACCAAAGGAATAGTCAGTTTCTTAAGAAGAGTGCAGAACCAGGGCTTACTAAGCCTGGGGGGTGAGGCAGGTCCTCTGTCCTCTCTGTAGCCTTCACCAGTGAGAGTTTTCCAATGAAAACTGAAGGCTCCACTGCAAAGATTAAATCTGTAGTGCTATTGCAAGATCTGTTAAGGTCTGAGAAGATGGCTTCAGAGACAGAAAGCCCTGATAAGGACTTCAAAGTTTGCTTCAACATCCTTCTTTACTGAAAATATGGGTCCTAAGAGTTGGAAAGCCATGGTTCTCAAGAAACCATTCTTAGAGCTGAAGACAAAGCAATGCTATTCATGAGTTCTGAGAAGGAAAAAAAAAAAACCTACACATGCCTCACCTCCCTAGGCCCAGAACTTAAATAGAAAACCGTTTTGAACCGTCTAGACAATCCCACTCACCTTTCTGATCAGCAAGGGACCCTAGAATTACAGAGACAATTCCCATCCAAATTCCTGACCCACAGAATTGTGAGATACAATGATGGTTTTTTGGGAGCATAAGCCACTAATCTCAGGAGATAATCATTATCAAATGATAGCAGTATCTATAACATCTTATAGAGAGGGTGATAAGCACTAACTAAAAGGGGGAAACTTTGAGTCACCCTCTTTCTACTGATGGTATCGCCTGTGAGCTCCGCCTGCTGTTAATCACACAGTGACCTACGCAGAGGTCTCAACGCCTTCTGCAGCAACAGACACTGTCAACATTGTACCTCTCGGGACCACCTCTCTTGACGTCCCTCATTTTCCTAGCTCAGCTTTTTCAACTATTGGTTTCTTTCAATTTATTTCCCCCACCCCAGATTAAGTTACTCCATGTCTGGTCCGGGCTGCTGTAATAACTTCTCAGCGATTATCTCTATCCCCAGATGTTTCAAACTTCACGGCAGATTAAATTAACTCTGGTCCCATCCAGCTTTACTCTGACCACTGAAATAGACTTCTTGCCTTCGGCCCCGTTTATAGTCGCTGGATCTTTACACCCGTTGCTCATTTCTTCATAGAATAACCTTTGCCCTTACCCAGCATCTGCCTCAGCCCCAACACTCTAACATGTTTCCTCTTCGTCCCTCCGCTTTTGCTCTAAGGCTCTTCCCCTGGAGGAAATGTGGACCTGACTGTCCAGCCTGACGCTCAGCCCCTTCCTCTCATCCTCTTGGTCTCTGATTCACAACTGTCAGGAGCTCTGTCCTATTCAGTCAAGTAACTGGTCCATAGCCTTGTTCTCTACTGGGTTACACGTTTCATGGTGTTAGGAACGATATCCCAGCTGTAGGATACAGTAAATGTTAGCTTGAATACATTGCAAAGATGAGTCTTGCTCTCAAAAAGCATTATACCCAACAAAGATGAGAACAAAACAATGAACAATTAGAGAACAAACTAAGACAGGATATAATTAACTTCTAAATTACATGGTGCAGATTCAAAGTGCTTTGGGAGGTTAGAGGGGTGGGGAGCCATGGTTGATGTGGATCATGCAGGGGAAATTCACAGAGGAGGCGGGGTGTGAGCCTAACTTCAGGGTGCAGGAGGGGACAAAAGGAGAAGGAAGTCACATTTGACAAAGAAACCCATGGGAGCTACAGGGCTGGAGTAAACAGGATGCATTCACCAATGAGTGAAGAGACAGACTTCTGCATGCCAGGTGTAAGGGCCTTCTTCAAGGGCAGCCTGTCCTTCTAAAATGAGAAACCCAAATTCTGTGTTCATCAGAGTCACAAAGTCACATTCTCCTTGACTATAAAAATCATAAAGATGTTTCCTAAGTTATAACCTGGGACATATGAGGACAAAATATTTTAACCCAGCCCTGTTGGAGAAAGCTGAGGAAATCTACCACCCTGCTTGCTAGGGTCCCTCACAGAAATCTCCTGCAGGAGATTGTCTCCGTTCAGCTACCTCCAACTCAAAGAGCCCTGGACTCAACTCGGGGTGAAGAACCAATGCAAACCTGTAATGGAAAAAATAAAATGCTGTGGGATTCCAGAGTGGCTGTAGTGGCAGAAACACTGCAGGTCCTCGAGTGGCAACAGGCAGCAGGCCATGTGGTGGCAGGCAGGGGACAGTTGTCCTGAGAGCAGCCAGTCCCAGGTAGAGATGGTGCATGAGACCACGCTCCAAGGGGGCTGGTCCCCAGCAGCAAGCCACGTGGTGGCGGTGGGCAAGAGACAGATGGATAGGCATGCCAATGTAGAGTGAGGTTGGATATTTATCTAGTGGGTTATGGAAGTATGGAAGAGAATGGGGAGAAGGAGAAAAGAGAGAGAGAGAGAGAGAGAGAGAGAGAGAGAGAGAGAGAGAGAGAGAGAGATTGAAGCTGCCTCTTTGAGAGGGAGAGGGAAAAGAGAAGGAACTCAGGGTGGAAGTTGGAAGTCTGCTTCAGTGGATAGGGGAGGGAGTGGGTGTGGCTTGTCTCTTAAAGAGACAGAACAGATCATTACACCACCTCCTAAATAGACCCTGTGGTTAACACTCATTAAGGAGGACAGACACAGCAGGTGCTGCCTATTAGCCTCTCCTGCAGAGAGGCAGGATGTGGACTGCTCTGGAATGGATGGCCTGTGCATCTTCCTGTGGTCCCCTCCTCCACAGTTACAGAAGCAGGGGGCACAATGGTACTGTCTCTGAAGCATCTCAAGAAGGAAGCAGCTCTAAGAGGTTGTCACCTTCATCTGCAGTGGCAAATATGAGAGAAAGAGGAATGATTAAGCAGCAAGCTTGGAGTTTGCCGCTACAGTCTAACGTGACCCCTTCTGATTAATCCAGCGAGGATTTACTTAGACGCGTTCCTGAAACAGAGCTTCCCTTCGTTTCAGAGACAAAGAACCTATGGCTCCAAGATGCTTACATTTGAGTGAGAAACACAAGAGCACATTGTCCTGTACAGAGTAAATCCTGTGCCTGCGATGAGCTGTGTAACTCTGAGTTGGAAGACAAAGTCTTCTACGGGCCCCTGCTGTTACCTAAGAGACCAGCTGCTCCGTGGAAACCCATACATCTACCCATGTGTGCTCTGCTATTCTGCATGACCAGGGAATACTCTGCCCTGATGTCCCCATGCCTGTCTTCTGTAGATGCAGCCATGCATAGATGCCTCTCTCACAGGAGAACTGGAAGACACTGGAACTTTCTCTCCAGCGCTTGCTGACTCAATCCTGGGAAACAAAAGTCAGCGTGTAAATGGTGTAGGGAATGGGGGCCTAATGTCTGTCCGCCCTTTGCCTAAGAATCAGAGCTAACAAGCCAAGGAGATTCCTGAGGAAACTCTCCCACCCCAAGCTTTCTTCTAGAGACGCTGACTGCTCTGGTCACTAGCGAGGCACAGCAGGCCCTGTCCCACTGCTGTGACCTATATGCTCAGCTACAAAGTGTAGTTTGTAAGAAAAGGAGTTAGGAAGGTCCTTTTGGCTTTACCAGTAAGTTCCATTTGCCCTGTTTCTCCAGCAAAGAGCAGAACTGGTCACTCTCTGGGTTCTCTATCTTTCTTCCCCCTTCACCCCTGTGGAGGTCTGAAAAAGTGAGCCTATTTCCAGGTCAGAGAGTTGGAACTCACCTCTGGTTCCTACAAGGTTATTGTGCTTCTACCTCAAACAAAGGTCCCACCTAGGTGTGTCAGAGAGTTCTGTGCTCTCAAGGTTATTGTCAACAGGTGTAACTAATAGCCAGCCCTTGTTCTCCAGGAATAGAAAAGCAGATCTGTTCCTACCTCCTTCAAAAGTCTAAGAATCCAAACAAGCTCCAGTTCCCTTAAGGAGATAACGTTGGTTTCCTCCCAGGGAGTGGTTTGTCTACAGAATGTTTTGGTCTAGGGTGTAGCAGCGATTTGCTTTGTTCTAGGGACAGACTGTTTAACTGTGGACGTAGCCTTCAACTGGGCTGTTCATTTCCTTGCATCATGTTAATGCAGTCTTTGTGGTCAGGGGTATTTTAGGCAGTTGGAAATTAAAGAGGATGAATTTCGGTACTCAATGGAATTCCCTCCCAATACCATTCCATGTTTCTCTGTTTTATTATTTTTCATTCATGCCTTCATATTCTTTACTAATATTTTCTAAATCTCCACGCCTCTACCCTGGCAATAGGAATTTTTGCCGAGGCTGGTCCCCGACACAGTCCCCTCCCCCATGACAAAAGAGAAAAGGTTGGCTCCCTGGAAGTCCCTCAACACCAGCATCCTGAAAGATCAGCAAACACGGCCTCATCTGAGGCTTCGGTGTGTCATCTTCATGCCCAGAAATGACAGCGCGGCACCTGCCAATCATTCCTACGCCAGGTCCCCCAGCTCCCTCTGGGCCAAACTCTGAGAGCACAGTCCTGCCCCAACCTCCTTCCCTAGGCGCCAGGCCTGAGATTTCTCCTCCCTCTTTTTCTTCCCCTATTCTCTGTGTCTACAGAGACATGGCTTCCTGCAGGGTCCCTGGGATAGTGGGGATGGGGGTTGTTTTATTTACAAAGCTACCACCATCCCTAGATGTGGTAATGACTGCTTAATTGTAGCTTCTAGAACACAGCAGCATATCTGAGAAGCCGGATGACAGGAATAAACTTTAGCCACTGTTACCTTAAAAATAAAAGAACAAAGAAACAGACCTGGATCCACAGAAAAGAAAAAGAATAGAACAATCCCGGGAGATCACAAACTGTCCCCCAATCTACTCCTAAGCTGGAGGGCTTTAAGGGTACTCAGCTGACATCTACACCCAGGGATGCTGGGTCCACAGACTTCCTACCTCCTTCCTCCAGCCAGGCCCAAGCTATCCTCCCTTTCAAGCCTGGATCCATCCATTTTCCTTCCCCCACACTTTCTTTTCCTATTGGCTGGCTCCAAGGAGAAAGCTTGCTTCAAAGAGAGGCTTCTTCACACTCCGTCTCTGACCTTCTCTCCCTGCAGAGCTGTCTGTGTGCACCGAGCTGGTCATTAGCACGCATTGAAAATTCTTACCTGCCCAGACCCTGCAAATGTGGCCTGACTTGTAGGCCCTTGCAGATGTCATCAAGTTAAGATGAGGTCATGCAGACTCACAGAGAAGCCAGCCGTGTAGCAATGGGGGCAGAGATCACACTCTTAGACCTACAAGCCAAGGAACATGCAGGAGCAGTGACCTGGCCAGACGCTAGAGACAGCTAGGAAAGAAACCTTTCCAAGACGATTCATTCAGGGAAGAGCAGGGAAGCCTGCTCAGTGAGCGGTGGCTGTGGATTTTGACCCTCTATCCCTGCGAGAGGATAAGCCTTGTAATCTTAGGTCACTAGTCCATGCTTCTATGTTATAACAGGAAGCTAACAGACGCCTCTTTCTGGATGTTCCTCCTTATTCCTTGCAGGAGCTAACACATCTCATGGCTCCAGTCTCCATGAACATCTCTGTGGTGAAGTGAACATGGCAACCCCCATGTCTTCTCTTACCTCTGACTGACACTTGCTGGCCCTTTTCAATGGTTTTCCCCAATCCTTACTATTTTTTCCACACTGTTCTCCTTTCCAAGGTAGGCTCATGCCCACAGAGACTATGTATTTACGGCTTGTCTCTTTGCAGAGCTTTGGACCCATCTCTCTGAGCACTTCCCAGGCCTGGCTACTACCTGCAGTTCCCATTCACCCCTCCAGAACGGAATTCATTATTTGCATCTTAAAATGATTCTTACTGATCCTTTCACAATTTTATACACACACATAAAGTAACTTGGTCATGACCTGCTTCTCCGGTTCCCTTCCCTCTCTCCCCAACCTCTAGGTTCTTCCCAGCACTTCTGTCTCCTGTTTTCATGGATTTGTGGACAACCCGCTGAATTTAACCGCACGAGCACGGGTGGGAGATTATGTACCAGAGCAAAGGGCAACTTGCTAGCGACTTCAGCGTTGAGGGGAAGTATGATTGTCCTTCCTTCAGAAGCCATCACCTGCTGCAGCTCCTGCAGGGGAGGGGACTGGACGAGTTCCTCCTTCATCCACGATGGTGTTCATGCACATAGTCTTACACAAGTCTTGTCTTGTGCAGTTGTCCCCTGCTGCGGAGTTCACCAGCACAACGGCCGTTTCACCTCTAGAAGAGGGTGTTTCTCAGCACTCCTGCCCATTCTCCTCTCTTACACATTCTTTCCTCCCGTTCTCCCATGATGCTCTCGGGGCCTTGGAGTGCATAATACAGATGTCCCATTTAGGACCAAGCATTCAATAGCAACTTATCCTCCACACTTTGACCAGTAATGAATCTCTACACTAACTGGCTCCCACTCAAAAGCAATCTGCTCCGACCACAGCTAAGGGTCAAACTAATATATGGATTTGATACCAGGCCTATTTAAAAAACCAAACAGTGATCGGCTCTTATACTAAGAAACGCTTGACGATGCCCTCAGATGTCATATTAACTAAGGAAGCCCATAAGTCCCAATACAGTGTGAGCCACAGAGAGGTTAGAAATAGTTAACATTATTCTGACAGCT
This sequence comes from Alexandromys fortis, assembly GCF_014885135.2. NCBI lineage: Eukaryota > Metazoa > Chordata > Mammalia > Rodentia > Cricetidae > Alexandromys > Alexandromys fortis. Next base: position 9,921,432 of record NW_026067907.1, on the reverse strand, counting down.
CACTGGGCATGGTACACACAGCAGCTCTACCCCGTGTCAGAAAGTGGTGACTGGCATGAGCCGTGTGGTAGTTGTTGCTTGCATGACAGCATCCCGACAGTCCTGAGAACTCGTCTTGTCTCCTATGCCGAGGTGCCAACGCCCCACTATGTTTAGCTCAAGGACGCTGCAAACATCTCCAGAGTTCACAGTATTGCCCAGCATAGAGAGCTTCAGAGAGCTCCTCAGCCCCACCCAACCTTAAATTAGGCATGGGCAATGCTCTAATACCTTAGGGGGTGATAAAAATGGAAGACGACATCCAAACACTTTGAATTAGGCATGAGTCATCTTTCCAAACCAACTTTGCCTTGCATTTAGATTTCCAGCTAAAACAAACTAGCAAACAAACGCCCAGACTAATTCTAAATATTCAGAATTTGCTTTTCATTCCTTCTCCAAACAGGTGCGGAGGTTTCTTCCTTCAGCTCATTTTGGCTTAGGCTTGCTCGGTGGCAAACACTCCCTCAGGGGCAGCAGACAAGAAGGTGTTTGTGTAAGGGGTGAGGAGAGAGCCCTCACGGAGCATCAGAACAAGCCATGGGCAGCTGCCCTCCAGCTGGGCAGAGGGCAGGAGGCCAGGATCTGAGCAGATGGAACACTCCCACACAGAAGCATGCGGATGGCTTCCACAGTCCCCCACTGAGAGTCAGAGAAACATCTGCCTCTTTTGTCGCCAAGGACCAACTATCACCATTTCTTCCCCCCTGGAGTGATTTCTTATGTAAGAGGGGAGTCACAGCTGTGTGGCAGGTGTGACGTACACGTCTGCCCCAAAGCGTCGGTGTTCACATGCCTTCACTAAGAAGGTCATGTGTTCATGTGTGCGGTTATGGAGAGGGATTTGTGCACCAGGCCGATGAAGCTGTCAGTTTGTGCCCAAGACACATCATTTATATAAGGGAAGCTTTTCTGCAACAAGAATACATATTGTATAATTTTAGGTCAAGTGCTGATCAATTTTTTCCAAAATTCAAATTTTATATCAGCTTATTGTCTACATAAACAAGGCTTGTCACGTACCTTATCACTTATGTCACAGAGACAGTTGGTGACCCTGAAGTGTATTTTTACAACGTGTGGGAAATGACCTAGTTGTACGAGTCTGTAACCAAGCCATTGTACCCAAGGGCTTCTCATGAACCATCAGGATCTGGGCATCAGCAGTTTGTCTGAGGCCTGGAGCATCACGGGAAAGAGCAGAGTCTCTTCTGCAGCCCCACGGTGTTCCGTGATGTCTCAGAACCTCTCAGAAGGTGCCCACTGAAAGAAAGCAATACTAAACCATGGGAGGAGGTAGAGTGGCTTAGTAACCACCACAACACAAGGATCTGAAACATCTTCAGACCCCACCATCCTTGAATGGCTACTTGGGGATCTGGCATCTAAAGGGAGGAACCAGGAGGCTCCTCAGGAACCTAGTTCAGGAAGATCATTTCCAAAGCAGGAGACAAGTGCCCACTGGCTGGTGCAATATCCAGGTGGCTTAGACAGCTGTGCGGATGCTGCAGTTACCACAGCCTTGAACCTGTGTAGGCAATAGCACCCTTCCACTAGCTACCTAAATATTGACTTCTGAGCTAAGGTAACCCTCAAGCTCTTGGAAGTTTTCACAGACAGGAGGAAAAGGGGAGCCTCAGGAGGGAGAGGGTGGGCTTCCTGCTTAGTAGGAGATTGGTACATCAGAAATTACAAAGGAAAGGGAATATGGCCATGTTATACTGCAGTTTGCAGAGCGGCTCATGAGAATTATTCATGCATAAGTAAATGTGAAGTTTCTTTCTTATATGCTTATATGTATATATGAATGCGTGTGTGTGTTCCTATGTGTGTGGGCTCATGTGGGCAGTGCATGTGCACATGTATGTCCAAGCCCGAGATGGATGCTGGGACTCTTCTTTCATCAATGAAGCAAGATCTCTCAACTCTCCAGGACAGCGAGTCTAGGAGGTCTGCTTCTCCGGGGAGCCTGCATCTCTACCCCCTGAGCAGTGGACATACAGGCCAACTTCCACACGCATCCAACACCTGTGTGGGCTCTGGGATCTGAACTCACATCCTCATATTTATGCGACAAATACTTTATCCACCACTGAGCCATCTTCCCAACCCTTGTCATGTTACTTTTCAAAACCAAAATTAAATATGCATTTTCAGAGACAGAATATGTAAGGCATGGTATTTTGGAGTGTGTGTGCATGGGTGTGATGTGTGTGCTGTGTCTGTGTGTCAGAAACAACTTGGGAGAACCGGTTCTCTCCTTCCACCACATGGTCCTGGAGATGAAACTCAGAATTCAAGGCTTGGCAGCGAGCATCTTTACCCACTGGCCCTGGAGTATATGGACTAAAGGCTTGTCCTGTGGCGGTGCACAGCCTGCATCAGCACAGGCTGGAGTCCAGATGGGTCCTCATCGTTGGCTCAGTGGGACTGAGCTTGAGTTGCACCAGGATGGAAGCAGGTAATGGTAAACCATGTGGTCATCTTGTGTGTCAAACACGACCTCATATCAGAGTCCAGGGTCTGCTGAAAGACCTTCACTTCCAAGGACAGAGCTTTGCCCCTCCTCATTCCTAATGGCTCTGTAACCAATCAGCTTCTGCCCTTCTTTTGCCTCCCCACATCCATGCCAATGATGAGTAATGAGATGTCAGCTCCTATGGAGTGGTTGCTGTCTCCAGAAAAGAGACCCCAGTGTCTCCAGGTTCCCTCCATCAGAGCAGGTTTCCCTGCCAGTTTAACCCAGGTTAATATGGTCATAATGTTCTCTGGGTAGTTGTGTTATTCCTTCGGCTCCCAGCTGCAGAGTCTGCCATCTATCCAGGCAGCTCTATTGGAAAGGACCTTACACAATGCCTGTCTCATGAGGCCTCGGCTTGGGTCAGGAAACACTAATCTACCCCCCTTGCTCCAAAGCCTTCTAGGCATTCAACACCGTCCAGGCGTATCCACGCTTTACCTGGGCCCACTTAATCTTTCTCAGAATGAGCTAAGCAACAGCTCTCTGTATTTCATAAAAGTCACTTTGGCAGAGACTGCTAAAAATTCCCTCACAACGCTAGAGACCAGGGTAGGACTCTCAAGACAGCCCCTCCCAACCGAGGAATGGAAGCATGGGAACCTAGGTGGTAAGAACATCCCCAAGGCAGCAGCTCAGGGTCCGCTGCATTTGGTACAACCCACCAACCTTTTCCAAATGCCTCTTACCAGAAACATTCACAAAACTATTTGATCCCCTCTTAGGGCTTCTGTCTGGTTTTGAAGTTCAAGACTCATGGAAATCCATTTGCAAAGTTCCCACCCTAAAGTTCACATCAATATTTGCCTCCTGCTCATTTCAATGTCTGACATTTACGCTAGTTGCTCTTCCATCTTAAGACCCAGCATACATATTAACAATTTTAACAATATCTGAACTTATTATTTAACCCTACATTCACTTACAAACATATTACCTATTCAGCTTTTGGTGCGTAATCTCTGTACTTGAAATGATTAAGCCCAAAATTATTCTACTTAATAGCAGAAATTGGCTGGTATTGCGTGACTCTATGTATGAGTTTGGGTATGCATGCATATATGTGGATTGTATGTGATATGTGTGTGTGCTGTGCATATTTCTGTGTGTGACTTGTGCGTGTATGTATGCCATGCCACGATGTGTGTGTTAGGTGTGTGCATGTGTGAGTGTGCATGCATGCATGCCACAATGTTTGTTTTGTTTGTGTTTGTGATATGTGCATTTGTGAGTGTAGATGTATGTATGCTATAATACGTCTGATATGTGTACATGTCTGGATATGAATGCACACATTCCGTGATGTGTGTGGTGTGTACACATATGTGTGTGTTGTGTGTGTGCGAGTGTGGACTCATGCATACCATATGTACGTTGTGTGCGTGCATGAGTATGGATGCACACATGCCATGACACACATGTGAAAGTTGTACAACAAGCACAAGCGACAGTCTCTGCTTTTAACCTTGTCTTTCTGAGCTGTGTAAACCAGACTAATAGGACGGTGAGTTTCCAGCAACTCCTCTGTCACTTCTCCCCAGTTCCTGGTAGGGCCATGCTGGGATTACAGATGGGTGCACTGCTGTATCTGGGGTTTGCATGAGTTCTGAGGATCTCAACTCAGCTTGTCAGGCTTAGGTGGCAAGTGCTTCACACACTAAGCCATCTTCCCCCATGCACTCTTGTGTGCATCCTCTCTGTGTGGAGCACTGTGGACCCAGGACCTGAGAAACATAACCCTGATTAAACTCCAGTGGATGAGAGTATCGACCTCAGAGCCATCGCTGGAGCTCCAACAAGCATCGTGTGTTGTTCATCCTTGTGGGGGTGTATGGATAAAGAGATCCAATGCTGGGATTTGTGATTGGGTTTTTCCATTATTAAACAGGTATTGAGGTTTATTGTATGAGAAAACATCTAGAAAGTGCTATTTGCAAGGATGTGTACAATGGCATAAAATAATATTTGCATGTACAATGGTATAAAATGATATTTGCAAGTACATAAATAAGTTATGAATATAACATTAAATACCCAGAGCCTAAAGATTTCATACAAAGCACCAACAAGAAGGAAGTAGGAGTCAGAGGTGCAGTTTGGTGGCAGAGTGCTCACTCACTATCGCCATGTAAAGTCCTAGGTTCAATGTCCAATACTAAAAACTAAGGAGCTAATTAAAATAAAAGGCCACTTTTTGCTCAAATCAAATATGATGAAACAAGATTATGGATGTGTGTTAGTGACAGGGCTAATGTTGACTGTGTACAAGACCCTAGGTCAAGCCCTAGGACCCGTCCTCAACAAACTCGTGAATCCACACAGATGGCGTCTGCTTTTACGATTCTAAGTGCCCAGAGGTGGATGCAGACTCTTTCACACACAGGGGCTCTGCAGCTCTAACACAGTTGCTCCATATTTAGAAACTCTCTAGTTAGAAAGGGAGACAATTTAGAAATGTCTGCATAGTTTTCTGTAAAGTTGTACAAAGAAAAACACACACAGGCCGTTTGCAATCAGAAGTTCTTTTGAGTCTCAGACAGAAGCACAAGTCTCTGCGTGGTGGAGCGTTTCCAAGACAACAGGAGTGGCCTGTTGTCCTGGAATCAGAAGGAATGCCTTCTCCCGGGAAGACAACAAGGGTGACACTTGATTCGTGAGACCCAGCAACTGTCCATCAAAGCGACTCAACAATGCTATTGCTCTAAAGCTCCTTAGGAAATGTGCGATGAGCTCGAGCTCCCAGTGCTGCGACTGCTGGGGGTAATCCTGCTGGATATTCCACAAAATGTCACCAAAGTAATGCTGAGCAGATTTTCCCACAGTTGGCACAATGGCCACTTTCAATCAGAGCTTTCTGTTGAATCACGAGAAACTACCCTCAGTGTGTCAGAAGGTGCAGCAGCCTCCTTGGTCCTACTCCCTGAATGTCAATAGTAACCACCATCACCCCCTTCTGAGGATGTAAATTCTCCAGACATTGCCTACTGTCCCCTGGGAGGCCAGATGGCCCCAGCTGAGAACCACGGACACCCATGCACCACCTGGGACACGGATGAAGTTCAGCTCAATTCATTTTAACGAGTGTTTGCTGTCATCTGTACTTATTGCCAGGGGTCTCCCAGTCCAGATGCAGAACTTGGCAGGTAAAATGGGGGCTTAGGCCGTGGGCACTACTGTCTTGTGCTTGGCATTGAATTCAGAGTTTCCTTTACTATTTGTCTCTCTCCTTTAAGTTTTCAACAGTTCATCTGGTAAATGAGAATAGTAAAAACACCAGCCTCACAGGTACTAAGTACTGGATAGGGGCTAAGTACTAGACATTCATTCTAAATAAAAAGGCATTCAGCATACTGCTATCATATGGTTTCTCTAGACTCAGCGAGAAAGAAATGACTATAAACCTACTGCTAAAAACCAAGAAAATGAAAATATTTGAAGGCGCGTGAGCGTGTGTGTGCACACACGTGTGTGTGTGTGTGTTGTCATGTGCATGTGTGGTTTTTCAGAAGCTCCACTCTATGTCAACCATGCTGTATTAAGAGGCCAAGTTCATTTTGGGGGAGCTTCATCTCTAATAGATCAGGCAAATTAAATTTGTTTTCTTTCAGCTCAGAAACAGCACCCTTCATTTAGCTCTAGGTAGCCCCTACCCCTGTTACTTTAAAAGTTTTCTGTCCTGTTTATTTTGTAGTTGAAGAGGCTTTGATGGACCACATTCACTTTTTAGATTTAGATTTTCTTTTTCTAAACAGGATTCAATAAAGACAGGATGTGGGAAGGTGATGTCTAAGATTGTCATTGGACAATATATACACACATACATACATACACACATACATACTCACTCATGGTAGCATGTAAATACTCACTGTCACATACTTGAACACACACACAAATATTCAAAAGAAAAACATGACAAGAAAAAACTGATCTGTGATCTGAAAACAAATATCAGTCCTTAAGACACATTTAGATCTGCTTCCTCTTCTCAGCACATGGATGTGCAATCCTTAGTCATCCCACAAACCCCAGAGCATGGAGACATGATGGGAACTCACTGCTGCTCAAATAAATACGAGGTTGGATATCTCTGGCTCAAGGTTACTTTGTTTGGTGATTTGAATGAACAGCCCCCATTTTTAGGCTTGTGTAGTAGAATGCTTGGTCCCCGGCTGGAAAAAAAGTATTTAGAAAGGACTGGCCTTGTTGAAGGAGGTGTTCAAATTTCACAACACTCTAATTAGCCTTCCTTCTGCCCTATGGCTGTTGTCTCAGCATGGAAGCGCTCAACTCAGCTCCTGCTCCATCACTATGCCTGCCTGCCTGCTCGCTTCAGAAGGTGGTTATGTAATCACCATCTGAACCGGTAAGCAAGCCCCCAGTTAAATGTTGTCTTTTGTAAGTCATCTTGGACATGGTGTCTTGTCATAGAAATGAAAAAGTGGCTAAGATGCATGGAATCCCCATAAATAGACCTGCTTGGGAAGGGTTAAAAGACGATCTAGCAGGAGTCTGCTTCCCTGAGGTCCCATCCCTACAACCCTCTTGGCCCCACACAAACCTCCACAGGGGTGCAACCTTATATGAAGCCACTCAGTTTAATGACTGGACAGCGGTCTACATCAGACAAATCTACCGCCCCTCTCAGACTTGCCCACCATGGCCACTGTCCCTTGCAGGTCTGTACCTAGAAGGTCATGGGTATAGAAGAAAAGACTGTGTTGAGCCCTACTCTGGCCCAGCACAGACACTGAACTACATCCTAACTACAGGAGAAGCACATGCCCTCTGTCACCAGGGCCTGAGACCCAGTGTGCAGGGACAACTGCACATCGCTTCCATCACCCTGACTCCATAGACATTCTTCCTCCTTATCGTAATTAAGTTTTCTATTGCTGTGAAGAGATGTCATGGCCATGGCAACTCTTACAAATGAAAACATTTACTTGTGTGGCTCACTTACATTTTCAGGCATTTAGTCCATTATCATCATAGCAGGAAGCATGGCAGCATGCAGGCAGACATGGCGCTAGAGAAGGAGCTGAGAGTTCTGACATCTTGACTCACAGGCAACAAGAAGTGGTCTGTACCATTGGGCATGGCTTGAACATATATGAGACCTCAAAGCCCACCTCCACAGTAACACACTTTCTCCAAAAAGACTGCACCTACTCCAACAAAGCCACACCTCCTACTAGTGCCAATCCCTTTGGGTACCTTTTTTTTTCAAACCACTCCACTCCTTTTGACATCTCTATGCCATCTGGCTCAGGGGGAGTCTTATGCTGAAGCTAGTCCAGCTTTTTCCCTCCCTCAGATAATTTCTCCAACTACCCATCCATTGGTGTAACACTTCACTTGGACCGCATCCTACTCACCATTCATCCCCACCCACTCCTACCCACCCCACCACCCACCTCAAGCTCTCTATGGTATACTGGACAGATAGCATATATGTCTTGATTGATATCATTCTGATGTGAGATGCCCCTCTATATGCTCAGAATATGTTTTATTAACATTGGTTAATAAAAAAGCTGCTTTGGTCTATGGCAGGGCAGAATATAGAAGGTGGGAAATCCAAGCAGAGACAGAGGGAGAAAGAAGGTAGATGTCATGTGGCCACCTAAGAAGCAAGAGGTCATAAACCACAAGCCTCATGGTAAAATATATAATACAAATGGGTTAATTTAAGATGTAAGAGTTAGTTAATAAGAAGCCTGAACTAATCGGCCAGACAGTGTCGTAATAACTAACAAAGTTTCTGTGTGACTATTCGGGTCTGGGTGGCTGGGAGACTAAAGCAGAGCCTCTGTTTACATGATTCTAGGCTAAACGCTGTTTTGCTCCCAGAGAATCCCGTCAGGTGTTCTGGATAACTTAATGTTTTCCTGGCAGAATCATCTAAATAGGAAATCACCACTGCCCCTCAGAACAGGTCAATCACCCGCTAGAGACTGGATTGGTTGCCCTGGCTCTCAGAACAGCTGTGTTGATATTTGTCACATAATTATGCCAGAAAAAAAAAAGATTGAGAAGATGCCATAGTGGGAAGACACCACAAGGCAGCTGAGGAACCAAGAGGCTAGGGAGCCCCTGGGCTCTGCAGAACCCAGAGGAAGGAGCTGTCCACTGTTGACCAAGGTTTCTGTCCCCCCCCCTCCATCCCACAGCTGTTCAGTCCCAAAGAAACACACAGAGGTCTATATTATTCATAAACTGGTTGACCTATTAGCTCAGGTTTCTTATAACTCTTATAACTTACATTGACGTATATTCTTGTCTGTGTTAGCCATGTAGCTTAGTACCTTTCATCAACAAGGCATTCTCATCTGGCTTCCTCTGTGTCTGGGTGATGACTGCAGACTGAATTTTTACTCTTCCCAGAATTCTCCTGTTCTCATTGCCCTGCCTCTACTTCCTGCCTGGTCACCTCACCTATATTTCCTGCCTGGCTACTGACCAATCAGAATTTTATTAAACAAGTACAAAAAACAAATCTTTACAGGTTAAAAACATTGTCCCACAGAAGTTGCCCCACTTTTTTTTCCAAACAAGAACTCTGAATTGAATATCCCTTGTTTAGGTTTCTTCCTGACCATTATCCATACATCTTGTAATCAACACTCTAAACA